>NC_088248.1:69504781-69837781 GCF_036013445.1 Caloenas nicobarica | reverse complement strand
CCTACTGCTGGTAATCAGTTCTTCACAAGCATTGAAACAGAAGGACTAAATTTATCAGCAAGGATGGATCAGAAATATAAACATGTGAAGAGGGGCTGTAAAGAAGACACAGCCAGGTTCTTCTCAGTGGTGACCAGTAAGAGGACAAGAGGTACAAGAGGAAACACGGGAGGTTCCCTCAGAACATCAGGAAATACTGTTTCACTGTAAGGGTGACCAAGCACTGGCACAGGTTGCCCAGGGAGGTTGTGGAGTCTCCATCCTTGGAGATATTCAAAATCCACCTGGACACGGTCCTGGGCAACCAGCTCTAGATGTCCCTGCTTGAGCAGGTGAGTGGACAAGGTGACCTCCAGAGGTCCCTTCCAACCTCAACCATTCTGTGATTCTATGAATGAACTTCGATTATACAGCTTCATAATTGTTACTTCAAATGAGGAAAACACCGTTAGGAATAACAATGACTTCTCCACCTAAAATTACGTGCTTAATAAGTTAATTGTTTTGCAAGGGAGTCAGATTTTGAGTGCTTAAATCCCTCAAATTGGTACAAAATAGCAATCAATCTAGTAGTGTAGTGTTTTTAAATGTCAAAATGATGACTCCCTTAACAGTTAACAGACACGTTCATTTTCGTCCCCCCAATAACTAAGAATCATATCATGCAGGACAGAAAAAGGCAAGGTGCTTTGAAGTACAGGCAGCCCTTGTCACTGAGACTATGAGGAAATAATTTTTTAAAAAAGTTTATTGCACTATAAAGCAATTCTACTTCTGCTTTAAAAATACATATTTGTGTTTATTGCCCAAGACACCATTTTGTAAGGTGAGCTTATAAACACAGTCCTAGCTGTTTAAGTTGATCTTTTGGTGCCTAGAATGGTCAAGCAGCCATTTTTACTCCTTCTCCTACAAGTACTGGGTCAGTTAAGACTCAGTGTCACACATCTGTCTCCGTATACTTTTGATGCACAGCTGGAGTTTGAAAATGTAAATGAAGAAAGAGCATAATGTGGTTTTCAGGGGGAATCCTCTGTGCAGATCTTCAGATTCCCCATGTTTAAAACACAGCTGAGAAGACCTAATCCAACTGTTCCAAGTGTTTTCGTTTCCTACAGGAAAACCTTTAATGCTGCATTTCTGCTTCTTTAGTTATAGGCTGGATAACCTACTGGCCCTAGAGTCCATTTGGCCAGATGCTAAAATTTTGCGGTAGATAGTTAAATAATTACAAGGGATATGTAAATAAGAAGACGCTGGACTGCCAAACTCCATGATAAGTTTGTAAAACATGAAGTTAAAAAAATAATTATATATTTTTTAAATTCATCATACTTACTAAGGAGATCATTGAGACAACAAATATGGGATATCAGCTGCAGTTTACGATGCCTGGAATATTATTTTTAAGTAGAAAGACACATTTTACCCATCACTGATGGAATTGTTCTGTACTTTATCACAGTAAGGCAAAGTCTTTCTGCTGTTGACTGTACACATGGCTTACATGGAAAGTGAATTGTGAATGAAATCAGTGGTAGATAAAGAAATTTTCACTGTTTGCTTTTATATCCATATTCTGTTAAATCTTTAATCCCTTATTTTTCCTCCTTTGAGTAGTTTATCTGTATACCCCACACTTCTACAAACTTCGATAAGCACATTCAAGAATCCTCTAATCTCATTCCTTAACACTAAAAGGTTATTTCTGACAAAGTCACTAAGCAAAAACTAGAGTTTCTTAAAGTGTTTCAAATACATACGGACTTCAAAAATATTGCCATTTTTTTTCAAAGCCGTTGGTAGGGAAATATTTTTTAAATAATGGTGTACTCACAAAGGGACAGAAGACTCTTATCTGAGACCAAAAGAAGAGAAAATGAACGAATTCTTTTTTTGACCAAATATTTTACATTACATTTTAGGAACTAGTATGATTCTTAAAGATTGGTTTCCGTGCAAGGTGCTCATTCAATACTAGTAGCTGGTAAACAAAAGTAAAATTAAAATGGTTTCTGCATTTTTTTTCCATAAGTCATCACATAATTTTCTATTGAATCTGGAGAGGATTTTTCTGTCTATGTACTACCTCATTCTGACTGGCTGTTACCTTACTTCTTAGGAAACATTTGATATGGGGTGACGGAGATCGTATGAGCTCTTTCTGTCTTGAGTCCTGAAAGTTCTCAACTGACCTTATTCCTTCCTCTCTCTGAGTTTCAGCTGTGGTGTGGTGTGGCATCTGAAAATCTATGGGATTGGCACCTCTTTGGAATAGTGTAGATGACTGGCACGTGACTTCGTGTGAAAGAGGGCTTAATATTAGTCGGAGGTTAAGCAACTATTCACAATGTTAATTCAGAAGCAGCTGCTGCTGCTTCATGATGTTAAACCTCTTGCTGTATTTCCTGTAATTGTATTTACAAGAATGTGGATTTGTGTGTAATGAAAGGTTTTGTTGCTTAGTCCCACTGACAATATTTAATCATCAAGTGTTTACATAAAACCTTATTGTTATATTCTCCTATGCCCCATGGAATGCAATGCCTTGTTACAATGCAAATAGAAATAACCCATGTTCACAATTAGATTGATAGCACATAATTTTTAGATTTACAGAATAGTGTTAAAAATTAATCTCAGTGTAGCAGAGTATGTCACAGTATTAATGAGAACAAGGAAGTGTTATCCTAACCAGACAGCATGACTCAAGGAGCAGAGGTGTTCAGGAGGTGTCTCAGGAAAATGACTGGAAATAAGAAACTGTGCCCCTTGTTTAGAGTTCACAGTCACGTTTCAGAATGTGCCATGGCTCAAATCTCCCCTTCATGCCATTCCTGAGGATTTGGGAATCTCTCATTTCTCCCAAGATGAACAAAGTGTTTGGATCCCTGAAATCTTGATACAGACACTTTTTGAGGCAAATTGGTGGGTTTAGCATGAGAAGGAACTTCCTTCTTCCCCATCCTCCAGCTTCTTGAAAAGAGTGGGCCTCATACTGAAAACACTGTGGTGTCAGACCCAAGAGATAAGGGAATTCTGTTGTAAAGCAAGGGGCAGCCTGCCTGTGAAATTAGTGCTGCCACTGACAGAATAACACTCACAGTATCAGCTGAACGACGCCCCAGTGCACTCTGCTCTCAGTCATTTGGAGTCTTAATCTGGTTTCCAAGAACAACAATTGTAATGTTGTACTGCCACAATATAGGAGGACCTTTTACAAAACTTGCCAGCTGAGAGAAGTCATCAGATGTAACCTGGTTATACATTATATAGTTGTGTGTATTCTTTGGCAGATCTGAAACTTACTTTAACTCTGAATTTGGCCAGAGAATCACAGCTCCTCATGACATAGTATTAATATTACAGCTTGGTCAGACTGAGCCAAATTCAAGGGCAATGTTGAATAAAAGAGGAAGTTGGATGTAAAGTGAATCACTATGTAAGGTGGTGTAACCTACATGAAGAAGTCATGAGTAAATTGTGCCAGTTGGCTGAAAGTAAGCAAAACCAGATAAAATGTTAACTCCAGAGGACAGAAAAATATCTATAGTAGAAGGGGAAAGGAAAAAAAAAAAAGGAAGACTAATCAATAACCTCTCTCTTATGCTTTACTTTTATGCTGCACATGGTTCTATCAATTTATGCTCACCTAAACCCACTAACCTTAATAATTCACCACTCCATAGATGCTGAATCTGGGCATTGAGATTACATAGAAAAGGACTTGCCAAGGAATGCAGCAATTGAGATGAATACTAATGATCATATAAGGAAAACTCAATAGTTCTCTCAAGCAAAAAGCTGCAGTATTATCACAGTGTTTGCACTTGCTTTTTCTAAAGAATGTCATGTCAGGCTTGAAATACTTCAGATATTGTCATCATGGCATCCTGTGGGAAGAAATTATTCTATACTGTTTAGTAAAGCTGTTCTGTAAACAACAATAAGCAAGTTGTGAATACCACATTCATCGAGCTATATGATTTAAACCTGTATTGAGTCTAGCTGGTTCCCAGAAGCAAGAGCAAATTCATTATTCTCAAGATAATATATGTTCAGATGGATTTATTCTGTGAGTTGATATTATTTTACTTTCTCATTGCTTCTTTTTGGTTTTTTTTTTTACAGGCAAGAAGAAAAGAAAAGAAAGTCCCAGCCTGGTGAAAGGCCTATGAAAGATGAACGTATTTTAAACCTGCAGAAAAAGATTGTAGAAAAAACAATGGAGCGCAAAAAGCAAGCAGGACTCTTAAAGATCACCCCCCAGAAAACCAGCGTTGCATGGAGGAAGGTCTGGGAGTTCCATAAGGAGAAAAGCTGTATGACAGACCTGCTGCTCGCAGACCTTTGCTCAGCTGCCAGCACTGGCGGGGGGTGGAGGCAGATGGTGCCGTAAATGCCTGGCAATAGCAACTCCCTGTGTCCTGCCTCGGCACCATTTCTCCAAACCGTGGCCTTGACCTCAGCTTCTTGTCACACATCCTGCTGCCACAGAGCAGGGCTCATCCATATGACACGCTTCCCACTTTTATTACCACACACTCTCCTCCCACTGAAACAGCATCTTACCCCTGTCCCTGACTCTTGTCTTTCTCACCTTCCTCTCACACACCAAACTGGGACACTCCCCCCGAGTCTCACACAAGGCATATTCCAGGTGGTCATTCCCATGCTTTTTGCCTCACCTTTCCTCAGCCTGCTCCCACAAAACTGGATGGAAGCACCAATAGCCCGTAGGCTGTTCGCACTGGTTGTATTTCCTTGGCAAGTGTCTAAAGACAAGCAGTGAGGAACTGCTGCTCCTGCTGCTCCTTCTGCCATTGCTCATGCACGCCTAACATTTAGAAGTGGTTCATATCCCGGTGACAGCACATATGGAACACGGCAGTGAACATGCGTGATGGGATCACTTTTTAACAGCTGAACTAGCCCAATGCAAAATTAGAACCAAATCTCCCAATCTGTTAAAATAATAATTCTTTAGCTATTTTGTCAGAAAGTTAGATGAAGCTGAATTCAATGAACAGGAAAACTGTATGTTTCATGTGTGTATAGTTTAAAAACCAAAATAATGCAATCTTTCAGAGTATCAATGCCTGCTGCCTTCAGAATTCCCATTTCAGGCAAGGGAAACATGTATATTATACAGACAACTAGGTCTATCCCTCTCAGCAAAGAAAACATGGAAGACCTATTTGAAGAAAGCTTTTCCTAAACTGGGATGACTTTCTGAAGTTTTGAACGCATGCTTAAATGCTTTGCTGACTGGAGTCCAGAGTAAAGTAGGAGCAATAAATGCAGACTTCAAAGGAAAGCACCCGTATAATTCACAATTTTCACCAAGATTTTTAAAATAAACAAAGATAAATTATAAATTCCCAGGTGGAACTTTTTCACTACCTGATGTGGGTCTGCATGAGTGCTCTGGTGTCATGTGAATGAGCAAAAAGGCCAGGGTTCGAAAGTTGTTTTGATGGTAGATTTTGTTTTTTTATTGAGCTTAGCTTTACACAGTAAGTCTCTTAAGATTCACAGTGCTTTTGTGTATGTTCTGCTCAAATGTTAAGACATCTGAAAAAAAAAAAAGGAAAAAATTCAAGGTTACTATAAATTATTTAGCTGGTTTAGTGTATCTTCCATCAGGTCTGCTCAGCTCTGCATGACCCTATCAAAACGCTACTGGAGGGAAGTGGCTCAATTCCAGTCAGATACGTTCAGCAGCATCTTTTTTCCAGTTGAACTGCATATTGCTGAAAAGGGTGTTCGTGTGACTATAGGAGAAAATTCCTCCCTTAGTTACAATGCAATAGGTACCTGGCATTCAGTCTGTACTGCCTTTTAGTTTCCCCAATAAGTAGAAAAAAAAAGACACTAACCCCTTGTATTAAGGTTCCAAGTCCAGGCTGTGGCTTCAGTTGTGATGGTGCTTTAGGTCCAATGGGTTTGTGCTGATATAAGTCAATGTAACATTTGTTTATAAATGACTAGGACATTCTTTATAAAACCATTTATATTGCAATTTGGAAAAGTAACCGTAAGAAAAACTATCATGAATGAAAAAAAATGTTAATTTCCATCATTTTAAGCAAAGAATCAGATGAAAAAGTAGCAGTTTTGTGTTTGTCCTGGGGTTTTTTTGGGGATGCTCCCTTGTGAACCCAGCTTTTGAACCAGAAACCAGTAGAGTCTGATAGGATTTGTGCAACTGTTCCTTTATGAGTTCAAGAATAAACTGTTGGCAAAGAAAGAAGATAAGGCAGCAAACCATTCAGATGTAGTTTTATCTTGATTTAATGTTTTGTGGAGTGTTGCAGCTGTGTTTAATTAATCTTAAACTGGACAACCCACTCAAGTTACCTTTCTATTCATCATGCCCCATTTGAGGGTGGCAAGTTTCACAATCCTGTTGGCAAATAAACCGCGTTGCCAACCAGCCAGGTTATCAAAGAGAAGTTCAGTGTATCCTCTAAAGATAATCGCTATAGTCTCTGCACTCCATTCATCTGTGTGTCTTTTCCGCAGGATTCTTTGGAACAGAACCGTTGGAAAGAACTGGAAGACAGTCGGGAACGACAGGTCAAGATCCTTCAACATGGCTTCATGGCCAGAGAAACGGCTCAGAAAATGGCTGCCTGTGAGGCAGCAAGAAGGGCACCTACAGCCCGCGTATTGCACTCTGAAGTAAAATAAAATACATTTGGAACAAATTCAGGCCTGCTGGAAATCTCCCAGTGTGCCTGCTTACTAAAAGGTTGAATTTTAATCTTTACTTCACCTTTACAGTGTCATTCGAAAAATTTGGGTTGTACAGGCAAAACAGAATAAAAATGTGTTAACTTTTTGTAATAGAATTTTATTTTTAAGCTATAATGATAACATTTCTTCTGTTAGAATCAAAAGCTTCAAGAATCTGAAAATTTACTATCAAAGCTCGTAGAGCAGAATGGCAAGTATCTAGGTAAGAATGCCGAAATCTGTATTTCTGTTATCATTGTATACTATGCCATGGTTTGCTATGCTCATCTTCCAAAAGAATAAAAATGAGGGCAAAAAACAAGCACTATTTGTGTACATATGCATCTTTTCAGGAGGCATAGTCAGCCCAAGTTCCTAACACGTCTTACCTGACAGTAACTGTGTACAGTTACTGATGATCCTCTGATCATCAGTTTCAACAGCAGTTTTAGAGGATGAGGAAAAAATTGAGAAGGTTTAGATGATGCGATAACCTCCAGGAGCCAGAGATCACATTCAGTGACCCAGACAGACCGTCCCTCTATTTGCAGATGTGAATCTCTTGAGTCTTTAAACAGTGGAAGGAGAACATAACATTGTTTGATCATTTTAGGGACGAGCTTCCAGAAAAAGTCAAAATCCTGTTACTCACCTAGAAGATAATTTGCCCTCTATGACAATCTCTATACTGTGTAAAACAGACTTTAAATCACAAGACTTATACTAGGCACATGGCCAAGGAAGATATACATCTGAATTAAAATCCGCACAGCAGTAAGACTATGTAATGTATTTCTACTTTAACTTGATGCCAGTTACTAAGTGTTTAATTATGGCTATTGCAAATATTTAAATTGAAGGAGACTGTCGCTGACATTATAGTCAGGCAGCTGCATTTTTAATGCTCTCCCAACATTACATTTCTGGCTTTTTACTGAAGGAAGCCTGATGGAATTCTTTTGTTGCCACCTAGCTGTGGAGATCACTTCCACAGGCGGATAAAATTATTTTTCATTCAAAGTAAATGCTACCGTAGCCGACTAGAGTAATATAGGACTCAAGCTCAGTAGGAAGAGTTAAGGAATGTAGGAGAGTGAAAAGAAGGAACAACAGCAGATCTACAGAGAAGATGGAACTGTGAAACCGTACCTAGTAGAGGATTCTAACAGCTTAAAATGACAAGCCCTTGGTGGCAGGGAGTTCATCTTCCTTTGCAGTTGTGCAGCGTTCTGCTGCATTTCGTGCCAGAACAAAGCCGAGCTGTGACTGTAACACCTTGGTTTTCCAGAAGCCAGCAATTAACAGAGCTGGCAGCCATGGGCTGGGATATTGCACAGCTGAATAGTACCTGTTTACCTTTTTGATGTCTCTTGCATTTTGAGAAAAAAAAATAAATCATCATTAAGCAAAGAGCTAGACAGGTAAGTAATATGGAAATCATACTGCATGCTTCTTCCCCTGTGATGTTAGACCCAGTTTTCAAAATTCTTACTGAATTGCAATCAAGCTGATTCACAATGATTTTCTTCTCCATATTTTCCCTGCTCTCAAATGAAAGGACCGAGGAATAGAGCAAGCTCAATAATCCAGCTGTGGAATTTTTACCTTCAGAAGTCACAAATGGCCCTATTGCTACTTTAGAATCTGATGCATAAAGTCATCTTCAGAATCAGTGTTTTGAGGAACGTAAAAGAATGTGAGTCTTTCAGGAAAAATACTGATATATTCCCATATTTTATATCAATATAGCCTATTGGTTTTTCAGTGATGGCATGTCTTGCAACAGAATACACAGGATAACATTAAAAATACCACGGTCCTCCTGACAAATGTGAATAACTTGATGTCAGAGGCAGCAGACCCTGTCCAGAATCACTCTACACGTGGCCACTGGAGCACCTTCCAGGAATGTGGTGCACAGAAACCTGAGGTGATGAGCCAGCAAAGGGCTGGTAAAATTTGTTTGCATTATGTTACAAAAGCAGGTGTGATGCCACTGAGGCCAGGTGAGCTTTGAGGCAACACTGCTGCCTTAGCTAGAGATTGTGGCACAGCCCACCCACAACCTGGTCAGATAATTGAGTCAGCAATGCCTCGACACTCATCATGCTCCACGGAAACGCAGGTGCATGAATAATTCATGATTCATTTCTTTACACATTTGTTACACTATTTGCAGCCAAGAAGATGAGGTTAAGGGAACAAGGCTGACTCTTAAATCATCCAATAAAACAGACTTGCAAAATCAGAGGTTTCACCTGTCTGATCTTACTGACAGCCTCATTAACAAACCCTTTCAGTGTTGAGAGCTGCACATTCCAGAGGTCTCTTATTAGAGTGTAAATGGCCAAACCACAAACGCTTTCAGGTGTAATTGCGGTCTAAGAGGCTCACATTACCTGAGGAAGACCAGGGGGTTTCAGCCCTGTGTGAGCATGGGACACAGGGCACCTGTGACACGGTCACTGCTGGGTGGCACGTGGCTCCTCCAAACCAGCTCCACTAATGAGGCAAAGCCCATGCTCGGTGACTCTCTGGCCAGACAATCCGACTTGCCCTAAAGAGAAAAGATAGTTTATTATTTAAACAGAACCAAAGACACAAATATGTTGGAATGGCAAGTAAAAAAAAATAAATACCTGGTACAAATCTCAAGCTCTGTTCACTCTGGGGAGGAGAAGACACGAAAAGTCACCAGGAAAGGCTCCAAGTTGATGTACAAAGAGCGAAGCAGCCGAGCACGGGGCAGTGAGAGGGATCCTCACATTAAGGGAAAGCAGGTGGGAAAAGCCCCTTTGGGCAGCAAGCTGAGGGCATCGAAAACACCCCTGCAAGGGCTCGTAATGAGTTACAGAGAGGATCTGGAGTAATTATGCCACAGACAACAGGTAACGACGTCCCAAGTTGATGGTTCTGCTTAATTTCACTCAGTACACTGGAAACATTTCCAGAGGACTGACATAGGGGGCGAGGGGGAAACCCCCAAAGCTCACACAGCACCCCCCGCCATACAACAACATTGCAGAACACAGCAAAAGCACAGCCCTGCCTCAGCCATCCCTTTCAGAGACGGTCAGAACTGAGCTAACCCTGAGACCGAGGAAAAGTTCACAGGGGAATCCCAGAATGTCAGGGATTGGAAGGGACCTCGAAAGCTCATCCAGTCCAATCCCCCCGCCGGGGCAGGAACACCCAGATGAGGTTACACAGGAAGGCGTCCAGGCGGGTTTGAATGTCTCCAGAGAAGGAGAATCCACAACCTCCCTGGGCAGCCTGTTCCAGGCTCTGTCACCCTCACTGAGAAGAAGTTTCTTCTCATATTCAAGTGGAACCTCCTGTGTTCCAGTTTGTACCCATTGCCCCTTGTCCTATCATTGGTTGTCACCGAGAAGAGCCTGGCTCCGTCCTCCTGACATTCACCCTTTACATATTTATAAACATTAATGAGGTCGCCCCTCAGTCTCCTCCAGCTCCAGAGCCCCAGCTCCTCAGCCTTTCCTCACACGGGAGATGCTCCACTCCCTTCAGCATCTTCGTGGCTGCGCTGGACTCTCTCCAGCAGTTCCCTGTCCTTGAACTGAGGGGCCCAGAACTGGACACAATATTCCAGATGAGGTCTCCCCAGAACAGGGTAGAGGGGGAGGAGAACCTCTCTCGACCTACTAACCACCCCCCTTCTAATAGACCCCAGGTGCCATTGGCCACGGGCCGCCCGCCATGAGGGGGCAGCAGCCCCGCCCCGCCCCCCGCGCGGAACTACAACTCCCAGCACACCCCGGGGCCGGATAAGAGGCGGGGCCGCGTGCCTCACTTCCTGATTGACGTGTGTGGCGGCCATTCCGCGCTCCGGCGGCCCGCGGCCCCTCCAATGGCGGGGGAGAGGAGGCGGGCGTTGTCGTACGCCGCTGCCGGGCCGGGTGTTGCGGGTGAGCGCTGCAGGCCGGGGGCTCCGGCGTGGGGGTGGGAGAGGTGCTCGGGAGCGGCATCGGCGCCCCCGGGCCCGCCCCGCCTGCTCTGCCCTTCTGAGGCGCCCGGGGCGGCGGGCGGTAGGTGAGGGGAAGGGGGAAGGGCAGGGCAGGGCAGCCGCGCCCGGCCGCGGGGGGGGGGGAGGGGCGGGCCGGGCTGAGGGGAGCGGGGAGAGATGGGGCTTGTTCCGCCGGTGCGGGGCTGCTCCCTGCGGGGCTGCTCCCTTCTCCGGGGCGGGGACGGTGGCCGGAGCCTCTTCCCCCGGGCGCGGCCCTGCCCGCCGCTGCGGCGGCCCTGAGGGGCCTCGCTCCGCCCGGGGAGCCGTGTGGTGTGTCCGCCTCCCCCCAGCCCAGCCGGGGGTTTGGGTTTGTTTTGGTTTTATTTGTTATTTTGAGGGGCGCCGGGGGCTGCGAGAGGCGCTGCCCGGCTCTCGGGGCCGGCCCCGGCCTCTCCTGCCCGCCGGTGCCGTCCCCTTCCGGCCGGGCGGGCGGGGGTGCGGGGCTGGCTCGGCCTCCGGCTGCTCCGCGGCTGCTCCCCGCCCCGCGTTCCCTCGAAAGCGGGACCCGCCGGGCTCCGCAGCCTCCTGGGGTGCTGGCTGGGTCATGAACTGTGTTCGCTGCGGGGGCCGTTCTATCCTGAAGTGGCTGAGAGACAAGCGCTGGGAAGGAGGCGATGGCGGCCCCGCTCCCTCGGGAGCAACAGGGCTCAGCACCTGCAGTTCGTGTAGCTGTGTGGGGTTGTTGGTCTGTCCCGCCGTGTTGTGTGACAGCAGGAGCGGAGGGGACGCCTCTCCCCTGCCTCAGCGCTCCCGTACGGCTCCATTACGGGACGTGGAAACACTCAACTTCTTTTCCCTTTCTTCTGTATTTCGTTTTGGGACTTTTGAAAGTAAGCTGTAGCCCGACAGAGAAAATTCGGCACACAAGAGCGATGAGGAGCTTTTCTTCTGGCCAGTCTTTGTCTTTTTTGTTGTTTCTGAAACAGAACATCTGGCCAACTGAAAGTTTTCGGTGCATTTTGTTCTCTGGGTGTTTTTTTTAGCTTCCTTGGTTTGGTGGTGCTTTTCTTTTTTGTTAGGCTGCTCATGAACTTATTCGTCTTATTTGTCTGTAAATGTATCTCACTGCTTAAAGCAGGTAGGCTAGTATGTGTCTCTGATAGGTTGGTTATCTCTTGTCTTTACTGAAGCTTTTGTAATATGGGACTGCTTGACCTAGTTTGGGTTAAACACAATAGACTCAGCATCTGTTTTCACTGAAGCTGCCGTAGTGCATCTGAAAAAATGAGGACATCTTTAAAGGTACTGGAAATAGGATGATGGGAAAGTTTTGAAAGAGTAAAATGACACATTACTCTTCCCTGTGATTTAAAAAACCAAACAAAAACTAACAAACAAAAAACACAAAACCCCTACCAAAACAACAACAACAAAAACCCAAACAAACAAAAAAAAACCAAAAACAAAAAAAAAAAAAAAAAAAACCTGGTACTTTGTACATGCATCTTCTGGCCACAGAAAAATTTGTATATGTGCTTTCATCTTTGATACTGTGGTTCCTGTTGTTAGGAGTATAGAGAGGGATCCTAAGAGTAGAAATGAGAAGCAACCTCTTAAAGGCATAGCATATCCTGTTTTGACAAATACAATGTATCCTGGTTTTGTCACCTGTGCCTTGCGCACACCAAACATTTAGACTGACATCATTGCTTTCTTCAAGTAGTTGCTTTAGTGTATATGTAATATTTAGCATGATTAATAAAGTCTTGTTTGTGTTAGTGAGACATGGTAGAAATGTCTACTTCTTGCTTAAGCTAATTTGCCTCAATTCATGCTAAGCATGTGGGTGACCAAGACTTTGTTTTCAGAGTGATATAAGAAAAATTTTCAGTTTGTGTTGTCCAGATAATCAATTTTTTTAGAACTGTAATTCAAATATGTTAAATTAGGTCAACTTGAACTCAGGAAAAAGTTTACTTTTTAATAGAGGAAAAAAATTTAACAGGAGACTTAAATTATAAATATGGAAATCAGTATTCCTTTTCTCATAGCGTAAACATTCTCAATTGAGATGAATTTACCTTTATTTTATTTCCAAGTATCTACCTGTACATAGAAAGGTTGGCGATATAGTCCTTAAAATGCTAGTGAGTTAGCTAGAATAAACCTCTAACTTTGTTGTTATGAGGACAATGCTGCTTAAGCCCTTGGGAGAGCTAAATGGCAGGAAAAAACCTGCCTGCGCAGAGCTCTGTATGAGGGGAAGGGGAGTGGCTTTTCTGGTACGGTATGGTCCTGCAGTGATGCAGTAAAAAGTCTGTAAAAGTTACAAGTATTCACTGGCTTGCTAAGATGATCTGCTAAGTTTTCATATTAAAAAGTCTTTTCTTAACCCTTAAAAAAAAAATCATAATTGTAGAAGTTTGTCTGAATGCATGTTGCTACAGGTGTAACAGATGAGCAGACAGCTTTAGCTGAAGCTATCTGATGCTTATGGGCTGAGGGACGGAGGTTGATGCAGTAATTCTGTTTGTATTATCCAGTCCTGGGAGTTTTGGTGCTGGGTTTCATAGTGACTGCTGGAGGATGAGCACATAGACCTCATCGCTTAACTTGGGCTACCCAGCCCTATATAACAAATCATATTAAATCGAGTGGTCCTGAGGTTTTGGAAATCTTAAAGGAATTCTTATTGATCAGTATGTCTCCAGAGGTACAAAACTCAGAATTGTTCTGTTTACTTCTGTTCTTGTGCACTTACTAACTTGGTCTATGGTATGTTCAAGAAAGCAAGCTTTGCTTTATTTTTGCTACCCATTCTTACAGTTCAGCTAATTAAGTTTCTGTTAAGTTTCCCACATAAGCCAATAATGTGTAGAAATGTACAGCCCCACAGAGGAGGTTTGTTCTTACAAAAAAAAAAATGTTGCTGGATCATGAGACTCCTAACACAGACTTAATAAATTCCAGCAGTCTGATTTTCTTTATAAATATGACTCCTGAGCTGGGTCATGTTGATACCGATGAACATGGTGGTTTAAGAGTGATGAGCCTCCCTATGGGTATCCATTCTCAACTTTTTTCTTCAGAAGCAGCTTCTGAAGAGGTTAAGATTTGAGCCATTACAGCTAGAATATTTGTGCTTTATGTATACGCTCTGGATTAAGTATAAGGAAAGCTTACTGCTGATGTAAGATTCTGAAAATTAAACCATCTAAATAGCAATGGTGCTCTCTGTCACTGAGTTCAAGAAGTGTCTCTTGCCTGTGTTGCCTCTGAGGTCTGATATTAGATCCTCTGAGACATGCCATAGTAATCCTGTAGATAATCTGTTCCTTGGTAAAGTGATGTGTATTTAACATGGGTAAGGTGGTCTTGGCATGACAAGTCTATTGTGTATTACCTTCGTTTTCACCATAATTTTCAAATACAAGTTTATTTGTTTGGGATTTTTTTTTCTTCTTCTCTGATAGCTCATCTTTGGTACTTAAGCCACTTGTGGCCAGAGAGAATTTGTGCAACATTTTATGTTTGGAGTCATCCCAGGTGCTTTTAAAAAAACATCTTAAATCTTAGAACTATCAAAACTGGTTGGGTTCATATTGGGACAGGGAGTTATGCATAACAGTTCTGAAAACTTCATCCTCTCTGACCAGAATCTGCCTGTGGACTCACTGATTTTTAAGTCTGGCATACAGCAAGAGGTCCAAGTAACAAACAAAAAAAGTTGACTTTCATTTTGTTTTTTGCAATCCAGTGCCAGTTTAAAATGCCAAAATGCATGAGCAACGTACTGTATTGCTTAAAACTGTGTGTAAATATATCTTTGAACTTGGTAAAAGTACTGGATTTAGTGTAAGGATTTTTCTTAAGCTAATAATGCAATAATTCAGTGCTAATGGATCTCTTAAGAAAATAAGTGATTTAAGAAATACAGAGAGAAGGTTTAAGAGGAAGAAAATTGGTCAGGTTTCCTTTAGCTCAAGATTATGATGGACTACCAGTGCCATTCCATCCTGCTGCATGGTCTCTGTGTTTCTTAGTCTGAGAACAGCTTAACCACATGTGTGCTGGTATTTGCAGTGTCAATCAAAGTCATTATCGGGAATACAGTTCCGCAGTTCTTGTTTAACATAATTGTTTTGTTGGGGTTTGTTTTTTTTTTTTTCCTGGTCTCTCCACTCTCTCCCGCCCCAGCTCCTCATCGTGTGTTGGACACGTGATAATTGTGCCATGAGTAAGTTTCAGATGGGAACTTTGGTACCATGTCAGCAGCTCAGAAGGGCCTCTGTGTTTTTCATCTCCTCCCACAGCAGCAGTTTGCTGTCTGGTGGGTAGGAGCAGGCACACCTGCAGTTACTACAGGGTAGCTACGGTAAACTCATCTTCTCTTGCAGATCTGTGAGGGTTTCTACACTGAAATTTCTCTGCTCCACTTGCTTTAGATTCATCTCAAGCTGTTCAGCTCCTGCCTGTTGGAACCTGGGGATGGGCTGGAGATCAGAACTGATTATCTGCAGTTTTTTGTTCTCTTAAGATGGCTGTTTATGACACAATTCCCAATGATTCCTGCCCATACACAAACACTGCATCGAGAATGAATCAGTCGCTTTTCAGTTAAACTTCCTTGGGATTCCTTTGCATTTTTCTAGTTTGCTGACAGCCTGGCTTATTCTGGTGTTTAGTTCAGGAAATGCGTAAGAACGACGGAGACTTCAGGCCCAGCAGCAGGTGTCTGAGGCTCAAATGCCCAACCCTGGGACTTCCCTCCAGCTTTGGACAGAAACTGGTGACTCAGGAATGGGAATCTGGAGAGGGGGTGTATGGAAGAGAACAAGCGTTACAGATGGGGGATCTTCTCTCTCCTTTTCTTGTAGGTTTGGAAGAGCATCATTGTCAGACCCTGAGAAATCTGGACTTTCAACCGTGTGCTACCAAAAGGAATCTAAGGAATTGCTACTTGTGGCTTCCTTGCAATTATTTTTTTTGTATTCGGACCTCTTGCTTTTTCTGTGGTTTTAGATCAAGAAACACCATGAGCACAGTAAGTATTTTACTCCCCAATGCAAACCTGATTCTTAAAACGTGTTGTTCATGGTACCTCTGCAAATGTTTTTAAGAGTCTGTAGTAAATATTCTGGAACACTAGAGTGTTAAAAGTTCACATAACTCCATATTCTGTGATACCTGAGATTTTTGATCTCTCTAGGTGCTGGGAATAGTTCAGAGATGTTTACAATGTGAGCAAAACCCCGGGTCAGACTGACTGCAATGGTTGGCTAGAAGCCAACATCTGATAGAATTGTGAACCAGTCTTCCCACTTGGAAACTAGACATCACAATACATTTTTCCTTTGTGACCCAACTGGTAAGAGACCTGAGGTGGTGACGTTTCCTTGATGCGATGTGTTTAGGCCCACGCCAGCATTGGATGCATATTACAGCCTGTTGGGGGAGAGTTTGGTGTATCCTCGTGCGGTTTCATTGGTGCTGCAAAGATGAGAGCCACATTAATATTAGTCTGTAGGAAAATGTTAAGGCTTTGTTCTCCTTAGACCCAACGAAAGCGCCGTGGAGGAGCAGTTAATTCTAGGCAAGCTCGGAAGCGAAACAGGCTGATGGCTTCCACCGCAGAAATGGCCTCAGAAGCAGAGCCAATAGAACTTGAAGAAAGTGGTAAGCTTGCTTTTATACTTGGTAAGAGCATAAACTGCTTCTGGAGTGTTAGGGTCCCACTTAATGTACATTTTTGGCAGTTCTAGGCCCTTTGCTGGAGAGGAGGGAAACCTCTGATTATAGAAAGCCTCTAGTATGGCATCTAGAAACAACAAGCCTGCTGACAGCTGTTTGAATTTATTACTGAGGTGCAATACCTTCACCACAAGTGATAGATGAGTAGTGTAAGAAAGGTGCTCAAGTGGTGCTCAGACATCTGAATGTCTGGTGTGATGAGCTGGGATTTCACAGAATCATAGAATGTCCTGAGTCAAAAGGGCCACACAAGGATCAAGTCCAAATACTGTCTCTGCATGTGACAACCCCAAAATTCACACCATGTGTCTCAGGGCGTTGTCCAATTGCTTCCTGGACGTTGTTATTGAGTTACTGCAGCTGCCACTACAGATAGTGGCAGACTGTGTTTGGGAACTCCCAAGTTTCTAATAGATTATTAGAAGTTCATCATTATTCGTGCCCTGTCCCTCAAGGGAGAGCCAGTACTGGTCAGTACATTTTTACAAAGTGTCAGAATTTAGAAGCCTCCTTGACCTCCTAAATAACTATTTAAATTACCTTCTGAAATCCTAGGGAAGAATAAATGTAACTGTTGGTCTCCGGGTAATTATATGGCTTTTTCAGTTTTTTCTGTGCATTTGACTATGAACGATTGGAAGACACATGAGACAGGAATATTTACAGCACAGTACTCTAAGATGATTATATCCCAAATAATTCATGTTTTGTTTTGTGTGATAAACATTATACCATGTTAGATGAATAATCTGCTGCTGTGGACTTCCCACAAGCTGTTGTCGTACAACAGACTGCTCGAGGAGCTTAGCTGCTGTTCTTCTTGCGTTGCAACATGCAGTAGATCTCTGATCTTGATTCTAATGTTCTGTTTTTAAGCTGGTGAAGAAGTAGTAGATCTCACATGTGAATCTTCAGATCCTGTAGTCGTCGATCTGACTCACAATGATTCTGTTGTGGTAAGCAGTGAATGGCACGCTTGTCTAAATGTGGTTAAATTAGCTGTGTATTGTGCTCCCTCTTAGAATCCGACTTTAAGGGTACGGTTTTAGTTCAAAGTTGGCTTGGCAGTGCCTGCAAGCCATGCATTACAGGTCAGCACAGAAGCTTCTCTGTGAGTGCACTTGCCAATAGCAAGAGGGTGATATAAAATAGCTTGTTGCTCCAAAACTTGGGGAGAATATATACCAGCCATGGGTAATGTAACAAAGTAGATGCAATTTGAAGTTGGAGCTATTCCAGATGTATCAAAGGCATAGGCCAATGATTTAAATAAAAAGTGAAGGAGATAAGTCTTTGACTTGACAAATATGAAGAGTTTAGCTGCAACATCAGTTTAGGGGTCTCCTGTCAGAGAGATGCCAAGTGCAACTGTAGCTGACTGTGGTACAAGCTACTTCAGTTTGTTACTCCAAGAAGTCTTAAAAAAATCCACTATTTTCCTGCAATTTTTAAAGCTAGAGTAGTATTTGATCCAAACCACAGTGTAGTTTATAACCTCGGTTTTAGGATGCCCCTGCTGCCATGCAAACCAGAAGCAGCAGGACTGGCCTGGGGTATCTCCTGCTGGGATTGTTCCTCAGCCTTTGCCAAGGAAAGGCCTGGAACCTCATGACAGACTCTGCCCAGCCCCAGCTCCAGGTCCACCAAAGGCAACAGCGGGTTCGGGTTTGGTTATTTTTTCTTCAGCAGCTGGTAATTTGAAGTGTTTATGGATATGACACCTGAATTTGCCTGTTTGGGGAGGAAGAGGGAAGGAATCTCCTCCAGCCTAAATCAAACTAGGGTACAGAAACTGGGGAGGAGGTGGAGGGGTGTTCAGGTGGTTCAGAACCTGCCTCTTTTTCCATCCCTTTGAAGCAGCATGAGCAGAACCAGAAGAAACTGCTTTTTTTCAGAGCAGCAGCTCATTTACTGCTACTTTTAACATCTTTAATCAAATTCCGTAGTGATGTCCTTCCGTTCTTTGCTTGTTTTTTTGTAATTGCTGAGCTTATCTAGTGTTTGTATGTAGCATTAGGGGTGCACTCCAAAGGCTAATTGTATTCTTCTTTTCTCTCCCTTCCCATGTACATTGATGCAAGATTGTTGAAGGTGAGTTGACATCGTGCAATTGATAATGGAATTGTCCTATACTTTATTTTTTTTTCTTTTCCAACAAACTTGAGCAGCCTGTATTGAAACTGGACATATCTGCTTTGAATAAGAAAATATCAACAGGGTTTTTTAGCCTGTGTTGCAGTGAGGGTACTGAAGAAGAAATTTATAGTATTCACTTCCATTATCAAGTCATAACATGCATCAAATTTGTTTCTGAAATGTGTTAACGAGTGTGGATTTTTTTCTACTTTAGATGTTACAGTAGTTATAGGTGTAAAGAAGTTAATCCTTTACAACTTTCATATTATAATAGGAGATGTATGTTGTTAGCTGCTTACTTAAAATGTCATCTAGTCTGTGCTCTGAATGAAGCAAGGGCAAATTAAAAATACTTGCAGTAGAAGTTGTGGCTGAATACTTATGCAGGAAGGAACTTTAGTATTGTGGCTATTTATGTAAATTTAATTGATTAGTGCTTGATTGTTGTTACATATACACTGGAGTTGCAGAGATAATTATTGCATGTGGTTTCTAATTGTTAAAAAGCAAACAGCAGTTCTTTAACATTTGGATGTTTAAGACCAGGCAATTATTTTTTTTTTAATCTCCTGTTATCTTGGGCAATATAACTCCATTTTCAAGTTACCTTAACTCAGGAGGAAGATGATGGAAATATCTAAGGAGACAGTGCTTCAAATATTTTTGTGATTTTTCAAGTACTGTAATTAAAAAGACTTGTTTTATAAAAACTGCTTTCAATGGGGAGATTTGGCTTAACACAGACAAAAAGAGTGGAACAGTTTAGCATCATACCTGGATAGAGCAGTGAGGAGCAACAGCAGCTCCATAATTTACTTTTTTAGATTTAAGCATCTCTTCCATCATTTCTGAAACTTTCTGAACAAAGTACTCTGTGTTTTACCAGACCTTTTTGTTGTGTATGTGCTACCTTGCCATGTTACTTGGAAACTTCAGTCCTCTCTCTCTCTCATTTCACGCAGCAATTGCTGCAATTCTTCAACACGGGATGGGAGCATTCTCTGTTAGTAAGGATTGGGAGAGGGAGATTTATTCACAGGTAGTGTAACTGTGTGAAACTTATGACACTGAGAATCTTTAAGATGTTTTAGCTATTTGTAGGGTGAATAAAGCAAATGTTTTGTCTGTGTAGCAGAATATTCCCAATGTCTGGAAATGTTCAACCTTAATATTTCGGGAACTAATTTGTTTAAGCTTGCTCTTAACCCAGCTGAATATGGTTCGTTTAAAATATGAACTGTTACAGACTGTTTATAATGCATTTCAGGGATATGTATGTTATATCTAACCTACCAAAATTAAATTACAGAGAATCAACGACAAAGGAGAAATCTTAGACTAAGAAGCCAGCGACAGTCGGACAGCTGTGTACTGAGTAGCGATGATGAAGATGAAACAAGAGATAACGATGTGTATGTGACAGATAAAGTGTCTCGAGAACTGGGACCTCTAGAAGATGAAACTGCAAGTTCAAAGTATGTATGCCTTATGACCTGCCAAACATTCGGTTCTGCATTTCTTATACATGCAGGACTAAGGTATATTGCTATAACCTAGTTTATCTTTGCTTCTTAACTTATTCTAGTTAGCTCCCTCTTTCAACAAGTGCAACATTTCACACGATGACCAAATGGTACCATTTGCATTTCAGGATAAAACGTCGGCCGGAGACAGATGTACGACTTTGCGTACAATGTTAAAGATGAACGTAGGGGTATGGCAAGGAGGGAGGATTAGTCACAGGCCATAGCTCAGAATGTGTTATGTTTACTTTTCACGCAAAGCTCTAGTAGCAATGTTAGATATAGAAACATTTTCACTGGTGTCGATGAAGCTTGGTATGACAAGACCAGCAGGCAGCAACCTGGCAAATTGCACTAAGAGCTATTATTCATTCACAGCTTTTTTACGCACTGTGCCAATTAACTGCCTCTCTTTCTCGCAGTGGTAACGCTTCTTCCAAAGGTGTTCTTGCAAGGTGGTTGGGGAGGTAATGGCCAGTTTTTGTTCCGTCCAATGTATGTCACAAAGCTCCAATATGTTTGCATGTGAGATGGTGATCTCGCTGTTTGAATCAGGTGCCTGCACAGTAAAGACCCTGTTCTGTGGAGAAACAGCGAACTCCTGCTGTAGGAGCACTCCATTATGTTAAAAAAGAAGCAATGTATTACACTAATTAAATGAAATCAGGTGTCTGTATGACCAAGGAGGACGAAGAACATGAGAAGTGTGGTATAAAGGTTTTTGTAAAGTAGTTTGGGGGGAAAAAACCAGGTTTTAATAAAGCTAGTGTACTTTCAGCTTTTTAGCGTACTGGAAGGCAACATAGGAGAGAACTTAAGTATGGAAATTTTGGGTGTTGGGTATTAAATATGCCACCTAAAGAGCTTATACTGTTCTAAAACATAGTGCATTTTGTCAGTGGATTTGTAGATTTTTTAATTTTGGTTGAGTATGTTGGTGAATAAATCCCACTAATCAGTTACTGTAAAATGTTACTGTTTTGTTCCTTTGATCTCAAGCTTCTCTGTTAAAGAATGTGCTTTCTGGCTCTGTTTCAGTAAGGCTGAAATAGCTCAGTGCTGCAGAATTTAACATTGACACAAAGATGTTACTGTGTAGTATTAGACTAGTCGTGCTTATATGAAAGTTATCATAAATTGTAATTAATTACTGAGTTGGTATTATACTGCATAAAGAATTTGAGTAGTAAAAATGGGAGAATTAATGGAGTTAAATTATGTATGTGAAACTAGGGGTAGATGTTAGTGCTCACTGCTTCAATTTAAGATTATGGGATAAAGGATATTTCATGCTTTTTATTCCTGTTTAATAAACTACAAAGTGTTGTTTAGCATGGGCAGTGATGTAACAAAGCCAAGTGTATATGGTAAAGACAGTGTTTAAAATGTGTTTAGATGAGGTTCTTAGGGACATGGTTTAATGCTGGATTTAGGTTATAGTTGGACTTTGATCCTGAGGGTTTCTTCCAACTGAAATGTTTCTATGATTCTGCAATTATAAAAGCAGCTTACTGTGGTCATTTAAAATAGAGATTAATTTATAAATAAATTATCTTTCTGATAGAGAATATGGCTCAGCACTTACAGTATGACATGTTCCTTACGCAAATACCTGTGCTGTTAGTAAGCGTGTGTGCAGTACAGCTGTCTTGGAGGCTGAATTGAGGAGAGGAACATCTGTAACCACAGTTTGGTGACAGCCACCAAGTCGGTCTTTCCATCTCTGAACTAGAAATGTATTTTTTAATATTTCTTCATGTTAGTGTGTTCCCACCCTTCATTATTTAAGGAAAGTGCTCTTGGAATGAATATGTTACTGGGCTGCGATATTGCTCAATTACAATAGGAGATGTTTTAATTTCTGACAACCTTTTCCAGTTCTAGAATGGTTTCCAAAGGACAGGCAGGTGCCTTTGTTACAAAGCTCCTAGTGACCTGTTAGAGATTAATACTGCCAAACGTGTACTGCTCAGGGCTATAGGCCGCTGGTACTTCTAATAATAGAGCGAGGTGACTAACTGCCTCGTCCCCCGCTGTGAAAACCAGGATTCCTTTAGGTAAGGCAGACGTCAACTATTAATATTTATTAAATGCAGCAACCTGAGAGAGTGAAAGGTATGCAGGGATCTTCAGATGAAATATGTCCTGGCTAGTCTGTGCAGGTGGATGGCTACATGACGTTTTGTGTATCGGTGACCCTCAGCGCACAGTGAAATTAATGGTGCCTGTTCTTTCTGGTTCTGTTCTCTCTCCCGCAAGGCCGTCTGGTACCGTCAGCTGTCCCATCTGCATGGACGGCTACTCCGAGGTGAGGATCCACGTGTTGGCATCATTTCTGTTTTGTCGGAGGGAGGACGGGGCGGAGGGTGAGCTGCGCAACGCTGTCGGGTTCTGCGGGATGCTGCAGACAGCCGCCTTGGAGTACACACCTTGGACTGAGGGTGAAACCACATTGGAACTCACAGTCGTCTCTTAGTGGTGTGTGTCGTGGGAGAAACACTTCCCAAGACGGCCCTGAGACATCTTTGGGTTCCTTATCATTCAAGTAGCAATGTGCTGATTCCAGATACTCCAGGTCCTGTTTGCCTGGTGCCAACAGAGCAGCGATGTTGAATTCTCTACTCCAGATACCAGCTGTGGTTTCTTTTCTTCCAGATTGTGCAAAGCGGACGCCTGATTGTGTCGACCAAATGCGGCCACGTCTTCTGCAGCCAGTGCCTCCGTGATTCCCTTAGGAATGCCAACTCCTGCCCAACCTGCAGGAAGAAACTCACTCACAGACAATATCATCCCATTTATATATGAGTTCTTCTGTTTCTCAGGACAGACTCAACTAGATTTTGGGAGAAAATGTCATGTTTTCAGTGCTCCGAAGACTTAAAGAGCAGCAGGTTGTGCACACATCCAAATAAAACTGATTTTTTTTGAGAATAACTTGTACATACATAGACAGCTTTTTTATGGTCCAAGCTGCTTCTTGTTTTGTCCCTGGTTAAAATGTTAAATTTAGGACTGTCTCTAAACTAGACCAGCAGCCTATGTCAGAAAAGAAGCAGCTAGTCCATCTCCTTCTACTTTTCTAATGCTTAAATAAGAGGGGTCTGAATATTTTGTTATTTCTTACTCTTTAAATTATTCCCACCATTCCATGTGGATATGGAACAGTTACCTTTCAAAATATAGATGAACAATCTGCCATTTCATTACATTTTTGTATTTATCCTATAAGAAGCTCATGGCAATATTGCTTTCTGCTCTACCATCTTTGCCCGAGTAGAAAAAGTTCTGTAACGAGGGATCGTTTTATCATAAATCAATATTGAAGTTGACAACCAGGGTAATGCAATAAAGTAACCTGCTGTTAACCAGCAATCAGGTTTTTTAAGCAGAAGGCTTGAACATGTAGTTTTCTTTATGAACTCCATGAGATCTGATGTAGACAAATTGCAACATGTACAATGTGCAAATAATTATTTGAATGTTTTAACTGCCAAGAATTCCTTTATTTGAATCACAACACTGAATTTCTTTCCTAAGGTGATGAGATGGTCTCTTGGGTTAACTGTTCTATTGCGCTCTCTCCTGATAACTAAGGAGAATATCATCTTCTCTAGGCTTGCTAGTGGTGAATAAGAAGCAAATTGTGTGCTTTCCTCTTGTCAGCTGAATACCAAACTACCTACAGATCTTCTTACTGTATCAAGTGTACCCAGCGTAATGCTTAAAGTTCTGTATGTTCCCTTTGCTTGTTCCCTTCAGTTGTTTTACTGACACCTGACTGGTTGTAGCCTGGTGCATAGGACTAACAATTTAACAATTGTGTTGCCATGGATTTAGGAAGTGGGAGCTTCAAGAGATGTTTGGTAGCAATCTTGGCTTGGCGGCTTTGTGAGAGAGAATTTTAATTTTCCCTTGCCCTGAGAGTTGTCCAGCTTGCTTTAAATGTGTGGTTTTTAAAAGAAGTCAGATACATGTCCTAGGAGAAAGCATTCCTCTGTTGAAGTAAGGCAGGAGTACACAGGTTTATGCACTGTTATCCCATCACCTTTGAGGTACAAATGTCTACTTTAAACCTGTTACAGCTAAACTCTGCAAGCTGATGTGGAATCCCAGATGAGCTAATAAAAAGGGATTACAGTAAGTAAAAGTAGATGAGATTATTAAAATCAGCATTTTATGATCCACATATACAGTAGTTGTATCTATGAAAGTTGAAATTTGGTCGATTAAAAAAAAAGTCAAAAGTTAAACTTCAAACACCTTTTGGCAGTTGGTCGATTATGAAAGCAATTAGAAGCACCATCCTGTGCTCTGGTGCAGCACAACTATAGGACGCGTTTAGTTAATGTTGGTATCTGATGTGTCTTTCTAAGCTATCCTAGGGATCTGTAGGAAGCCTTTAATTAAAGCAGCTCTTCTAATTAGCTGTCTCAAGTTCTGTATTGAAGATTACAACCCAAAAGTGAAGTGGTTTTTATTAGGATGTTTAGGGGTGTTTCTGGATGTAGCAATACAGAGGTTTGTTCCATAAAGGTGAGCCGAAGAAACACAATTACTTCCCCGCCCTAGTTCGGAGTAGCTTTGGTTCAGTCCCGTTATCAGGAATGTGCAGTTTCTGCATTGTGGCAATATGGTAACTACTAAAAAGTTACACACCTTTAGTTACTGTGTGCCCCCACTGCTAATATAAACTACAAGCAAGGACTACAGCAGTCTTAGGACGGTGCGGTGACAACAACGGCTGGAATTTGGGTCCCAAAAAAACATAGAAACAATGAAGCAGTACTGCAGATTGCTCAAAGCATTAATTGCATCAAGAGAAGCAGCCCAACATTAAAAAACTGTGAAGATATTTAAGGGCCACAGAAACAGCTTTCTCTCAACAGCTTAAAAAATGAGGAGAAAAGAAAAAAAAAAAAGGAAGTAATGATGGCCAGTTTTCCTTGGGTACTGTATGAGAGGGACAAAAAGAAGAAGATTTAAGGGATTTACCTCTGGGGCTGAGGGCGAGTCACAGATCTGTGCGTCTTTCCCCATGCACTAGCCATAGCTGAAAAGGACTTTGCACAACTCCCTCCGTGTAAATATCACCTTATAGTTTGTGTCTCAATACATGGAGCTCGTTAAAATTTAGATACCACAAACTATAAAATATTTAACAAAGTTTTTAGCTTTCGTGTACTCTGTGAAGTGCCACAAATTTTGTGCATCTCAAAATTAATTTTAAGTCTCAGTACATGGAAAAATACTAAATTGCTTTACACAATTTTTTTAGGAGGAAAAAAAAAAAAGAAACCCGGATATATTTGAGTTCCAGTGTTGCTTCACATTGGCAAGTGATAGATAATATAAAGATTTTTTTTTTCATTATGTAAATGTCTGTCCTGTTGTATATAGTTGAATTTTCCCTGTATTTAATTGTATTCATGTCTGTCTGTCCCATCTATGTTGGACTCTGCTGGTAGGCAAACCGTTCTTTTAACAGGTGGAAATAAAAATATTGATTTGATCCATCAGAAGCGCTTGTTCTTTTAATCACAATGTATTAATTCTTTTTTTTTTTTTGAAGGGGCGTGGGCGGGGGAATCTTCCATCCCCAGACCTTGGCGTTCTTTTGGTCAGTGTGTGCGAGGGAGAGGAGAAGGTGCTGCTGGAACGGGAGAGACAAGGGGCTCATGGGGACAGTCCTGCTGGGATCTGGGGGTGCTGAGGTGGGATCCTGGGAGGGATCCCAGGAACCGCCGGCGGAGCAGCCTCACGCCAAGGGCTGCACGGTGTCAAGGTGTCTCCCCGCTATTAAAACTTTGACAAAGTTCACATTGCCTGTTCTGTGTCATAGGTGAAACATCGTGCTGGAGAGAGGGCAAGGACGAACGCTGAACCACAAAGCTTATTTTTTTTCTTCTCCAAACAAACTAAACAGATGCCGTAGGTTACCTGTTTTGTAGAATTTCTGAGTGTGCAAGAACTGGCGTTACCTGGACACAGAATGTTATGGAAACGGTTGGCTGGGTGAGTCCTGCGCTGGGGATGCAGGAGGTTGAAAGTTCCCGGCTTTCTCTGTCAGGGAGCGAACTCTGAGCCTTGGTCTTCTACATCTCAGGTGAGAACATAAGGCTGTTTGCTCACATCTGCTTGAAAATCTCTCAAGATACTACTCATTTAAGTGTAGGTGATTTTTTTTTTTAAAGTATTTCCTGTTATGCGTAGCAGAAATCTCTTTTAAAACAATCAAAATTGATTGTGTTCATATTTTGGGAGGGAGTTATACATAACAGTTCTGAAAATTTCCTCTGCTGTGACCAGAGGAGCTGCCTGTGGGCTCACTGATTACTAAGTCTGGCATGGAACAGGTAGTCCAGGGAAAAAGAAAGAAAAAGTGTGTTGATTTTGATTTTTGGGATAGAATAGACTCTTTCCAGTTGGAAGGAACCAGACCTAGAACTGAGCCCTGGGGAGCACTGCTGGTCACCAGTCACCAGCCAGATGTACCCTGTTCACTACAACCCTTTGAGCTCTGCCCTTCAGCCAGTTCTTCACCCATCGCACTGTGAACCTGCTTGTCCCACAGCTGGATGGCTTGTCCAGAAGGATGCTGTGGGGGATACTATCCCAAGCCTCACTAAAATCCAGGAAAACCACATCCACCACTTCCCCTTCATCCACGAGGCAGGTGAAGGAAATCAGCTTAGGTGAACAGGACTTTTCTGTTGTGTTGACAGTGCCTGATGATGATTGCATTATTCTTTAAACACCTTTCAGCAGCACCCAGCAAGATCTTATCCATAATTTTCCCAGGCACTGAGGTTGGACCGACACGTTTGTAGTTTCCTGGGTCTTCTCTCACACCGTTCTTGTAAACTGGAGTAGCACCGGAGAGCTTCCAGTCACCAGACTTCCCAGACTTCCAAAACCTTTGGTAGATGATGGAAAAGGGTTCTACCATGACATCCGCCAGCTCTTTCCATGTTCTGGGATGAATCCCACCAGGCCCCATGGCCTTGTGAATGTTCAGCTGACACAGCTGGTCCCTGACAATGTCAGTGTCCACAAACGGAAAGTCACTGTTCCCACACTTGTGCTCCTCCAACTCAGGGGACGTGGCAGCCCAAGGTCTATCAGTATTTATTAAAGACTGAGGAAAAACAAAAAAGCGTTTAATGCCTCCACTTTTTCTTCTTCCCTATTAGTCAGGTGACCATCTTCAAAAAGTATCGGGCCAATGTTTTCTTTACACCTCTTTAGCTTTTGCAATCCAGTCCCAGTTCTAAAACAAAAAGAAACAGGAGAAAATGGATCAACGGAGTCTTGTGTTGCTTAAAACTGCGCATGAATATATCTTTGGGCTTGAAGACTCTTGACTTAAGAAATACAGAGAGAAAGTTTAAAAGGAAAAAAAAAATCAGTCAGGCTTCCTTTAATTCAAGATTATGATGGACTGTCAGTGCTATTCCATCCCACTCCCTACTAATTGGTAATGCCTAGTCATCTAAAATTAGTTATCTGACTTGTTTGAGGCCCCCCTAAATGGCTCTCCCCAGCTCTTCATTGTGCGTTGGACACAGAGTAATTTTAACACGAGAAAGTTTTAAGATGTAAACTTCAGTACCACACACAAACACTGCATCGAGAGTCAATCAGTCACTTTTCAGTTAAACTTCCTTGGGATTCCTTTGCATTTTTCTAGTTTGCTGACAGCCTGGCTTATTCTGGTGTTTAGTTCAGGAAATGCGTAAGAACGACGGAGACTTCAGGCCCAGCAGCAGGTGTCTGAGGCTCAAATGCCCAACCCTGGGACTTCCCTCCAGCTTTGGACAGAAACTGGTGACTCAGGAATGGGAATCTGGAGAGGGGGTGTATGGAAGAGAACAAGCGTTACAGATGGGGGATCTTCTCTCTCCTTTTCTTGTAGGTTTGGAAGAGCATCATTGTCAGACCCTGAGAAATCTGGACTTTCAACCGTGTGCTACCAAAAGGAATCTAAGGAATTGCTACTTGTGGCTTCCTTGCAATTATTTTTTTTGTATTCGGACCTCTTGCTTTTTCTGTGGTTTTAGATCAAGAAACACCATGAGCACAGTAAGTATTTTACTCCCCAATGCAAACCTGATTCTTAAAACGTGTTGTTCATGGTACCTCTGCAAATGTTTTTAAGAGTCCGTAGTAAATATTCTGGAACACAAGAGTGTTAAAAGTTCACATAACTCCATATTCTGTGATACCTGAGATTTTTGATCTCTCTAGGTGCTGGGAATAGTTCAGAGATGTTTACAATGTGAGCAAAACCCCGGGTCAGACTGACTGCAATGGTTGGCTAGAAGCCAACATCTGATAGAATTGTGAACCAGTCTTCCCACTTGGAAACTATCAAAATACATTTTGCCTTTGTGACCCAACTGGTAAGAGACCTGAGGTGGTGACGTTTCCTTGATGCGATGTGTTTAGGCCCACGCCAGCATTGGATGCATATTACAGCCTGTTGGGGGAGAGTTTGGTGTATCCTCGTGCAGTTTTCATTGGTGCTGCAAAGATGAGAGCCACATTAATGTTAGTCTGTAGGAAAATGTTAAGGCTTTGTTCTCCTTAGACCCAACGAAAGCGCCGTGGAGGAGCAGTTAATTCTAGGCAAGCTCGGAGACGAAACAGGCCGATGTCTTCTACTGCAGAAATGGCTTCAGGAGCAGAGCCAATAGAACTTGAAGAAAGTGGTAAGCTTGCTTTTATACTTGGTAAGAGCATAAACTGCTTCTGGAGTGTTAGGGTCCCACTTAATGTACATTTTTGGCAGTTCTAGGCCCTTTGCTGGAGAGGAGGGAAACCTCTGATTATAGAAAGCCTCTAGTATGGCATCTAGAAACAACAAGCCTGCTGACAGCTGTTTGAATTTATTACTGAGGTGCTTTAGATGCTGATGTTTTAGTTTCTTACTGAGATTCACCACCCATCATAGATGATTTGGGTAAGAAATGTACTCAGGCGCTGCTCAAACGTCTGAATGTTTGGTCTGATGAGCTGGGACTTACTGCAGCTGCCACTGCAGGTGGTGGAAAATGACACTTGGGAACTCCCAAGTTTTTGATAGATAATTAAAAGTTAGTCATGAGTTGTGCCCTGTCCTTCAAGGGAACATTTACAGCACAGTACTGTAAGATGATTATATCCCAAATGATTCATGTTTTGTTCTGTGTGATAAACATTCTCCCATGTTAGATGAATAAGCTGCTGTGTACCTCCCACAAGCTGTTGTCGTACAAGAGAACTGCACGAGGAGTTCAGCTGCTGTTCCTCTTGTATTGCAACATGCAGAAGACAGCGGTGGTGATGCTCTACGTGACTGAGGGCAAAGCTTGAGTGAAATGTTGGATAACCTTCCTGAACAGTAGAGGGACAGGGGAAGGTTCACCCGCGGGTGCTGAGGGAGCTGGCTGAAGTCATTGCTGGACCGCTCTCCATCATCTTTGCCAAGTCTTGGGAAACGGGAGAGGTGCCTGAGGACTGGAGGAAAGCAAATGTCACTCCGGTCTTCAAAAAGGGCAAGAAGGAGGACCCGGGCAACTATAGACCGGTCAGCCTCACCTCCATCCCTGGGAAAGTGATGGAACACCTTATCCTTGGTGCCATCTTAAGACATATCAAGGATAAGAGGGTCATCAGGGACAGTCAGCATGGCTTCACCAAGGGGAAGTCGTGTTTGACCAACCTCATAGCCTTTTATGAAGACGTAACAAGGTGGACTGACGATGGCAGAGCAGTGGATGTGGTCTACCTTGACTTCAGCAAAGCATTTGACACCGTCTCCCACAGCATCCTCACGGCAAAACTGAGGAAGTGTGGACTGGATGATCGGGTAGTGAGGTGGACTGCAAACTGGCTGAAGGAGAGAAGCCAGAGAGTCGTGGTCAATGGGGTGGAGTCTGGTTGGAGGCCTGTATCTAGTGGAGTGCCTCAAGGGTCAGTTCTGGGACCAATACTGTTCAATATATTCATCAATGACTTGGATGAGGGAATTGAGTGTACTATCAGCAAGTTTGCTGATGACACCAAGCTGGGAGGAGTGGCTGACACGCCAGAGGGCTGTGCTGCCATCCAGTGAGATCTGGACAGGCTAGAGAGTTGGGCGGGGAAAAATTTAATGAAATATAACAAGGGGAAATGTAGAGTCTTGCATCTGGGCAGGAACAACCCCAGGTTCCAGTACAGGTTGGGGAATGACCTATTAGAGAGCAGTGTAGGGGAAAGGGACCTGGGGGTCCTGGTGGACAGCAGGGTGACCATGAGCCAGCACTGGGCCCTTGTGGCCAAGAAGGCCAATGGCATCCTGGGGTGTATTAGAAGGGGGGTGGTTAGTAGGTCAAGAGAGGTTCTCCTTGCCCTCTACTCTGCCCTGGTGAGACCTCATCTGGAATATTGTGTCCAGTTCTGGGCCCCTCAGTTCAAGAAGGACAGGGAACTGCTGGAGAGAGTCCAGCGCAGGGCCACAAAGATGATGAAGGGAGTGGAGCATTTCCCTTATGAGGAAAGGCTGAGGGAGCTGGGTCTCTTTAGCTTGGAGAAGAGGAGACTGAGGGGTGAGCTCATCAATGTTTATAAATATATAAAGGGTGGGTGTCATGAGGATGGAGCCAGGCTCTTCTCGGTGACAACCAACAGTAAGACAAGGGGTAATGGGTTCAAGCTGGAACACAACAGGTTCCACTTAAATGTGAGAAGAAACTTCTTCTCAGTGAGGGTGACGGAACACTGGAACAGGCTGCCCAGGGAGGTTGTGGATTCTCCTTCTCTGGAGACATTCAAAACCCGCCTGGACGCCTTCCTGTGTAACCTCACCTAGGTGTTCCTGCCCTGGCAGGGGGATTGGACTGGATGAGCTTTCGAGGTCCCCTAACATTCTGTGATTCTGTGATTCTGTGAAGGTTGAATCATACCTCAGCCTGTTATACAGTGGCAGGCAACTTTATCCCTCTGCAGTCTCTGATCTTGATTCTAACGTTCTGTTTTTAAGCTGGTGAAGAAGTAGTAGATCTCGCAAGTGAATCTTCCAATCCTGTAGTCGTTGATCCGACTCACAATGATTCTGTTGTGGTAAGTAGTGAATGGCACGCTTGTCTAAATGTTGTGGTTAAATTAGCTGTGTATTGTGCTCCCTCTTAGAATCCAACTTTAAGGATACAGTTTTAGTTCAAAGTTGGCTTGGCTGTGCCTGAAAGCCAACAGAGAAGCTGCTCAGAAGGTGCTGCTTAGCAAAACCCTTCCTGGGCACAGCAATACAGCCTTGTTTTCCCAGACTGTTGTAAATCTGCATTGGGTATTTTCTTGAAAAAGGACTGGTTGAATGTCTATACAATAATTTAACCAGTTTAACCAGGCTAGAGGTGATCATATGCCTTTTCATTGTGTAGACATGATGGTAGGTGCATTTCAAGTATGATATTCTCTAAGGATATAGATCACTCATTCAGTAAATGTTAGTCTAAGATCAGAGGAAGTCTGGTGTACCTGTCATGGTGCAGTGTGTTTATGAAGATTCCTACTGATAACTATTAAGCTTGAGGAATCTGGAAGACTTAATGCTATGGCATTGGCAAATTCTATTGAAATACATATGTGACCTGTATTTGAAGGTCTGTACAGTGAAAGGAAATGGATGTCATGAATACGGCAGTAAAACTTAGGCTTGATCCCTACAAGGTTTGGGTTTGGGTCATAGTCTACCAAGGCCTTAGATATTCAAAAACTCATTTTCTGGGCTTGTCTTCTGGCATCTAAACAAGTAGCCTGACTTAAAGGGTTAAAACATTACTCGGATTTACCACTTTACACAGATTTCACATTCAAACCCAAATGGACCTATGAATATATTGAAATCTATGAGCATCACTTGCAGGTAGCAAGAGGGTGATCTAAAATAGCTTGTTGCTCCAAAACTTGGTAAGAATATATACCAGCCACGGGTAATGTAACAAAAGTAGATGCAATTTAAAGCTGAAACTATTCCAGATAAATCAAAGGCATAGGCAAATGAAGGAGATAGCAGATAGTCTTTGACTTCACAAATACGAAGAGTTTTGCTGCAACGTCTCCTGTCAGAGAGATGCCAAGTGCAACTGTAGCTGATTGTGGTACAAACTACTTCAGTTTGTTACCTGAGCTTATCTAGTGTTTGTACGTAGTGCTAGGGGTGCACTCCAAAGGCTAATTGTGTTTTTCTTTTCTCTCCCTTCCCATGCACATTGATGCAAGACTGTTGAAGGTGAGTTGATGTCTTACAGTTGATAATGGAATTGTCCTAAACTTTTTTTTTTCTTTTCCAACAAACTTAAGCAGCCTGTATTGGAACTGCATTTACCAAAAGGCACAGGACAGTGCTAAATTATCTGGCCAGAGCCTTAGAGAATGGATCCAATCTGTGTTTGTTTGTCACTATCAGAGCTTGTAGAAAGTATTTGAAATAAAATAGATCAAAGCCTTTCAAAATCTGTTTTCTTATTTTCCAGATACAGAATTTCTGTAAGCCCAAAGTTGATAATAATTTTAATTAGCGCTTTTAGCACTGGAATATCTGCTTTGAATAAGAAAATATCAACAGGTTTTTTTAGCCTGTGTTGCAGTGAAGGAACTAAGAAAGAAAGTTACAGACTATTTAGAATAATAAATTTCATACTTGCAGGCCTATATATATTTTATAATATATCTAACTTACCAATATTAAATTACAGAGAATCAACGGCAAAGCAGAAATCTTGGATTAATTGGCCAGCGACACTTGAGCATCTGCATACTGATTAGCACTGATGAAGATGAACCAAGATATAATGATGCGTATGTGACAGATAAAGTGTCTTTCTGAAGTCTAATTTCTGATACACAGCAGAAACTGATTTTTTTTCCAAACTTCTGGTTTCCGTTTGATTACTGTGCACAAATTCCAGACTTAAAATATAATTGCATTTCTAGAAGAGAGCTCATTCCAAAAAAGCCATAAACCGCAACACAAACTTTTGTTATGGTTGTTCCTGAAATAGTTATATAGTGTATCTTATGGTACAACTTGAGAGATGCTGAAGTGCTTGCAATATGTAAAAGACACAGCCAAAGAGTCTGAAAATATGGTTCATATAATCACTCATTTTACAAGGAAGGAGCTCTCGGAATTGTTACTTGGCTGGGATGTTGCTAAATTACAATAGGGGATGTTTTAATTTCTGGCAACCTCTTTCACTTCTAGAATAAATAGTTTCCAAAGGACAGGCAGATACTTTTGTTAACAAAGCTCCTAACGACCTGTTGAAGATCTGTCCTGCCATACGGGTACTGCACAGGGCTAGTCTGTGCAGGTGGATGGCTACATGACGTTTTGTGTATCGGTGACCCTCAGCGCACGGTGAAATTAATGGTGCCTGTTCTTTCTGGTTCTGTTCTCTCTCCCGCAAGGCCGTCTGGTACCGTCAGCTGTCCCATCTGCATGGACGGCTACTCCGAGGTGAGGATCCACGTGTTGGCATCGTTTCTGTTTTGTCGGAGGGAGGACGGGGCGGAGGGTGAGCTGCGCAACGCTGTCGGGTTCTGCGGGATGCTGCAGACAGCTGCCTTGGAGTACACACCTTGGACTGAGGGTGAAACCACATTGGAACTCACAGTCGTCTCTTAGTGGTGTGTGTCGTGGGAGAAACACTTCCCAAGACGGCCCTGAGACATCTTTGAGTTCCTTATCATTCAAGTAGCAATGTGCTGATTCCAGATACTCCAGGTCCTGTTTGCCTGGTGCCAACAGAGCAGCGATGTTGAATTCTCTACTCCAGATACCAGCTGTGGTTTCTTTTCTTCCAGATTGTGCAAAGCGGACGCCTGATTGTGTCAACCAAATGCGGCCACGTCTTCTGCAGCCAGTGCCTCCGTGATTCCCTTAGGAATGCCAACTCCTGCCCAACCTGCAGGAAGAAACTCACTCACAGACAATATCATCCCATTTATATATGAGTTCTTCTGTTTCTCAGGACAGACTCAACTAGATTTTGGGAGAAAATGTCATGTTTTCAGTGCTCTGAAGACTTAAAGAACAGCAGGTTGTGCACGCATCCAAATAAAACTTTATTTTTTTTGAGAATAACTTGTACATACACAGACAGCTTTTTTATGGTCCAGGCTGCTACTTGTTATGTCCCTGGTTATAATGTGAAATCAATATTAAATTGGCAACCAGGGCAATGCAATAAAACAACCAGCTGTTAACCAGCAATCAGGTGTTTTAAGCAGGAGGCTTTGCAGACACGCAGGCTGTTGTGGTGGGTGAGTCGTTTCTGCTTCAGTTAAGCCCTTGTTCTGCTTCTGCTGAAATACCAGATCCATCAGAACCACCCTCTGATCTGCAGTCAATGAGATATTTCTGCGGGATGAAGCACACAGCAGTTGCTGAGAGGCTTTCTCACCTGGGGTCTGATTCCGGATCAGATTTTTGGGGAGGAGAAGGAGTAAGTATGAAAGAAGATGAAGTCCGGGACCAGACCTGAGCTGGGAAGTCAGGGCAGAAGAACAATCCAGGGCTTAGGTGGAACACGTAACCTGGGGGCTGCTCGCAGTGTTGCGATGTCTGGAGGGAAGGGTGAGATGAGTGGGGATGATGGTCCTGGGGGCTGGAGTGGACACCAATGCTATGGAGTGGGGACCAGTGCTGGAGCATCATGAGCCAGAAACTGGATATACAGAGCAAAGTGCAGAGATGTGGCTGCAGCCGAGCTGTGTGGGAGCAGCCGGGTGGCAAAGGGGAGTCGCAAAGGGGAATCGCCAGGGTTTAAGTGTTGGTGCACGTTGGGTGGATCAGCTGAGCAGGGCTGGAGCTGCTGCAAGGAGCCATCGCGTGCTGGTTGCAGAGCTTAAACCTGGACTTGCCTGGGTGAGATGTCCCACGGTGGTGACGCAGCTCGGGGGTGACGTTTACAGGTGGTGCAATGCTGTCTACAGAGCTTTTGTTAACCGCAGAAACAGATATCCTTGCATTGTGTCTGATTTACACTTGGTGGCAGCGAGTGCTAATTTCATATATTCTGTTTAAATCAATTTCATTCTGTAGGTGGAGTGCACCAGATTGAGCCTTTGGGCTTGTGAGGACGTTTTAACCTCCAAATATTTCATGTCTTTTTGTCTCTCTTTTGCCTAATGATGAGAATCCCATCTTGGTTGGTTGTGTGGTGCTCTGTCTCATCTGAAGACCAAATTCATAATAGCTTCTACAGCTGACTTAGGACCTGCTAACAGTGAGAGGCATTAGAGCTGCTTCATATTCTTTCTGACATCCTGAGTCCTCCTACAGTTTCTCTTTAAAGGTTCTGGGAAGTTAAGAGGAACAGGAATATCTAGTCTGGGGCTTCCCAGAGGAGAAGACCCCCACCTGTACCAAGGAGATTCTCTGGTGCTGTGTCCAGGTGCAGTCCAAGAGTTCTTTCCCCTGACATATCACTTCAGAGAGGGGTCCCCCCCATGCCAGGGGTGGAGGATGAATACAAAGCTGATGCGATGTATCCTGGTTTTGTTAAGAATGAGATGGAGGTCTCTAAGACCATTTTTAAAAGATATTGAATAGTTGCAACATCCTTCATTCAGTAAAGCCCTCAAATCCACCAGCAACATAAACCTGGAAGCCATTAGTAACTCTGCTACCCAGATATTGTAGGTGCAGACTTGGTGTATTTTTATTTTCCATGTTAGATGTTACCTTAAGGTTGTATGCAAGGCAGTTAAATGCAGATACATTATGAATGAAAATATGAATGGGGAACCTGTTTCCTTTCTCAAATTGCAGGACCAAGACATCAGCATTAAAAACCTTACACAGAAAAATCACAGGTTATATTACCGATTTAATACAGAAGTAACAGATCGGGGGATTAATGGTCTCAGAGGCCTGTCTGTGTAAGCAACTGCAGACATCCATTTTAAACACACTTCAATTATTCATATGGAAACTTGTTTCCCAGGAAATGAGCAAAACGCATTCACATCTAGTGAGGGATTCTCTTTGCTTCCTGGGGAAGGTGCAGGACCTCTGCTGCCTCTGGCAGCTGTTTGTCCCTCATTTCCTTTAGTGACTGTTCATGCCTTTGATCTCTGCTCCGATACCCTCTGCCCTTCCCAATCCCCAGAGGCACATGTGGTGGCAGCTCCTGCAGAGCCTCTGGAGGTGCCAGGTTAAATATTCTCCCCACCACAGAGATCCCAGCTGAGGAAAGGTCCTCGCTGTGCTCCAGCAGCTCGCGCTGCTCCCGATGGCAGACACATTCAATGTAGGTGCCTCGTGGCTCTGTGCGGTGGACTGGATGGAGCAGCATTATTTTTTTATGCAAACTCCTGTGTAGCTCTCTTTGCATATCTTGATTTGCAGCATCATAAGTGGGCACTTTATAATTAGCGTGATTAAAAGCGCACACTTTGCAGTGGAAGGGAGCGTGTAAATTAGGCGTTAAAGCTCTGTTGCAAGGAGGTGGTGTGCTACAGCTTCTTTCCTTTGCCATAAATTCCTCCATAAATCTCATTCCAATTCTTGCTCCATGGAGGAGGGCTATGCAGCTGTGGCTATTTCAGTGACCAATGTTCCAGTACCATTTCCCTGAATCATTTATTAATAGCCACAAAGATCGTAGCTTATTTCTAACTAATTCAGCAATCAAAATTTTAGACATGGATCATGCATATATTTGTGCCTTCCTCCTCGCTGGAGTGCAGACAAATGAATTCTAAAAATAGCCCGGGGTGAAGGTTTAAGTCATTCATTTAACAAGGCTCTTTAGAAGCTGCTTTTCTAACCTGATGAATTATAGGATGGTTATAATTTGTTTAAGTCTTTCAACATTTAAGAAAATGCCTGCTGCATATTGAAGCATTAATACCCCTTAGCTGAGCAAATTGAGCGTGGGGCCGCGGGAGCAGCCGGGACTCGGCTGGGGACGAGAGCTCTCGGCTCCGCGCCTGGGCTCAGGAATTGCAAAGAGCTCATTAGAAGAAATGCTTGCAAAAGGCTGATTTTCCAACACTTCTGGCTAAAACATATTTGAAGTGCTTTTGTCATACCAGGGGCTCTCTGTCAGTAGAGATAATTTATTAGGTTTGCCATCCAGTGCTCCTTTTATTCTTGCCTTCTCCTGCCTGTTGTATTTGAAGGCAGAGAGCACCGCACGGAGAGCAGTGCTGCTCGGCTGGGTGGCTTTCACCATCGCTCTTCTAGAAAGAAAGGGGACTTCCAGCTGGAGGTGCATGCAACTTAAAACCAATTTTTGTTATTATTTTTATTCGACCAGCAAAAATCAGCCAGTTCCATGAACTTCTACAGCCTTCTGCAGGAGCTGCAAGTTGTCCCCCAGAGCCGTGGTCGGGGGGGAGCAGCGGGGAGGGATTCAAGCAGTGCTGGAGGCTGGCGACTCGAGAAATGCCTCCTGGTTCCCAACAGCAATTTTTGGGGCCCCCTCCCCTGCAAAGGTGCGGGGCCGTGGTTTGCCATGTGTTGGGGGACACAAAGGGAAAGGGCTGGTGCCCTTTTGCGGGGGTCTGCTGTGAACCCACCGCTGCCCCTGGCAGCAATGGGGTTTTGCAGGGCAATACCTATTTGTCTGCAGAGAAGGACGAAATAATTGTGTTGGGTGTGCAGCAGCTCCTTGGAAATGGAAGTAGGATGAGTTTGATATTAAAGAAACAGAAGTAAAGCTGTGCATACTCTTGTTACACCTCACCACTGCTACCTAGCTAGAGTATAGGATTTTATTTGGTTTATTGTTGTTTCCTATCTGTTGGGATGTCTGGTAAAGTTTGTTTTGAAAACAAATATTTATGCTTCTATATATCATAGAATAGAATCATAGAACAGTTTGGGTTGGAAGGGGCCTTCAAAGCCCCTCTAGTCCAACCCCTGCCATGAGCAGGGACATCTTCACCAGCTCAGGTTGCTCAGAGCCCCGTCCAGCCCGGCCTGGGATGTTTCCAGGGATGGGGCATCCACCACCTCTCTGGGCAACCTGGGCCAGGCTCTCACCACCCTCAGTGTAAAAAATTTCTTCCTCATGTCTAGCCTGTACTATCCTATACACTGATTTTACAGCTGAACTTGCCATGCTTAGACATTCTGGACTGGAGTGAGACTAGCAGCTCTAACATCCGCAGTCATCCCTCTGGGCTTCCACATCTGAATTAGCAAATATCCACAAGCACCCTTAACATCTGAGAGATCCCTGGGGTAACGTGCTGTGTTTATAGGCTGGGAAATACCTGCGGTGCCAGGCTCGTGTCCCACATCCCCCATTCCCCACTGTTACCAATGCCCAGAGCTGCGGTCAGCCAGACCCCGACATAGCACAGTTCACTAGGACAGAAAACTCTGTATGTCTGTTTAAGCCTAGATCCAACACTTTGGAAGAGTTTGGGGCAAGCCTGGTGTTTGACGGCACAGCTTTGGCTTGTTCCTGGACAGGCAGGGCTCCCGGGAACACCTGGGAAATGTCCCCTTCGATGCACTGACCTCACGGAAGATGACACAGATGACAGCATGAGAGCGGACTCGGTTTCATGGCAATCTTCTGTTTGGGGTTTTGTGCCATGTCTCCCTATTTTCTGGTTGTGGGAATAACAAAACATATAAATCGGATAAAAACAAGGTGGGGGAATGTACCATTGGCTGGTGCCGCACCATTTTGGTGTGGACATACACCCTGCACAGGTCTGAGATTAGTGATTCTAACCAAAATCCAAAGTGTACGTGTGTGTACGCCACCAGTAGTTTGTTTCCGTTATTGTGATGAAATATTGTTGGAATGTTGGGTTGAAGATTTTGTTCATTAAATGGTAACAAAATGTGATTAGAAAATAATGTCTCTCTAACTAGTCTATTTTTGCTTTATGCCCTGAGCAATTTGAAGAAATTAGTGGTGAACAGCAAATTTTGTCAGTGTTATGAATAATTATACCTGCAATTATCAAACGCTTGTTATTAAAGCAGATGATGAAGCTGGCAATTTCTGGTTAAGCTGCATACTGATAGTATTAAGGAAGGCAAGAGAAAAACAATGGAGATGATTAGAGATCTTGGTGGGATGTACGGAAGAAAGTTGACTTTTATTTAGCTTAATGAAAGAACTGTTAGAGAGGATTTAACACAACTATTTATATATTGCAATATATTGCAATACAGTATATTGCAATAACAGGCTCAGTATGAGAGGGAAGGGATTGTTCAAGGTTAATGGCAAATGTTAAAACACAGAATATAAGACCACCTCAAAAGCTACTTTTTCCAAAGAAACCTGCCGAGAGCTAGCACATATGGTTCATATATATCTGATCGGTAATGCAAAAGGGTCAAAAGTTTGGAAGGGAGCTTCACGTCTGTCCTCAGTAGACAGGACAACAGCGATTTGGCTGTTGTGCATAGGTGCCGGGATCCTATGGATTTGCCTGTGACAGAAGGCAGTCGCTGATGCTCTGGTGTATGCCACCAGGTTGCTCACCTGTGGGCCACTGTGGATTTGGGACCCCTGTGTTATAAATCCACATCATATTTTGTTCCTGGAGGTAAGATGCCAGATGCTCTTAAACGGTGATCGGCTCTGTTTACTTGAGGATCAGTGCAGAAAAAGAAATTATGTCTCAGATTAGAGATCAGAGATGAGCAAAGTGAAAACTCATATTTTCCAAATGACCTCAGCTGCAGTGGAGAGATCAATGGGCAGTACTGGGATGTCTCCATTACACAGATCTCCAGTTAATGGTTCCAGCCAGACCAAAATGTTTTCTTTCTACTGCTGTAGAACAGAAGCAACTCTGCTAGAGGAAATAATGGATGTTGACATTCAAAAGGATGATGATTTGGACTGAAATAAAATTCCTGTGGTTGATAATATGTGCTGGAGTTATAAAATCAAGTAGTGAATTACTTATGGAATTGTTACAGAGAGGTCTTTGAAGTGGTGAATGGGGGTAAAGCGTGCCGTAATATATTTAGCAAGTGATAATGCAAATTGCAGAAGAAGAGAGGAAGAGAGGAAAATGAATTAACTCTCTAAAACATTGTTGAGTATTTGCGGGGAGGTAATAGCTTTCCTGACACTTCTTATGAGAACCTGATCGTTAATCCCGGGGTCCTGGAGAAATGGCAGTTCAGGTAATTGTTCTCTGTCTGCCCGAGCCACGGCCACAGCTGCAGCCGGGTGCTGCTGGCTCGTGCCTGCTCCGAGCCCCTCCGCCAAAGGGAAGCACTTAGAATCACAGAATGGCCTGAGCTGGAAGGGACCCACAAGGATCCTCGAGTCCAACTCCTGTCCCTGCATGTGACAACCCCACAGTTCACACCGTGTGTCTGAGGACGTTGTCCAGTCTCTTCTTGAACACTGTCAGGCTTGGGGCCGGGACCCCTCCCTGGGGAGCCTGTTCAGTGCTCCAGCACCCTGGAACAGGCTCCCACCTCTCCTGCACCTTTGAGTCATTTGCAAACTGGCTCCTCCAAAGTTCTCACAATGTTTTAAGACCCTTAAAGATTAAAGACAAAACATCTGTATTCTTGTGTGAAATGTGTCAGTGTTTCCCCACCAGGTCCCCACCAGCAGCGCCGTGGTTGGTCCCTGTGCGGGGCTGGAAGCTGTTGTTGGTGCAGAGGAGGTGTCGGGTGCCTTCCCTGGCCTGACTTGGCCAAACAAGTGATGGGCTCATTCCTTAGGGGGTAATTTCTACCCATCCTGGGAGTTTTGGAGGACTTCTTACAAGGCATGTAGTGACAGCACCAGGGGTAATGGCTTTAAACTGAAGGAGGGTAGATTTAGATTAAATATAAGGAAGAAATTCTTCACAGTGAGGGTGGCGAGACACTGGAACAGGCTGCCCAGAGAAGCTGTGGCTGCCCCAGCCCTGGAAGTGTTCAAGGCCAGGCTGGATGGGGCTGTGAGCAACCTGGGCTAGTGGAAGGTGTCCTTATCCATGGCAGAGGGGGTGGAACAGATGATCTTCAAGGTTCCTTCCAACCCAAACCATTCTGTGATTCTAGGATTCTATGATGGAAGTCCAAACCATTAAGGAATCTGGTTGCCACTGTCCTAGAAGGGCATGGGCTGGTGACTCAGAGATGAAGAAGTCACTGCTTCAGCATGGGAAAGCCCTTGAAAGCAGCTCCTGTGACAACATCCCTTGGCCATGAGCAAGGGGTTTGGCCCCGTTCTCTGGCTGGGTTCCCCGTTTTCCCCCCACTGAGCTGCTCTGCCTGCTGCATCTGCAGCTTTCCACCCAAAACTGCTTGGTGCTCGGCTGGAAGAGATGCGCTCTTCAGGAGAAGATCGGAGGAGGCGGTGGGGACACCTTGCGTGGCGCAGGCAGGTCCTCCCCAGGCTGGGGAAGAGGGTGCGTAGTCACGAGCGGCCAAGACCTGCCAGGGAACCCCTGTCCCTGCACAGGCTGGTTCGGGATGGGGAAGCTGAAGGCGCGGTGCGGTGTCAGTGGGGTGGAGAGCGGTGCAGGCTGGGGTTAGAAGCAAAGCTCAGTATTATTTCCATGAGCTCCCCTCATTGCAAGTGACAGGTACCTGGATCCGCTGCGGTTTGCAGGGAGTTGTGATTAGAGTCAGTTGCTTCTCAGCGTTACACATCCCGGTAGACGACTTTGAATACAGCCCTTTAGTTTCTTTTAAGTTGAAATTCGGTGGGTTTTTCATTGCTATATCTATGAAACAGCCTGGCATATCTGTTCAGGTCTAGATAGGACTAACTGAAAGGTAATGTAGCTCCTGAAAGCCACAGACACTGAGCTACGCATTCAGCTTAGTTGAGACCTGACAAACTCTGCAAAATAGCCTCACTCCTTCCACAGACAGCTGGGCTTTCAGATGGACACTGGCTTAATTTCTCTTCATCTGAATCCTTTATGTTCTCTTAGGACTTGGTCACTGTAATGCGCATTCAGTGACTTAACTTTCCAGGGTCACCATGCCATACCTCACGCTACCCTGTCAAATATGAGCTGTGTAAACCTGATCTTCCACGGAACCTTCAAAAAATTTAGAGAAGAAATCACTTCCTGTTAATCTGAAATAGTTTCTTACATTTTTTCAGTGAACTAGAGAAATAACTTTAATAAGCTTAAATTCTTTTCTAAAGTTCTATGTAAAAATACCATTTTGAAATATTAAAATTAACAATTTCTGCACGGGTGGGAATTTTCATGTCACTGAAATAGTTCAGTGTAACTGGTGTGAATTTGTGAAGTATTTCGGTTAACCTTTTTTTTTTTATTATTTTTTTTTTAGAAGGAAACTGCTGAGAAATGACTCACTTAAGCAGCTCAACTTAAGAACAGAGCAGCTATTTACCGAGTAGGTGCACGCAAGGCCGGAGCGCCCGCAGGATGCTCAGCCGTGCCTGTGTCTGGTGAGCTGACTTGTGCTGAGCCCCATCTCCTGCGCGGGTGCTGGGGTGCCCAAATGATCCGCGAAATGCCCCTTGGCTCCTCCAGCCCCTTCAGTTCCCCTCCAGCGCCGGAGCTGTGGGTCAGGCACACACACCAGTGGGTCTAACAGCATCCCCTAAGGCCAGCAGCATCCCTGCCACTTGTGCCAGGCTCACAGCCTGTGTGAAAAGCGAATATTGACTCTCATTCAACTGTTGCCACGATGCTTTGAATCCCTGACTTTTATTTTCAGTCTTAGCACGATGCAATCAACATTTCTTACACAAATACATACAGGTTCTTAAATGGTTTGACCACTCTGAAACCCTTTCTCAGCTTCTTTCCACCCAAGATAAAGCAATTTCTGCGTTTAACATCCCCGCTGCAGAAGCATTGCTGCTGAGAACGCCTCGGTGATACCAGCCACCACAATTTAATTAGCACCCGATTTCATGCTGCGAAAGACTTCCTAGGATAACTGATGTAAGAACAGAAAGCTGTGATGTAAGAACATGCTCTACATAATACAATTAATAATTTGAGTGCACTTAAAGCAACAGTGCGTGACTTGAGTCTTGTGAATGTGTGTGTAGCCTGACCCAAGCCTGCACACATGGGTCTTCATGATGCCGACCTGCAGGAAAAACACTCAGCTGGAGACGTCGTCACTTTGGATCACCACCTTCCTCCTTCTACCTCGATGTGCCCACTCTGCCACAGTTTTTAATTGCCGGGGCTCGCATGTCACACAGCGGGACCCGCAGCACAGCGTTTGCTGCTGCTCCAGCAGCGAACTGAAGCTCTGCACTGCCAGGAGAGCCAGGCACCTCGCTGCAAGCCCTGAATGCACTTTGAAGAATTATAACTCAATAAAAATGAGCGTTTTGCAGAAGTTCAGCACGTCAGAGGCAGATTAAAAGGCCACAGCTATGAACCAGACATAAGCATCAAGAGACATTTCTTTTGAAACATCTTTGGTGCTCCCCAGTGCTCCCTGCATCAGTTAGAACTAATGTATACTAAGTCTATAATCTGCCAATGACTACCTACACAACATGCTGCTGAACTGATGCTTGCACCCTAGTTCAGACACATATTGTGCCCTCTGGATGTACCATGGTGCTGCCTGGAACTCAGCACAGCGAACAAATGCACGTATTCCCACACAGCCAGAACACAGAGCTGCTGTAAGCCTCGGATTTGCACAGCACAGGAGTCAGTGTGGTTTTGATTTTGCACGTGGCTTTTCATCATTTTCCATGGAAAACAAACTCCCACTATTTCGCTACCGCACCACACCCCAGTTTCTCTGGGTACAAATAACAAATATGTAAGCTAACGCAGCGCTGTGCCGCGGGATGTGGAGGCGGAGGTTTCACAGTACCCCATGCCGACGGCCAGGCTGCATTCTGCAGCCACCAGCAGCTTTTGTGTGGTCACCATCAAGCTGCGGGGAGAACCAGGATGGGGTCAGCCCTGAGCTGAGGAGGATCAGAATCATAGAATCATAGAATAGTTTGGGTTGGAAGGGACCTTCAAAGCCCATCCAGTGCCACCTCTGCCATGAGCAGGGACATCTGCACCAGCTCAGGTTGCTCAGAGCCCCGTCCAGCCTGGCCTGGGATGTCTCCAGGGATGGGGCATCCACCACCTCTCTGGCCAACCTGGGCCAGGGTTTCACCACCCTCAGTGTAAAAAATTTCTTCCTCATGTCTCGCCTGGATCTCCCCTCTTTTAGTTTAAAAGCATCACCCCTTGTCCTATCATAATTCATCTTGAATTCTACACGGCTGGGCAAAGCTGCCCTGGGAAAAGGCATCCTACAAACTGCACATGTTCAAAGCCTGGGGCTGGTTTTATCAGTTTTCCTTTAAAACATCTGGCATTGGCTGCTCAGAGGCAGACAGCAGCCCAGACGAGGTGTTGGTCTGACCTAGCTGGACATCAAAGACTACCCTGCAATAACGTATTTTAATGTTTTAAAGAAATGCCCATTCTATCCAAGTGTGCACGGTATATGCTTAAGATTTCCCCACAGAATTACTAGAAGGAAAACCGAAAAAGAGACAAGTATCTTCTGGGGTCAGTTTTCTGTTTGTTTTCTTAGGACACTGACTGAAATGTATTTGTTAAATTAAGCATCCACTGCTTGCAAAACCACAGGCTTTTATGAAATTTTGAGCTGAAGGAGGTCAGCAGAAAGACTCCAGTGAGGGTAAATCAAGCTCAAAATAAATTTAGTTTCTGGCTTGTGACAAAACTCTGGAGACAAAATTCCAGAAAGACGTTTTAAAGTTTAGAAAATGTTCCCCAAAATTTCAGGAGGTCCAAGGCACAGCAAGAGGCCAAGTGCTCCTCTAAGGAGCCCATGGAATGGAACACGCGCCTTTTGATTTATAAAGCGAGAAACCTTAAAATCAGAGTCTTCCTCAGGCAACTCAATACTTAATATTAGGCACGAACAACATTTGCAACCATCACCTTAGAGGACAGAACTAAACAAGGATCAAATCATTCATTTTGTTGTTTACAATGTGGGTACATCGCTCATTCCCAGGTGCAAGGACTTGAACTTTATTAGAAAACACTCACCATGGCGTAAAATAAATGCCTGAATCTTTTTTTCTTACCGATCTTTAAGAAATTATTACAAATAGATCTTTTATTTCCATCTTTTTCTACCTCCTTTCAAACAATGGCCCATCCAAGGGCATCTCTCAGCTACAGCTGCTGCTACCTGCAGGAGAATATATCACAGGCTTCACCTCCAGGCATCACCTTGGAAACGGCAGAGCAGCTTTACACAGTGTCCAGAGGAGAGTGGGATGCTTTGCAGGGAAATGAAAAAGGCATTGCCCTTCTCCGAAGCGCTCTCAGTCTGTTTTTCATAGCAGGTAAGGGTACCCAGGTGGATGTGTGTTGGCGTGGGCGGATGCTTGCGGCTGTCAGCCCTGACTCCATGGCCCCGAGCAGGGTGGGCTCAGTGGGGTGAGCACGGCCAGGAGCACAGCCCTCGCTTCCCAGGCCTGGGATGTTTTTTCCAAGACTTGCGTTAATACTGGTGACGGAGGTCTGTCGAACGTGTCTCTCAACGTCTCTTTTGTTATTGCAAGGAGGAGTTCTTGCACTGCGTCAAAATTTTCTGCACAGCCGAGGGAGCCCGTGGCTGTTGCAGCGACGTAGCTGCGATTACAAGGAGTCACATCGTGCTAAAATAAATCACATCTTCCACTGGCTGAAGTCACTCTGGAAAGGAATGGCTTCATAGCCTGCAAATCTAAGGCTGGTAATGGACAAAATGGTAATGCATGCATTCAGCTTCTCCTGGAAAGTGTTTACCCATCAAAGACAAAGCAGAAAAGCAGTAGAAAAAATACATAAGAGTGACACGGACACTTACAAAGCTGTAGAATAAAGTCAGGCTGTTGTTTCCATCTTCCTTTTACCACAGTTTTTCCAAGCAGCCCGGTATTGTCACCCACCCTCGCTCTGTGCAGACAGAAAGCTCTGCTGACTGCCGCAGGGACGGCTGCAATGTCTTTGTGATGTCGTGGCCACCCCAGAGATCACTCCTGACACACAGCCATAAATAAGGCAAAGTGAAGGTCGGGGAAGGCACCTGTGGCATAGGTCAGTCTCACAGCATTTGTCCTGCTGCAAACCAAGGGGATCCTGCTTGTTTTGTGTAATTACCAGGGAATTTTGCAAGAGCCATTCTGTGCAAAAGGGGTGGCAGAGCTGGGGGAGATGTCACTGTGCTGGGGGAGTTTTGCAGCCTGCGGTGATGTGACAGCTACATGTGCCCCTGACCAAGTTGTGGTTTTTTATGAACTGAGCTGTACTTCATAATATTTTCCCAGCAAAACCCAGTAATGGGGCTGGTGGTGAGAGGGAAGCTGGAAAAACAGCGGAAAGTCAGCAGAGATTGTGTGACTGTGGGTCAGAGAGAGCAGCACTAATTGCCTTCAACTTGCCAGCTGTCTGTGATATTTCTACATGCCTTTAATTCCAGAGGTGATCCAGGGATGCTGTAAGAATAAGGATCACTTCAGCTTGCAGGCAGAAGGATGCTTTTGCTAAAGGTGAAATGTTTTGACAATGCTCCTGACACTGAAAAGGCATTTTCTTCCGTGCTTGGTCTTGACGAGACAGAAAACCCACCTGGGTCAAAGGTGGAGATGCTGCACCTGGAGTGGAAATTGCGCATTTCCCAGCTTACTGCTGCTGCCGAAGGTGAACGACTTGCTGTCCACACTGGGAGCTCACACCACACAGCCCTCTGCAGTCCATGCTGCAGCTGCCAAAGGACAGAATTGATGCCTCCTGGTGCCAGAGGCCACGTGTGGCATCAGTACAGACCAGCAAAACCCGACACACCATTTCCCATTATGGATGGAGGCAAACAGGACTTTGGGACTCAGGACACAATCCCACAGAGGTAAAGCCAGGAGAAGCTGTCACCAGCGGATGTACCAGGGGGTGTGTGTGTTGGTGGCCCCTCTGTACCTTTGTGAGCCTCAGAGGAAAGACGTGGCCACACAGAGCAATTCAGCAGCCACACAGGATGGCTAGAAAACAGAAAGCAAGCAGATTCATTTGCTACCTTGACTCTTGCAGGCTGCCTTGGGCTGAGAAAATCGAATGATCCACAGAGAGTGAAGCAAATGAAAAAATATAAACCTCTGTCTCTGATGCTGGTGAGGATCTGGGAAAAGAAGCTCGCCCGCATCTCGAGATGATGGAGGCACCAACAGGGCCTCAGGCTTTGGGAAGTGATGGAGTGTGACAACGGGAATGAAATGAAAACTATTAATTAGTATCGTTATTGGGCAAAGCAGAGCTCTTTTATCAGAATGAGGTAAGTTAATGGGGAAAATAACCTTTTTATTTACAGATGTTTGGGTTTTTCAGCTGAAGGCCTGAGTTTGCAGACGTGCAGCCATGCATGGCCTTCCCGGTGCTACAGTAAAGCCAGGACTAACTTCCCCGACAATGGTTACAACTGGGGGGAAAATGAGTGCTTGTTGTTGTCATGGTTACTCTGAGGCTGGACGTGCTGTGACAGAACAGGTTACAGTAATATGGATGTATCCTAAGCATTTTTAAGAAATTTTTTTTAAGAAAAAGTTTTAATCCCATGTAGCGTGGACATGGATGAGCTCACATGTGTTGCCGTGGGGCATTTTGAGATGACCATTTAACTGTAGCGCACAGACCCGCAAAGGTGCTCTGCCCCTCAGTTGCCTTTGCACCTGGGCCTAATAAAGTGAAAAAAGCTGTAGCTCCAAAACTCAGCATTTTTCCTTGTCCCCTTTGCCTTTTGTTCTTCTTTTTTCCATGGGCTGCATTTTCTGTGCTGCTGTCTCCTGGTCTCTGCTTCCCCACCCTTACTCCTTCTGCTCTCAGCTGCCAGTGAAGCTTGGTGGCTTCTCTTCAGGTGAACCTCACTGCAGCTGAAGGCCCAGAAACATCTCCAAACATCCACATCTTCCTTTCTTCCCTCCAGTCACTACCTCCCCTCCCATGACACTCAATCACAGGACACTCATCTGCTCTCCTTGGCCCACCACCTGGGACATACAGCCCTGTGAGGTCATCGGTTTCTCAGCCTTTTTGGGGGGTACATCTTCTGCAGCCATGGTGTTTCTTTCATTTGCTCCTCACCAAGTCCAAGTCCACTTCGTGCCCTTGGCCCAGCTCCTGCTGGGGACCTGGCAGCTCTTCAACTACTGCTTCACTTCTCTGCTTCGTCTCCTTATTTCTTCTGACACAGGACATGGCAGCTTTGGTATCACCACCTTCTCCCTCTCTTTCTTCTCTTGGATTAGGCTTTTTCATATGAGGCAGCAAGCAAATCCAAACCTAATCCTGCCTTGGCCCACAGCTGAAACCAAATATGTTCAGGTTTCTCCACCAAAGCACAAAAGCCCTTCTGGTCTCCACAACAGGCAGCTATTTGGCACGGTGTCCTAAAGGTCACAGGCGGATTGCGATGTGCCCTGAGGGGATGCTCTTCTCATCTCTCCTCCACTTCCCCTCTTCTTTCTGTTCTTACCAATAATTACAGCTGGGGTTAAACAAAGCCTTCGTTGTACCAGAGCTCCAAGGATAACAGAGGGAAAATGCTGTAAAAACTCACCCAAGTTAACGAGGCAAAACAGATGAGATGTTTTGCAGTTTAACAGCAACAGTGGGAGCTTTTGCCAATTTTACGCAGAACTTAAAAATACAATCAGTGATATTCTCGGGCAAACAGGGTCACATTTTAAAACCTGAGAGGGGAAGACGATTTTGCTTTAGCAGCTAAGAACATGCTGACCATAAACTCAGACAGATCTACTTCCCTGAGTTACAGGCAGATCAGTGTCTTACCGGGTGGGAAGTGCTGCAGCTCCTTTGCCTTCACATGATGGTGTTCGGACTCCAGCATCTCACCCTGGGTGATGAAACTGGGACTACAGGTTTTTTGTAAGGCTTTAACAGTGAAAGCACTAAGGAAATACTGTATGGAACTGGTAGAACTAGAACAGTTATTGAATTGCTATGAGATAGCCATTCAGTATTTTATTGCCATTTTTAAAAAGAAAAGTTTTTAAACTGCTTTAAGAAATGCTTGAGGGATGGTGTTAAGAAATGCTTGAGGGATGGTGCTTTAACCAACTATCACAACTACCGTGACAAGGCAGTGGTTCTATAACTCCTTACTGCAGATCTGAACTGCCCGAACGTTAAGCCATCCTAACGCAGGATGACAAAACACAGAGTACAGCTTTTCAAATCTTGTCTATATTAGATACCATTTCTTAGATTGTTTTATAGTTATTTGACCTGTGCCAGTATAATTCCACTGACTTCTTAAATGATGTTCAACTACGAAAGGTTTTTTTACAGATCAACCTACTTTATAGATCAGATTTATAAGGTCCTTGCAGCCTTCAGCCATTTATTCTGGAAACAGTAAGATATCACGCTGGGGAAGCTCAGAAGGAAGATTTGCACAATAGTTCTTATTTTCATTTTAACCAAGGGAAACTGAGGCCAAGGAGGTTAAATAAACAGTCCTGGCCACACGAGGCATTGGGCAGAAAAGGAAACTCATCGCAGACCCTGTACGTCCTAAGCTAGAGCACGAGCAGAAAGTACCTTCCAAGGAGTAACCTAGGCTAGATCGAATCCTAAAGGGTATCCTCAGCAGAAAGACATCTTCCAAGAAACACATTTCTGGCAGCACTTCCCCTCCCAGCTTTCTAAGCTTTCAAGCTGCCAGAAATGAATTGCTCTCTTTGACAAAGCTTTTGAATTCATTCATGCTGAATCTGCTGCCCTTTCTGGATTAAAGTTATTAACCATTATTTTCTCTACGATGCATCCGGCTACCACACACTCTTAAATAAAGACATTTTCCACTTTTTTCCTTTTGCACTTTGAAGAAAACAAAATTTCTGAAAAGGTAGAGAGGTGACCCTTCTTTGAGAAGTGCAGGATTTTCAAGTAAATCTTTAGCGTAGAGTACTCACAGCAGCACGTTATTCTACTGAAGCACAATGTAGTGGGTTTGTATACCATTTATTTGTAGTCATGTAATCAAATATCTCTTCTTTGTTCCAAGCTGTTTCTAATTCAGTCACCAAGAAATAAAAGAATTCAGAGAATATACCCATCTCTTATCTAGCACAATAGCAATGTCATATTTTTAATTTTGAATGAGATGACTAAAAGTGCTTCATTAGCCCAAGACAGGGAGCTGTTGTATGGCCTGTAGAAGTGGAAATGTGATGGAAAAAAGTATAAATAAAGTTATTGTAACCAAACCCAACTACAGCCTACTTCCTTTGACTTCAGTTGGCATGAATTGCCTACAATAATGAAGACCTTTTAAAAGGGGGAAGAGAAAATTTCTCATTTCTCAGTCAGCCTTGACTCAGGTACTGAATAGAGAGGATGGGGAAAATTTACCCTTGAAAAAAACATTTCTGAATATTTAAAGTTGCAGCACTGCCTCACTGTCGTTCAAAATTATTCAGGCACCGTCCTGGAGGGAACTGGGGGAAGTGGGAGGAAGACTTGCACAGAAGAAGAAAGAAAGATGCTGGTTTTGTGCCCAACTTGCCAGTATTTGCCAGGGGGATCAAACAGGCAGAAATCAATGGAGTGACCCACCTGAGCACAGCGCCTTTCCGGCGGCATTGACCTGCTCTCGCTTGATGTTCTCTATAACTGGTAGGGTTACATATGGTAAAATATTTGCAACGTCCAGTCTTTCCTTATTCCACCCCTTCCCCCAACCAATGGCACGTGGTGGGGGATGCCGTCTCTGAAGGTGGACGCTTTAAAAACAAACAGGGGTGTACAACTGTGCCCTGACTTCTCTCTGGAGTTAAAGTTGTGCTCAAATGTGGGTGCTAAACATCACCAGAGGGGCAAAGTTCCTTCTTATCCGCATCCATGAACAATACGATGCACGTGGGGTTTTTACCACTTCAAAATACATAAATAAATATATAAATAAACTCAGACCAGCAAAAGCCCTGAAATCCAGCAGCTGTACCCCTCTGTTAATGGTTTGTGCCCAGAAATAGTGCACGTTAACAAGCCCACGTCTGCTGAAGCTTTTGATATTGCTCTTGCACTTGACTACTCAGATACTGAAGTGGCTCAGAAAATGTCTCTGCTGGCCTTGCTAATGCACAAACGGCCTCCGTGCACTTACAGAAACGCCTCTTGCAAGCACATACTGCACAAACACGTCAGTGTTTATTAAATCCAGGGCTGAGATGTGGAGCGGCCTCAGCCACCTCTAATACCAAGGCAAATGATGTCCCACCTCCTCCAGGATCAGCTCTTAGCTGGTAAATAATGCCACATTCTCATTCTTCGTCACGTAAATTCCCTTTCTCTGGCAATCACACTCTCTTGGAGTGATGCCAGCCTTATCCAAATGTGACTTGCCCTTTGGGGAATTTCCTTGAATATTTTCTCTCGTAGGGATGAGAGAAGCTCAGAATTATGATACCCTGTATTCATATAAATGCCATGAAATGGTTGTTTACAGTGAATGGCTTATCAACCCAGCAAAAAGCTCCACTGTGCAAATGATGTAAAGTCATTAGAATAACAGGTAGCTCTTAAAGGACCTGCAGCTGAAACCCAGATGTATTTATACTTCCTGCTATGAGGTTTCTGGTGCTCAGCATCTTTTTGAATCAGACCATTATATTAACTGCTCAAGTTTCCTGAGGATTAAAAGACCTGGTTTGGACTTCAGGAGACAAGATAGAAAGGATTCAACAATCCAGGGGCAAGCCCAGTCAGTTCCAATAATCTCATCAAGCAAACTAAACATTTAAGTTGAAGTACAGATGCTTATTGTGGTAAGGAATTTGGTCTGGACTGGAATTTCACAGCTGGTTTTGGTACCTTTGATCTTGGACCAAACGCCAGCCCCCAATGCCCCAGGCTTGGAGAAATCTCGGTGAGGCCAGCTCTGAATCTCAGTCTTCACTCAAATATGCTGCTCTACGAGGGGTGGAAATAAAGTTTCCCATGGGGTTGGACTCTGCATCTCCACATTCCTTCCCCTCCCCTCCCAGCTCTCTCATTTCCCCCCTGCCTGGTCGGGCAAGCGGCAGCATCTTTGATGCAGTGATTGCAGCTACGCACGGGCTGACCTGCCGGCAGGTTCTTGCCTCTCGTTACAGATAAGAGACTGAAAGTGTTTTTCCCTTTTTGGGGCTACCGTGGGGATGTGAAAGTTAATGTCTGCCTAAAATGTGTAGGATGGCATATCCGGGGGATCTCTGCCTCTGTCAAACAGGACTGAAAGTGATCACTGGATTAAGAAAAAATTCTTAAGCACGTCACTGAGACAAGGTGGTAGCATACGTGTTGGTTTCCTTTGCACAACACTGTTAGAAACAGCATTTTGCCTACAGAAATTAGCTTTTCTAGCTCACTTCTTTTTTAGTGCTTAAACTGATATGTTCTGCAGCCAAAAACCCCACTCAAAACATGGGATATGTCTACTGCACAGTGTCGGGTGATTCAGATGAACCTTGTGTCAGAGGCAAAAGCAGCCAAGCTTAGTTTTGGTGCCTTGTCCTCCACCATATCATGTAGCTAAAGCATTATGGTTTGGTGCTGGATGTCTGCACCACAGCCTAGGGTGCAAAGGTAATAGGCGCATGGGGGTTTGAACCCATTCCTGTAAAGGATCTAGAGGCTTTCGATGGACCTCTTCTCTCTCAGACTCTGCTCAGGGTGAGGACAGAAATAAGGACTTGCACGTTGCAGAAGACTTGGGGAAGTGATAGGCAGATATCAGGAACCTGAAACACCCAAGATTATCGGCTTCATCACAGTTTCTGCTGGTTTTTTTGAGCAAGGCACAGTGCTGTGCCATAAAGACCAGTGCCTTACTATGGTTTCAAAACTTCTTCAAAGTGAGTTCCTCATGTTTGCTCCCCTCAGCCTGCCCACCTGAGAACATGACTCCCACCCATTCTGCCACACCATGAGACCTGCAGACCCTGCTCCTTCCCAAGCCAAGAATCTCTATTGCTTGGATTTGATCTGCGTGTTGCCTTCCCAACCTTCTCTCCACCCACCCCATAATAAAGTATGGGCGGTGCGCTCACTGTACCATCACCCCTTCCCTCTTCCTGGGTGGTCATTCCCAGGGGAGCACCCACACGCTCCTCATTCCGTCAGTGGGGAAGCCACCAAGATCTGAAATGAAGAAGGAGCATGTTCCAGGTGCATGAAATGACACTGGGCTTCCCGAAGATAGCAGTGGACAATGCTCCAGGTGTGGCTAGTCCAGCTGAGCTGGCTTTTGCACCACGAACATTGCCATTGCGCTGCCGGGCAAGGCCATGCCCAGCAAATTCTGCGTTGTAGGAAAGTTACTAACATTTTAACAAGGAGTGTTATTTGCTTCCTCAGTAGAACCTCTCCCATGACCACGTGTTTTCTGTTGCTCAGTATTTTTAAGGTTGAGACCAGAGATCTTTTGGAAAACTTATTGTCATCCAGCGAGTAATTTGGGGGCTTAGCAGTAATAAGTGAAATTTTAAGAGTGATGTTGAAGGTGGTCAGGCAAATTGGGCTTTTCTAGGCTTAAAGTCTGCGACTGCAGCATCCTAAGGCCCCAGTTTTCCACTTCTTTCTGTTCAACCAGGATGGACAGATGCTGTCTGTGACTGCTGCGAACGCCCCAGTGTCATACTGGTGGGGAGACATTCCTGTCCAGTAGTCCCTCTCTCCTGCCACCGAAGAAAGGTGGTATGACCCCAAAAGCCCCCTTGTTCTCTTATTTTGGGTTCAACTGCTTTACAAATGGCAATAAAAATTCATGAACTTGATTGCTCAGAGACACGCAGAGGGAAACAGGAAATTTTTAACCCTTTTCTCTGCTGGATTTCTCGGACACAGGATGGAAACCAGGGTGATCCATGGGCTCTGTTGAGCATACTGATGTTATGAAGATATCTGTCTGCTACTAAAACCACAAGTTAGTGATAGGGAAAAATTATTTGGGATATTTTGAGGAAACAACTGACAAGGAGATATTATTTTTTTTCCCCTGTGGTGATAAATTTAAAAGCCAAAGAAGCAGAAATAGAAACTGTAAGAAAGACTCACAAACTGCATTGTTCATTTTGATAATATGAAAAAGCTCCAGGTGAACAAGTGCAAAAGCAGAACATGCTCCTACAGGTACAACTTGCAATGAAATTGGACAAGGGCTTGTAGGTGCTAATGGGTGCCAGGAGGCAGGTTCTGCTCTTTCAGCTGTCATACTCTGAATTAAAACTGATGGGTGGATTTAGCATCTTTTAAAAGGTGAAATGAAAGGGTCAAAAGAGCCCCAAACCATATTATACAGCAGTAGCTGGAAACAGGAGAAACACCATTAGAATATTTCTGACCTGACAGGGGCAGAACCAACCCAAAATGCTGGGAGACCTCTCAGGGAATGGTTGCCAGTGCTTCATCTTAAGCATTATTGGCAATAATGATGGCGGCAGAAGGCAGAGAAGGTGACCGTCCCTGGTGACTGTGGCCTTCAGAGGGAGCAGAGAGCTTGGGCTCCTCAAGGCACGGAGCTGGGCAGGCAGGACTGGAAACTGCGAGCAAGGAAACCGCTGCTGTATTTTCCTACTGCACAGGGACTCTGTGAACAGCGAAGATCACACTGTGGAAATATGGAAATGCCCTTTTCACTCCCCAGCGCAGCAGCAAAGCTCTGAGCATGTAGCTCAACACCTGTGCTGAAAGGTGGAAACTGGATGTTTTTTCTGAGACTCCAGCTGGGAAATGAAACTTCATTCCCTGTGCACTTTATTTTAAGGGTTCGGAAGCATCTGAGGGAAGATGTGTCCAAGTTGCTCCGCTTCGTTTTGAACTGCTGCTGGTACTCCGGCTGCGTGCCAGCAACCCGCAGGCTGACCATCCCCTACACAGAGGTGTATCTCACGGTCTTGTTAGGATAAATTGGAACCAGTAGAGAGTCATATTTGCGGTTTCAGTACTGATGTGCTAAATGTTTCTTTCTAACTGTTTCAATAGGGACGGCAATGTGGCTTTTTAATGCAAAAAACCACCACATTTCATTATGTAAAATGTTAGCTCGCACAGGGCATCATTACATGACATAACCTGTATTTCAATGGCTAGAATTAAGCAATGCCTTATAAAAATTGGGAGACGTTTCAAAAGACATCCTTCAGAACACGCTGAAAGCATCTACTCTGGGGGGAGAAGAAGTTGAGAATCAAAGGAATATTGGGAAAAAAGATGCTGAATTAAGATAAGTTCAGTAGACACACACATTCTAGCATTCCCGTTGTAAGAAACAGACCTTTGTTCAGTTTATTTACTGAGGTACTTAGGAGAAAAAAAATGAAATCTTGTTTTTGTGCCTCAGCATTTATTGTTTGTAAGTTCGGCACAATACAGGAGTCTGTCGGCGCTGGCACTGCGAACAAGCACCCAGGACTCACACATCTCAGCTACAGCGGGTACCAAATCAGGGTTTCCCTGGGATGTTGTTCTCCATAGCGGATGCTCTGGAGCAAGTCTGACCTTGGGTAAGACCTCTCTGCTTATGGCTTTGAAGAACACATTTTTTTAAGGCCCAGTGAAGATTGTCTAGAAAAAAAGCCAACAACCATAAAGCCAAAGAGGTAAAAAAGCTCCTGAAACCCAATTCTATTATACAACATGCAAGATTCCTTTTATTTTGCTCTAAACCTTTTCAGCATTAAAGTTTTCTCAGGTGAGGCATCTGCTTGTGAAACACATTGCAGAGGAGATGAGGTGAAACTGCATTTGGCCATCTAAAGGAAAACCTGCAGCCCTTTGCTTTACAGAAAGCCTTGCTAGAAGAACGACATTCCTTGCATCATTCTTCAGTTTAGTCCCACTAAGCAACCAAAAAACATCCTCAACCGAAGCCAATAAATCAATTACCTCATCCTGAGAATATGTTCTTTCTTTGACAAGGAGGCAGTGCCTAGGACTCCATGAAGGCCACCCCAGAACCTGTTAATATCCATCGTATGCCAAAGGAGCTCAGATACCCTGGCACTGGCGGTGACGGGCGGAGGTGAGCTGATTAAAAGGCACTCTGTGTAGATGTAGACTGTGATGCTGATCCGGTGATTTCCGTGCCAGTTTGTCATCACGGTGCTGTCACTGTGTGACCACCGACAGAGCTCCTCTGTGAGACCTTGGTCACCTCCAGGTGCTTTCCCAAAGAGTGGTGGGATGTGAGTTTGGGATGTGGATCACAGAAAGAGGCTCTCACTGTGACAATGATCCTTAAATCAAAGTACAGTAGGTCCTCTTAACCCAACCCAGGGACAAGACAGAACAGCCTCTGGAGGTGAACGACATGGACCTCTAATACCACAGCCCCTGTCAACACTCCTGAGACGAAGTGTTTGGTCTTGACATTTTCTAACTGTTTTCACTTATGTATAAATATTCACTTCCCTAAACCCACACGCATGCATGCTCACTCTCCTGTAGAGAAGCCTTTCAGAAAAATGAACTTGCTATTAAAATGACAGCTTGTTGGACAGCAGAGACAAATGAGTGCTCGTTGCAGAATAATTACATTGACAAATTGCTTGAGTTGTATAATGTTAATGTCAATGAAAAGCCCCAGGTCCTCAGCAAAACTATAGCAATATGGGAAAAATACAGTGAAAACCAGGACCCCAAAGTAAGTTTTGGAAATATAGATAAAACAACAGTTCAGTGAACGGGGATAATTAGAGAATGGTGGAGAACAGAAGGACAGCCTTAAACTCTTTGCAGGGCTGCCTTGCACGTGAGTTGTTCCTTTGACTTCTGTCTTTCACTAATGTCACTAAGCTGCATTTGCAGAATTGAGAACTAATTGCGTAATTATGAACCCTTGAAATGAAAAAAACCATAAATTTCAACCTCCCTGGCACAGAGACTATTGTTTCAAGAACAGCAGATCTCTTACTTTTAATTGCAGTTATAACAACAGTGCAGTGTATGGATTCCTTACATCACTGTGTGTGCAATGGGAGACCAACACAAATATTCCAGCAAGGCGGTAAAACCATGCTGAGCTTTCCCAGTCACCTCAGCATCTTGAAGGCAGAACTTGAAGGTAACTGTGACCTGTACAACTCTCCATACAGCTTCTTATTGACTTCATGGCCCACAAAGAAAACTCCAGTGCTGCTGAAACTCGTCTGGTTCACAGGAGGAGCATGGAAAAGCACTGCAGTGATCTGCGCTCTTTATGCAGTGAGTTTTTATAAAATTTGTTCCTAGAAGATCTGAAAAATTTTCAAAGTATAAATAATTTCCCATCTCCAAAGGACTTTGAAGTGCAACGCCACACTTTAAATTAACAATGAAGTAAATTAAAGTTAGTTTGTTCAAATCACTGAGTTTATTTTCTTAGTGATGCGGTGGAACATTTTAAGTAGTTGGATGCAAGTAAGGGCAAGAAACTTAGTTGTAGGTCTTCACAGCAGTCAAATTAATTTCCTCTCCCTTTTGCTCCGGTTCATACAAATAGTCAAATCCACAACCAAAGTGGCATGTTCATTTCTAAAACAATCTACTGGCTCAGCAGCTAATCGTAAGTTAGAAATAAGGTGTGGTAGCTGAGTTCGGTTTAAAACCATAAAAGTACTTCATTTCCCTGAGCAACAGTATTTACTTGCAGGTTTTAAAAAAGATTCTGACCTGCACAGTTTATAAAAACTTACTGTCTCGTACTGTGGCACTTCTTTAATATTGAAAACTGAATTTAAAAAAATCATCTGGATAGCCATTTTTTTCTGAAGTGTAAAAGGAAAACATCTATGTTTTTATAAGGAGAATGTGGAAATTAAACTGTGTGATGTCAGACTAAGTAGTATTACTTTAACTCCTGTATGGTTGAGTGATTTCACTATAACAGTTTCTCATAATAATGCTTTTTATCTGTAATACATAGGGGATAGAGAGACTGACAGAACTGTAATCTTTCTTTCAGAAGCATAGTGTTAAATGAACAGAGGCCAAGCGAAAATATAATTCTGAAAGGAAGATAAAGACAGTGCTATATAAGGCTGAAATAAGACCTGAAATAAGACAAGTGAAAGATGTGAGCTCTGAAAATAATGCCATATATTAAGAAGAGATGTCACATGAAGTCAACTTTGAATTTATACTACAAGGCCTAGATTTTATTCGTTTGTGGCAAAAGTCTGCATACAATCGCATGAGTTTTGTAGAGCCCCTACTCTTGCCACTGCTATTTGTTGTTTATGCAGCGTGGTGTGTGCTGAGCATTGAACACGCTTCTGAAGACCAGGGCCCTGCCTCAAAAAACTCGCCATTTACTAGACCACAAAATGAACAAACGTGTTCTCCTGGTTTCACAGCTGCCTGTGTGTACATACAAAGCTCCTCCGTGTGCGCCGATGCAAACTAAGCCTGGAACAGCTTCAGCATGGATGGCAGCTTCTGCTGGAGCTGCCAACCGCTCACCAGGACACGCTGAAATTAGTGTCTTCTTCCATTTCCCTCCCAAAACTCCTGAGCTGTGTTTTCACAGAATCATAGAATGTCCTGAGTTGGAGGGGACCCACAAGGATCATTGAGTCCAACTCCTGTCCCTGCACAGGACAACCCCACAGTTCAAACCACGTGTCTGAGGGCATTGTTCAGTCTCTTTTTGATCACCGTCAGGCTTTTCCTTGACCTTTTAAGCATGTATGGTCATTGGTGAATGAAAGGCAAATATGCTGGTGCCCCTGAACTACACACCAACACACCATTGCTACCACGCAATGCCATCAAAATTTTAACATTGCAATAAAATTTTACACTGCCATGAGTTATCGCCAGGTTTAACGTGCTTGTATCTGTTATTTTTATACCATGCTGCCCAGTCATGTCAAAGCCCAGCGCTACATAAGTTCATCTTTCCTGGGCCAGCATGCACACTGCAAAGAACAACCGGGGGAAACGATGGCCATGGCGGCAGTGGTTTGTAATCTGCGGGCAGGTGGTGATGGCAGGAGGAGCAGCCTGGCTGCCGTGGTTGATGGAGCCGGGGTGCAGAAGAGCCACCTTTGGCTTAACCCAGGGGCCGGCACCTCAGGTGTGAGGAGCCCCGTGGCTGAGGCCACTTGCCTCCTGGTGGAACACGAGGATGGGCTGGGAGAGTTGGCGTTGTTCAGCCTGGAGAAGAGAAGGCTCCGGGGAGACCTTATTGTGGCCTTTCCTTAGTTAAAAGGGGCCTATAAGAAAGATGGGGACAGATTTTAGAAGAGCATGTTACGACAGGACAAGGGGTGATGGTTTTAAACTAAAGGAGGGGAGAGGGAATTTGTGGGAATGGCAGGATGTGCAGTTCCAGCTAAAGGGCCTTGGACAGATTATACAGAAGTATGTTCTTTATGAGTGTAAGAAGTAATAACCCAGGCCAGCGAGAATGATATTTCGGGTCAGAAAACCACCTCTACGTGTATGATGTGTGAATGCTGGGCCTGAGCATCTGAATGAGTGGGTCGGAACGCCGCCCACGAGATACGCATGGGAATGTGACTGAAAACAGTCATGAGTGTGGTGTGTTCGGGATAACATTTTTTGAAAAAACATCTTGTCTAACCTCTTGGTCCGACCCTGTATCTGTAAACCTATAAATTGAGAACTGTTAGTAAAAGAGGGCTCTGCTCTGCCTGTCTCTGCTCTTGCTGCTAACAAGAGCTTTGTGTGTGTGTCTGTCTGCGTCTGTATGAATCGTTCCTCATCGGCACACAGGCTAGACATGAGGAAGAAATGTTTTATACTGAGGGTGGTGGAACCCGGGCCCAGGTTGCCCAGAGAGGTGGTGGATGCCCCATCCCTGGAGACATCCCAGGCCAGGCTGGACGGGGCTCTGAGCAACCTGAGCTGGTGCAGATGTCCCTGCTCATGGCAGGGGGGGCACTGGATGAGCTTTGAATGTCCCTTCCAACCCAAACTATTCAATGATTCTATGAGGAAAGGCCTTGGGGCAATTTGAGCTGCGGAACAGGGCCCCCCAGCCATGGGCCCGAGGGCTGTAAGCTCCATTTTCGGCCTGCCCTGCCAGGGTTCGGGGAGGAAGGCGTCCGTGGGGCACAGAGCGCTGCGGCCAGGGGCGAACCGCCACAAAGCCGGATGCACCACGCAACACGTGACGCCAAAGCGGCCCCGCACCGAACGGGTGTGTTCTCTGACAGCGGCGGGTGGGCAGCGGCCCCGCGGGGAGGGGCTGTCCCCCGCGGGGAGGGGCCGCAGCCCACCCGCCGCTCTGAGGGAACGCAGCCCCTGTCGCCACAGCTCCCTGCGGGAGCAACCGGGAGCTGCGGCCCCTTTAAGGCGCGGGGTGGGGCGCGCGTCACGTGGTGCTCGCCGGCTCCTGGGCGGCGGTGTAGTCCCTCGGCCGGGGTGGCAACGTCGGCCGGCCGGGCTAACGGCGGTTGAAGGGACTACAGCTCCCAGCGGGCACCGCGGGGACGGATGAGCTCACCGGCCGCGCCCGGGCGGGCCTCGCAGTGCACGCCGGGAGTTGTAGTCCGCCGTCCCGCTCAGCGACGGGCTGCGGCGCGGCGTGAGAACTACGCATCCCAGCGTGCCCTGCGGGGCGGGTTCCCGTCAGCGCAAGGGGGAGCCCCCCGACGTAAAGGGGGATCACTTTCCCCTTGTGTCCGCCATATTGGACGGTAACTCTGGTCAGCGGCGCTGGGGCCGAGGGAGTCCCCGTTGCCGTGACAGTCGGTGCGCTCCGCTCCTCGGCGCCCGGGGTGGCCCGTGCCCCGGCCCTGCCCGTCCCCTCCGCTCCCGGGCGCTAGCGGCGGCCCCGCGCCCCTTCCCCTCCTCCTCCTCCTTCTCCCCCCCGCTCCCTCCTCCTTTGCCCGGGTGTCAGGCACGATGAGTCCGGCCGACGCCAAGCGCGGAGCCAAGCGCCGGAAGAACAAGCGGGGCGGCGGCCTCAGCAGCACCGGCGGGCCGGGACCCAGCGGCGGCGCCGGCGGCCTGGGCAAGGCCGGGGCGGCGGCGGGAGCGGCCCCTCTGCGGGCTGCGACCCAGGCGGCCGCCGCCTCGCCGAGCGCGGTGGGCGGCCTGCTGACAGCGCCGGCGGCGGCCGCCGGCAACGGAGCCCTGGGCGGCGGCGGGGCCGCGGCGGGACACGGCGAGGTGAGGGGGGCGCCGGGGCGGGCGGCGGTGACATCCCGCTGCGGCGGGGCCGGCGCGCACACACACACCCGGGCGGGGGGCGCTGGCAGCCGGGGGGCCGCGCCATCCGCCCTCCCGTCCTGCCCTTCCCGGCGGGTGTGGGCCGCGGGGCCTCGGCCGGGCGGGGGGAGCGAGCGCTGGGCCCCTCGCAGCGCTGCCCTGCGCGGTGGGGCTGGGCAGCGGCCCCGGCTCCCCACCCTTTGTGGGGGAAGGGCAGCGCAGGCTGCTCGGGGCCGTGGCGTCCTGGGGCTTCTCCTGAAATCCCGGCAGGAACCAGCTCCATGCTCCCCATCCTCGGGGGTCTTAGGACTTGGGTCCCGCCTCGGTGGAGAAGCTGTAAGAAATAGGTGGGCAGGCCTTGAAAAAGCAAAAATATAGCTTTGTGTATATTTTTTCCATCAATATTTGAGCCCTTTTTGTAGCAGACAACTTCATTAAGTACAGGAGGTTCATTGTAGCTTAGGCTGTGGTTTTCACTCTGATACCTCAGAATAATTCAGATCTGTTACATTATTTCATGATATGGCGAAATTTATTTGGAGCAGATTGAGTGGTTTAATTGATTTTTAATTTTTTTTTTTTTTTCCCCCCCACCAAGAAAAAAATACTCAGGGATTAGGCCTTTAGTTAGGTATCCTACTGGCTCAAGTGGCAAAAGAGTAAATAAGTTTATGTTCCTTTCTCTCATAAAGGTTACCCCATTTTTTTTTAATCTGTACAAAGCTTGTGTTTAGGTATCATATTTATAAAAGCGTTTCCTGCTGACAGCATCTTCAGACTTCCATGTGTATGTCATACAGCCTGCTCTGTTTCCTCCCTCACTCTCATAAACTTGAACACGTGAGGGGGAAATAGAAGAAATGGCTTTTGTGATGTAGAGTATCTGAAATACCATGATGTAATAAATGGCTTTTTTTGTTCTCCATGTAACTTTGTGCCCATCTGCTTTGCTAGATCAACAAGAAATTTAGTGATTGTAGATTAATTTCTTTTTTCCCACCTCTTTAAACTTGTCTTTCTACACTCTCATATTTGGTTACCTAAAATCAACAGCGCTTTAGATCAACCATTTATGTATGTTGTTTCTAATCTGACATTTATTTCAGGCATAATTTCCTTTTGAGGCAGTAGCCCTTACATGATTTAGATATCCAGAAGATATGCGCATAATGGCAAAGAGGTGTGCAAGTTTTTATTTGTAACTTTGCAACTCATAACTAAACTCTGTTCTAGTAAAGCCTCCAGCAGGAAGATGCATCTTGTTTTGTTTTTCACCTTAGATTGCAAGCTCTTCCAGGCACAGGTTCCTGGGTGCTGGAATAAACATGATCATGCAAAGGGATATACAACAAGCAGTGGAGTGATATGCAGAATGGCACCGTGATGTGATTCAAATGGCGAAGGCTCCACTATCCCTGATATTTTGATCCATTTGTATCTTGTGGTTATGTGTAGTCCAGGACTTTGGTTCTAACCGAATTGTACTATATCAGATCATTTTCTGAAATTCATCTTAAAAAGGCAGCATCACTGCTAGTCTTCCTACTTCACGTTTCTTCTCTTTTTCAGACTAGGTAGTTCCTAATAAAATTTCTGAGTCTTCAGGAGTCTTCACTTGAAAATATAAGTCATATCTTCAAAGCTAAATACAGTTTTTCAGTACGAAGTTTATAGGAAAATACTTCTGTATATTACATGTAGTGATATATTATTCATACTCTTGGAAGTATGCACAACATGTTATTTTGAATATGTTTGTAACTGTCTTAATTGATCTTTTTTGCTTATATTCCTAGACTTGTATGCAATTTGTCAGATATTTCCATTTCGCTTAGCAGTGTGGTACAAGTCATTCTGAAGACTGGTAGAGAAACGGGATTAGGAAGTCTGTTAGATCAGTGAGTTAAGCTAGAATAAACCTGCAACATAGACCTTATTTAATCAAACAGTAAGCATATTAGAATTAGATTTTGCGGATAGATAAATACCTGTGCTCAGTTTCTGAAAGGGAAATACTAATGCTCCTTTAAAGTCGCTGTTGCTTCGTCCGTACTCATTTAAGTGACATTTTTCTTGACATTTTTAATACCTTTTCAACAGTGGTGGCATATGAAAGTTGCTAGTACTTAAAAGTTAACTGATAATCTTGTTTCAAAGATGAAAGCAAAGATGAAATCTTAAAGCATCATTACATGACTATTACTTACATTAAAATGGGATCCCCTTAATGGTTAATAATTTGCTAGTTAAGGGTACGTGGTCAGAACAAGACTTGTTCTTTGAGTGAAAGACTAGCATATGTTGTTTCTGGATGAAGCTGAGAAAGAAAACTGTATTTGACATGACTGATAACTTCTAAATTAGGTGCAATATTTGTTTTGGCTGGATGGAGAGTAAGCAACGCACTGACAGCTGTGAAGTAGTAACCAGAGTAGCTTTACTTTCATCTTACACATAATATTGTAAAGTTCTTGTTAGTGGGTAAGAGAAACCATCAGTCAGTTCTGCGCTGGACAAACTTGAATGTTTAGTCTCTGAAAATATATAAAATCTAAAAAAAACCCCTCCAGAATTCCATATTTTCTGCACAGCATAATGTTTTCTACTTATTAGCATGCGTTCTGTTTCCGGCTTCTGTCACTTCCCTGGTTTTAGGGCATCCAGTCTGGATGTGGTGGGCACATCCTTCTACTAATGTTCTGTTAGATGCTTCTTCCAAAACGTGTCTAAAATATAGAGTGAAACAAGATGTTTAAGGAATGATCACATGGGTGCTCCGCGTTCTTGTGTGTCAATAATTGTTCAGAATGAGGTATACTTTACACGTGCTTTATAAAACAGGTTGAACAGAGTTTTAAAATGGCTATATTTATGGTTGAAACTAAAAGCACATACGCCAGTATTGAAATTCTAGCTAAGCCAGTTAGAGCTAACAAATATATTTTAATTGAGGTTTTCATCCATCTTATCTGGAGGTTTTTTTAAGACTGTAGGCTAAATTCTGCATTAGAGTGCATGCTAAGGCTCGTTCTGGGATGCAAGTGGGCAACTCCTAATGGAATCTTCCTGGAAGCTACGTTGCCCCGTGCACATGTTTTATAGCATCCAAATTCATCCTCTCTAGCCCTGTCAGATGTTTTGGAATGATAGTGAAATTAAGGATGCTTTGGCAGTGCTTCAGTGCAAGGGAGTATGTCAGTTTGGGAAACCTGTAACTGCGTCGACTTTAACTGCGATTGGAAACAGTCATTTAGTTGTGTGGCGCTGCTGCAGGACTTCCCTAGAAGTTATATTTTTTTGCTTACAGAACTATTTACGGTGATGTTACGAAGAGTCAAGTATCCTATAAATAATGGTAATTTGTAACCATAAAATAAAATAAATATTTCGAAGGTCAATATGTGTGTTTAAAGAAATAGATCTTGCTTGGTGCTTTTTTCCACCCCTCTCCATTCAGTAATGCATTGCATCAGGCCTTCATAATTTGATCCTACAAATTTTTGACCTACAGTTGGATTATTGATGCTGTGAGAGGCATCTGACTTTCTTTATCAACCACTGCTTAACTCATACTGTAGTAAAATTGGCTGTTCCTTAATACGTTCAGGTACTTTGAAGTGTCGAGTTGTCTGTCAGTGGCTGGTCAGCTACAGGAGTAGTTTTTGTTACAGAGCTGACCGATCTTACATTATTAAGGGGAATAATTTAGTAGCCATTTTACAAATCTCTCACTTGCATTTTTCAAAGTATTGTTTGTCAAGTGTAGTAATGTACTAAATCTCCTTACATTTGAGAGCTGTCTGGCTTAGAATTTTCATGAAATATTTTATGGGACTATTCCTTTGTTATGAGATACTGCTTTTAAAATAGGTATTCTATACATAGCAGACCATACATTGCTACCTTTTAGACCAAGTTTTTCAGCAGCTTTATAGTACATTGCATTTTACTGACATCTGTGCTTGATTTGTTGTTTGAGATTTTTCCCTTTTCTCTCTTCTCCCTCTATGATTCAAACATTCAAAAGAAATATTAATAGTATACAAAAGAGGAGCTTTGTCAGGAACTCAGAAGTTCAGCAAATAGCTAGCTTTTGTACTTTTATGTAGAGACTCATTCCCTCCAAAAGCAAACTTATTTTGGCCAATTTTTGTCAAGGCTCAGGTAAACTAGATAAATTCCATTAAATAGTCTTGCAACCTCCGCTCTTCAGGCTGAGGAAGCAGATACTTCCAGACACTCGTAACACTTTCTTGATGAAAAATAAGTATTTTTGACAGTCTGGTAGCACATTTGTTCCTCTGACTAAATGCAGTTCACTTTTTTTTTAATAGACATGCAGTCCCTGCCCTGAAGAGCTTATGCTCTGCTTGTTATTTTTAATAAAAGGAGATGCAACAGGATGGCATGAAACTATTAGGATGGGGTTTAGGTGGTATGGTCGAGTTAACTTGCTAATTTAGAAAGATAATCTGTTGTGACTTAAATGAATCTAACTAGAACACTTCAAACTTTACAACAAGCTTAATGGTTGCATAACATTCACATTTATAGCTCTTTCTTAGCTTCTTCCCGTGATCAGTTAAGGCATTTTTTTCAGCTAATAGATAAGACCACAGGCACACGTATTAGTGGTTCGTTCAGATCTCGTAATTCTGCTCCTGGGAAGTGTGTGCCTGTGTGTACTCATGACCTTGACGTAGCTCCAGTCCCCCAGCGCTCCATTTCTCCCCCACCTCCTGCACCTGCTACATCATGGCCAATTGATAACTGGAATAATGGGTTGTGAATTGTTAAATGAAACATGTGCGAAGTGTGTCCAAAAAAAATGGCATCTGGTTCAGTGGCATCTGGTCTTATCTGTACTAGTTAAGGATCCTCCTATGGCTTTGTTATGAGACATTTGGTTCTGAGTGTGAAGCCAAGGGTTTGTGGGGTTTTTGTGTTTTTTTCCTTGCTGTATTGGTTGCAAAAGGGTTGAGAGAGAGGGATTCGGAGAGAGAAGTCTTTTACTCTAAAAAACATAGTGTCTCTTTTCACCTCCAACCTTTTGTTTCCTGACTGTGAAAATGAAACCTTGTTGATTGAATTTGGAACTAGATTAATATGAAAAGTTAGTTCTGAAATATATGCATATTAATGAGAATATTTAGGGTTCTGTCCAGTTATTGTCCTGCCTTTTTTTTTTTTTAAATCCCAAACAGTACCTGAAGCTTCATTTAGGTGTTGAATACCACGTTATTTTTTTGGTTTTGGCATTTCTCTTTTGTAGTGGTTTTCTGTCTTGAGGGGAGCCCTCGGATCCCTTCTCCTATACGGTCTGTGTAAGGAAGGGATCCAGACTTTTCCTTGCCTGGCAAGGAGAGCCAAGTGGATGTGGAAATTCAATTTGGTGTTTGGTGCCAACAAGACTCATGTTTAGACCCTGATATATGTGTAGCAAGGTTGATCCTTAACAAATACAGGTCTGCTGAAGATGTATTGTGGAGAAGTTATTAGGAGAAATAACTGGGAAATAAACTTGCTTTGTTTAGGGTGTACAGGGCTTCATGGATGTGCTAGGCAGTGTTTCAGGTTTATATGGATCTGGGTGATCAGAGAAGATTTAATACTTGTTGAGGCTCCTTCACTGGTGGTAAAGGAGGTTATATATCCCCTTACTGGTGGTAAAGGGGGTTATATATCCCCTTGTATTAAGGTAATGAAAACGGTTCCTGTATTTTCCTTTGTTTTGGTAACTTTTATTTTAATAGCAACCAAGGTAGCTTTGTATTTCTTATGTGAAACTTTCCTAGCATAATTAAACAGAAGGAAAAAATTGAGTTAAATAGAGGAATGCTGCAGTTCAGTTCTCTTTCTCTGCTAATATCTTAATCTACAAGTTCCAAATTTCTTGTTCTGCAACTGAAGAGTTCAACTGCGAAATGACATTTATGATGCCAGTCTTAGTGTTATTATGGGAACTACTGAAATCGAAGCTTGTCTGAGAATGCAGTAAAATAAATAATCCTTATTTTCTTGACACGAGAATTACTTAATTTTGTATTATAAAAATTCAAGGCAGTCTATGTCGTTGTTGACCTTTGCCCCCAAGCTGTGTGAGGATACTCACCAGAAATAGTATTAAAGATAGGTCTGAGCAACATAGTCATTTTCCTGAAGTATATATTTTTCTTTTTTTCTTTTTTTTTTTTTGATACAGTATGTGCAGTTGCTTTTAGACCTGTACAGGATTGGTACAGTATTGGTGCAGAAGTTAGTCTGAGCACTGTTTCATTAAGTGGGTTTTAGGGGAAAAATTACTGGTGTTGCCTGCGAGCCTGTTTGAGGCTGTTGAACTGAAGTTGTTCATGTTGGTCCAGTGATAGTGTTGGAGAAAAACTTTCTTGGAATGTGAACTTTGACCATGTTCTTAAATAATCAACTTACCTTCTGTTGCACAAGCCACAAATGTAGTTCTCTCCATCTCAAAATTCCTAGTAATGACAGAACATACTAAGGCATCAGAGAGGGAAGAACTCCTGTTCTGCATAACTCTGTAGTGTGACTTTCGCACTCCAATCTTTATTAAAGGAAGCCTTGAGGGACTTTGGTCCAAACTGGGTGCCCCAAGTTGGATAGTATGAAAAACCTCTGTAGGAGTCCATGCTTAGCCTCTACTTGCCTGTTCAGTTATGATTCCTTCCTTTTTTTAAAGAAAAAAAAAGTTGGAGCTCAAAAGCATTGAGATGAGTGACCCTCCTAGGTCATTTCTTAAAACTGAAAGAATAGGTTTGCCCATTTATAGAGAGGAAACAAAAGATCGAATCCACTGTGCATTTCTCAGAAGGAAAGCTCTGGGCACTTCCATGATCTATTGCTGTCCATAGTCTCTTCTCAGGCCTAGAGAAATAAAACCAAGTATGTTGCAGGTGCCTCTGGGACATGCCGCCATAAGTAACATGACAAAGTTAACTCCTCAGACACACCAGATCTTTACAATATTCCTAACACATCGATCTATTGAACTGGTTTGTAGTAGTTTTGTCAAGTGTGTACTCCTGAAGGAACTTGAAAAACACGAGACTATAGTCATCCAGGTAAATAATTCAGTTTTTACAGGGTTACAAAGTCCTTATTTTGGAGTCTGGAGGACTGCCTTGACCTAGTGCAGACTTGTCAGCCAGGGCATCTGGGCTTTTGGGCTTCTCCTGTGGTCTCTTCTTCTACTTGTCTTAGGACACGGCTGTGGGAGGTGAATTGCTGGCAGTGCGAGGAGGGACCAGGAGCCCCGCACTGCAGTAGGCAGCGGAGACTCATTTCTGGGAGTGTGCATGGATGGCAGTTGCTCTTAGAAAAATCTACTGGATTTTTTTGTTGTTGTTGTTTTGGTTTTTTAACTGTTTGGCAGCAGTTCAGTGGTCTGTGTTGAGCTGCAAACAGATGGAAGATGTGATCAGCTGTTGGGACACTGTTTGCTGCTCTAGATAGCTGGTCCTTGTCTTCCCCAGGAAAAGGTAGCAGGCTGGGTAGAAGTGTCTGACTGGCAACCCAGGCAACTCCACTGTTCGAGATCTAAACTTTCAGATGCCCATCTGTTTTCTTCTAGATATTAATTATGCCTGCACTATCAAAAGTGTGAGTTTAGTCATGGCTTCCATTGCTCACTTTGATCCTTAAGTCAGTTGTTGCTCATTTTGGAAATAGCAACTTCTCTGCTTAAAGGTTAAAGCAAAACTAAGCAATGTAGAGAGCTGAGCAGTCGTTGGTTTATGTCCCAAATCTGTGAATATGCTGAAGAGAGAAGCTTTCTAAAGATTGTGTACAAATACATGCATCATTAGCATATAAAACTATAGTGATTGATATCTGTTTATTAAATAAGATATGGTTCATATTTTAGCTATAGTAATTAAATCCAACAGTCATCCTGTAAAAATGGGAAGGGCTTCATGGAGCCATAACTATCTGTAGTTTTCTGAATTAGGAATGTCAACACTGGCAACTTAAGTCTACGCTAATGCTTTTAGTACTTAGACTTCTGTGGAGAACAGTGAAATAATTGAGATGTGGTTTTGTGTAGTTTTCCCTTCCCCCTTTCCCTGAAGTCTGAACAAGACCCAGAAACAGCATCTGGATATACTTTGTATGTAGCAAAATATTGCTTTCTCAGGGACTGGTCTTTTTTGGGCTGCTTTTATTCTCTGTCAGAAGAAACAGGTGGCAGCTACAGATCTGGTAAGTTACGAGAAGTCTGTGGTTAGTGAATAAGGATGGAGGCTTTGGAAGGACAGAATAAGACTAAAATTGCTTTATTCTTTCCTGTTGGATGATGTAGGATAAGAGTGAAGATGGATGAGGAGAGAAAGCTGTCAAAGAGCAAACATTATTGATGTCACATGAAATATGTTTAGCCTTTTGAAATGGGCGAGTTCATGAAATAAAGACTCTTGAACATATTAACTGAGCATGACATTATGTAACATTTTTTAAACCTGACATTTTTTAAACTTGACAAATAAGTTTTGGTCATGTCCTTCATAAGTTTTGAGTGTCTGTCATACATGACATCTGAAATAAACTTAATTATATCGGCATTGTAAAGTCAGGGAAAGAAAAGGCGGCTGTCAGTTGAATCCTGCCTCTGGAAGAAGTCTATTAATGCAAGCCATGACTCTAAAACTCTCTGTATTTCTTTATTACAGCATATCTCATTGCGTGTAGCAGTCAAATTAGTTGGAAACTGTATTAAATGTAATGTACATGTAATGTTCTGCAACATGCTGCAAGGCTCTACCTTGACTCCTGCTCTGGTTTAAGCTTTGTGCTGTCAGACTGCATCAATGACAGCTCCTTACAAACAAAAGGAGCACACCCCGCCACCCTCTGCCACCCGCTTCTGCTCTTGGAGGCTTTTTTCAAAGAGAGAGACCTGATGCACACAGCTGTATGGAGATGTGGTTGGACTTGGTGCACTAACTGTGGGCGTGGCAAACTTGTGGAGTTCTGTATCTTCTGTATTTTGGCACTAAAGTAATTCTGCTTTTAAACTGAGATGATTTTCTTTTTCAAGCAAAAGGTTGTTTTCTGGTTTGTTTTCTTTTGTGTGTGTGTGGTGCTTTGTTGGGTTTTTTTCCTCTATGTGCAGAAATAGTAGCTTTAGCTCTCAGAGCAGAACTCTGAATTATACACAATGGTAGTGCAGCTGTTTTCTGATATTAAGTGCTTTTTTTTCCCCATTGATCTGAGCGCAACAAACTAACAGCGTGATTTAAAAATACCTCGAGTTAATGTGTTTTCATAGACAGACTTTGGTTATTTTGTGAATACTACAAGAAGTTAAGAAACCTCTTTCAAATTATGTAACCGTATTAAGGGCGATAGTTGAATGTTTCAAACTCGTTGTAGAGAGTGTTCCACAGAGGTGCATGTGAGGCTGTACATTTGGATAACACTAATGTTGATGCAAGCCCAGAGACACATTGGCGGACAGATGCGTGAGTGAGAATGTGTGCGTGCACGTATCCAAGCTTTTTAAAACATGGCATTTTTGAATGTCGGTTAATGATGTTGCCATGTAAGTGCAGGCATGAAATAAATACTCGGTATGTGTTCATGTACTCTTTTTTTGGATTGGGAGAACACGTACACATGTGTTAGGGCTGCTGATGGACAAAGAAGTGCATGAGTAAATGTTTAAATGTTTTTTGCTACACTAAGTCTCATGGTGAAACTGGTCATTGGGAACAGAAGAGTTTGCCTTAAAAAGCAGTTCTGAGCCACAGTACAGTTTTGCCAGCCTTTAGTGTTTAATTGGTGTGGAGTTAATGACCAAAAGATTTGTTAATTGCCATAATGCTTTCAGGCTGCTTATCTTCAATAAGCTGCTGCCACAACAGATGGCAAGTTAGTGGTTTAGCTGAGGTTCACTAGCAGTTTTTCACTACTTTATTTTAATGGCTGTAAGTCATCTATGTGACTATAGATAATGTGTAGCTGAAACCCAAATCTTCACTGCAATAGTCTTCAGATGAATTCAAGTTTTATTTTGTCACTCAGCAGGAGATAGAACACTTCTTTACTGTCAGAAGTAACTTTGCAGTTTTATCTGTGATCATCTGTATTTTAGCTTTACTTCTTTTTCCTGGCTGCTCTCAAGATTCATCTCCACTATACTGTCATTCTCTGTTTCTTTTCAGGGAATCTGCAGGGAATTGTCCTGATGTCTGCTGTGATTTGAGACAGCTTGCAGCAGCAGCCTGAAGCTGGCTGGGGTTTTTTTGTTAGTCTCATAACTGGCTAAGAGTTTGAACCACAGGAATAAAAATGGACAAAATGAAACTTCCATATTTTTCAGATATACATTGATTTAAAAAAGATTCTTATGCTTTCAGTTGGAAAAAAAAATCTTTTTTCTGTTGGCTACCATACTTGTACAGTATCCTCCACTAGCTATGTATGTGAAACCTTTATGTAGAAGGAACTTTGTACTGAGGAATATTGCATAGTAACTAAGTTAAATATTAATTATTATTTAATGCTTTCGGAAGTGCTGTCATTGACGACCTAGTTTACTGGTTTTAAGAATTATGGGGAAATTATGACGCATAATCATGCATACTTTGAATATTATTTAGACTTCTTGTTGCATTTTTTAAAACTTGATAGCTGTATCTTATGTCTTCATAATAAGAGTGAAGAAGAATATTCTTATGTCAATATTTAAAGTAATTCTGAGCCTATGTTTTCATTTTCAATCAGGTGAAAAATCTAGTGGTTGTGTAAGGTTTAGGGGGTTGTTCTGGTCCCCAGGAATTTTAACTGTTAAAACATTACTCATAATGGCCTGTGGGAATTTATTCCTTATGTTCAAGTGGAGCTTCCAAATAGAAGTCTGAATGTGTACTTGTCTTTGTGGCTTTTGACAGGACATAAAAATATTTGTCTGAATGCGAAGCCAGTTCTGAAACAAACTCTGAATTCAGCGGGTTGCACCTAATGATGTTACCTCTTGGTGAGATTGGCTCGTCCTCCCTGCCGATAAGGAATGTCTAACAATTTGACAGCTAAGCTGAAAAAGTCTATGGTAGTCTGCCTCTGTTTTATGTTAAAGCCCAGAGGATCCTAACCGGCATTAGACCTCCCTTTATACTCAAGAAACGAAAAATTCCATTAAAGAAAGTTACTCCGAACCCTGTTAACTTTTATGATAATCTTGAGAAAGTTGACATCCCTGTCATTAGCTTTTTTCATGAGGTCCTGGCTTGGCGAAATGGTTCATATGTAGTATGCAGTGTTATAATATGAGGATACTTGAGGGATTTTCCTAATATAAAAAAAGTCATTCCCAAATAATTGTATTTTTACATTATTATTGTTTTCCCAAGTTAGGGATGAATTCTTCTGAGAAATAATTTTCTATGGTTTCTTTGTGACTCATGTATTTCCTTTTTTTTTTAATAGCAGGAAGTTAGTCTTCACTGTTTTATTTTGCTTGCATTGTCCTATCTCTGACACTTCTGTCACAAATATGTTCTTTTGTATAGTTTGCTTGCATAATTTAACTTTTTGAAATTACGTGCGAAGTTTTTTTTGTGTGTGTGTGTTTGTATTAGTTCATGATTAGCAAAAAAAAGTTGATGCAATGGAGTCTGCCTTTATTGATGTTTTTAAGGCTGTGTGTTTGACCAGTAAATTTTTAGTGTTAATCTTTTTTGCCAAAATGGATATTTTGTAGGAGGGGCTGTCTATGACATGAGAAAATTTGGGTAAGTATAAGAATAATCTATTAGCAAGTGTTAGTACGTTGTCAGGGAAGTGTTATGTCTGTGATTATATTTCTTTTGTAGGTGTCTCTGCTTAGTGGGGTTTAGTTGTTAAACCATGAGGGGATCATAAGATGATGTCTTTCTGGCACCTGTTGCATCTGCCCCTCCAATATGTTGTTGTGGTTCTTCCTTTCCTCTTAAGCAAAATTTGGTTGACAGTGGTGAACAGGGAGGATGACTGTAGCTCCTCTTTCTGGAAAACCAGCCCTCTTCGTGGTCAGACATCCTCATCTAGTTGGCCTGCTTGGAAAGAAATTACATTGGCAAAGCTTATAGCTCCACTAAAAGGCCAGAAAATAGTGGTGGAAAAAGCGTAAAGGATGGCTATGCGTCCCCTGGCTGTTTTGTGGATTTGTCTTTCTAATTAGGCTGGCTTTCTTTCCATCTTCCTAATCCCACTTTAGCTTGTACATTTGTGGGTGAGAGCACACCTTTGGGTCAGCGGTGGGCAGGTGGGCGGCCTGGGTGTCAGAGCTGGGGAGGGACCAGGAAAGCTGAGCTTTGTGGTCCTGTTTATTCCCTTTGTGAATTGTCTTAGGTAGAATTTACTGATTATAGAGCTTTTTACCTTATTTTAAAATATTAATGAATAACAGTATTGGGAAGTATCTACCTTGATACATATTAAAAGGTGAGTGATTTATCTGAAAAATACAATTCATTTTCTTTAAGGTGTGTTTTCTTTATTTTGTATTTGTCATTATGCTCTAGAAGATGACATAAATCTAAGCAACCACCTTTTACAATACTGCTCATAGCCATGCTAATTTAACTATGCTTGCTTTACCTTTTAAATCTCATGCTAGCCAAGGAGCCAGGCTTGCTGCTAGTCTGAAATAGCTGCTCACCCTGTGCAAAAACACTTTGCAAGTGTCTTACTGAAACACCAGTATTTAATTTCATGATGTTAGGAAAGTGCCCTTGCTGAATAGACCATGCTTGTGGCTTGGAGGATTTTTCTTGTTAAAGAGCCCATTAAAACCTGATGTTTTATTCTTGTGAAGGTACTTGTTTAGTGTAAGAGTATTACCCCTCAACTTCCATTTTCACAATCAAAACTCTCAATTATTCTAAGTGTGTACTCTGGCTTTCAGGTAGTTCTTTGGTTCCTTCTGCACTTTTTAAACTATCTTCTTAAGTTTGATACCAGAGCTGAATGTAATATTCCGCAATCTTCTGTCAGTGCTATAAGATTTTCAAGTCCTTGGTTTTATCTCATTCATTTATCCACCTTTTGGCCAGGGAAGACAGCACTTGTCACTTGTTTGTCTAACCTGCTCTTAAAATAACCTCATTCACTCCACAGCCTCACAGAGCAGCCTATCTTTGTCCTTAAGTACTTCGCTGTTAATTTTCTATTGCATAGAAATTTCCTTTGCTGCTATTCTAACATTCTGTTGCTTGTTCTGTTTGCTATGGATACAGAGAACTGACTCTTCGTCCCCTCGGTATTCTGATCTCTAAGCTTGGTGTCTCTAGTTCTTTCAGCCTTTCCTGGCAGGTGATATTGTCTACATCTGGTGGTTGTTCTCTTGTGGCTTTTCTGCAGCTGTTCCTGTCTGGCTCAAAGACCTGTGTTCAGAATGAGTTGCAATTGTCCCTCTGAGATTTACCGGAGCAGTATTAGGTGGAAGGATTATGTCATGTGTCACATAAGCTATACATCCCCAGGTAGCTTTAGCCTTTTTCCAACAGCCTGACCTTGTTGAGTCCTCTTTTGCATATAGTCACCTATGGCTACTTAGAAATTAATGGTAGTTGTACAGGACCTTTCTTTTCAGTTTGGCTATGAGAAATTCTCAGTAATTAAGACTGTCACAAACTTCAGTCAAGTAAATAATGACATTTTTTATTTCTCTCCTGTGTAACTGTGTCATGGAAGAAAGTTGTACTGGTTTGACATGACGTGTATTTGACAAAACCAAGGTGGCTGTTCCTCCTCTCCATATCATCTAAGTGCTTAAAAAAACCTGTTTTGAATATATTTGACTAACTTTCCTGTAAACTTAAGCCAATATTATTCCTCAGATGTTTCTGCCCTTCACCATCCCTTTTCTCTCCCTCACGTTTTTTGTTTTGTTTTGATTTTTTAGGGGTGAGGTGGTTTATTTGCTTTAAAGAAAGGGTTTATATAGTTCACCCTCAGACATTGTCCGTGAGTTTTCAAAGACAGGATTATTGATTTTTGAGATGGCTCAGGATTTCCTGAGTAACTTGGTTGAATGTTATCAGATCTAGCCAACTTGGAGGCAAAGGAAAGTAAGTATGGCTATTTCCAGTAACACGCCAACTCTGGGTGGGTATTTTTACCCATTTATTGGTGCTAATTGTGCTAGTCACCTGTTTGTAGTTGATCTCTTTAGCGAGGACTTGTTCTTCATTAATCTATTTTGCCTCTTCATTCAGTAATGGACAAATTCTCTTAGTAGTAGTGTACTAAAAGAGTGATTTCTTAGTAGCCTCAAACACTTTTGTGAGAATTATTTCATTTTGTGCCTTTAGCCTTTTTGATTTGTCCCTGTATTCTCTTGCCACTGTTATGCTTGTTATTCCCTTTTTGTGTGCTTTTTCTGAGTCATTATTCTCTTGCTATGTTTTCTATTCTCTTGCTGTGCTTGGTTTTCTTGAATTTATTTGTATCTATTGTGTCATTTGAGAATTAGCTCTTCCTTGCTTTAGATTTGCCTCCTGCAAGCTCTTATTCAGTGATGTTAAGTCTGTCTCTGGCTGTTCTTCCTTCCTTTCCTTGTTCAGTAACCACTGACTTCATGGTTCACTTCCAATGAAACTGTCTCTTATTGTTTACTGTCAACCACTTCTTTCTTGCAGGCTACAGCTAAAGGAAGAGTCTCTGGTCGCTTTCTGTTTTTTAATAAAATAAGTTCCTTGAACTGTCACTGGTGTTCTGCTATGTTCTGTTCCCAGTAGGTGCCTGGGTTCTTAGTATCTCCGTGTAACAAGAAGTCCTGTGCTTCTCTTCACTTTTCTGTCTGCTCAGGAAAGGTATCATCTGTCCATCCACCATTTTTGACAGTCCATAGTAAGCTTGCATCTTGATAGCATTTGTGTGCTCTCCTCCTTTTATTATTGGTAGACCTCCAAGATACCTATCTCTGCATTTCTGCTGCTTATGTCCTTTAGATATAGGACATAACACTCCTGGGCACTTGGATTTATTTGTTTTGTTTTGATTGTTTAGTTTTGGTTGTTGTTGTGACTTTATTTTTAATGAACTGACTATATACTCTTTCTATTAGTATTCCAACTAGGAATGGACTCTTAAAGACTGTAGACTCTCAAGATTGTAGTCTTGATCACATTCAGAGAATTCTAGCTCATTTTCTTATGCTTCATACATTAGTATATGTACCTCCAAGACTGATGGATTGGTTCCTTGTTGCTTATGAACTTTGTGCGAATAATTACTTGTTCTTACTTTCAGGCTCTCGTTCAGGTTGCCGTGGTGTATCATCTTTGGACTCTTGATGTTTTGCTTGTGATCCTAGTGTAAAATATTCTTCACTGAAGTTAGCAAGCAGGAAGAGTTTCTTTTGATTGTTAATCCCTTGAAATCTTCTACTTTCTCACCTACCAGCACGTGTAACCTCATCCCCTGATCACAGAAGCCAAAGCTGTGCTCTGATAATGTTTTCAAACACACGGGCTTGTCTGCAGGATGAATTTGATCCGGGCAGTGGTAGGACATGGAGGGCTGATGAGGAACCTCTTATTCATTCTTGGTCACTATTAGCCATATAACTAGTACCCATGCGGATAAGCAGCCATGAACAGTAGGTGGTGTGATGGGTGAACATTAAACAGCTTTCTGCAGCACCTTCAAGGTGGGGCACATCTACATGTGGTTAGGCCTGATATATGTCATTTCTGCTCCTCTTAGGAGTTGTGTCTGAAGGAGGCAGAGAACAACTGCAGCAGTATGCAGCCGTAGGTAGGGCCAACAGACAGCTGGTCTCCACGGCGTTTTCTCTGATACAGCTGTTTAGCTGCTTTTGTCCTTGGCAGTCTCTTTGTGAAGTCTTCGAGGTCATCTACAATCATAGGTGTCTCAGCTCAGCTGCCTCCTGCTTCTCCCTAACACCTCGTTTCACCCCCCAAAAATGCCAAAACTCACATACAAGACAGCTAAGTCAAGCTGTAATGAAGAATTTACTGCACTGAATGTTTTCCTTGTGATCTTCCTCAGTATAGGAAATATAAGCAACTGTTCCTACAAATCCAGTCCATGACTTCAGTTTGGCTCAATATCTGGATATAGCCCTTATATCTTTGGGTCAGGGAACATTTGAGATGAGACTTTTGGAGATGCTACTATGGTCTCTCCCATAGTAGTAGTTGAAGCACACCATGTGTTATGTTTCAGTAGTGTGTTTCATGTGGCTGTAAGAAATTTAAGCCATGATGTGATGTGTGCATGTATGGTGGACATGTAGAGCTGGGCAGTTTGGGGATAATGAAGTACAAGGACTGAGGTAATCTGCTGCAGACATTAACTTGTGGTTTTATTAACTTTGAAGTGATTTGTTAGAAACATAACCTTTGAATGCAGTTCCAATGTTAAAACTTACATGCTGCATCTTCCCCTGTAATTTTGCTGATTGCTCTCAAGTCCAGCTATTAAACTAGGACTCTGCTTCTTATTGATGCTGATTTTTGCAGGATTGAAGTGGCTTAGAACTGGAGAATTATTTCTTTGCTTTGTATTGTCTGTGTTGTGTCTGAGTATAGCATATGCAGTTGCCCTGACACTGCTCTTTCTGTTATGGCCAGTTTTAGAAATTGTATTTGGTGGATCCTTTTGAACATGCCTTCTCCCATGCATGGCTTTACTTAATATTTTAGGAGGTTTTGCTTCAAAAGTGAGTATTTTTAACTCTTTACCAGTTACCAGGTGAGGTCATTTTCTTTTAACATAATTCCTGAAGTAGGGCATCTACAGTTGTATCATTGAAGCTACAGATTCAAGTAATTAATTCCTAAGTGTTATCTTATGCATCTTAAATTTGACTTTGGATGAATGTTTCTTACTGTTAATAGGGAAAGTGCTGGCATGTTTTGGGGTTTTTTTGTTTTGCATAATCCTATTAATTTTACATATTTCTGTTCAGAGTTGAAGTATAAACAACAGATTAAATCGCTAACAACTCTGTACTAGGAAAAAAACATGTATGTATGGTTCTTACCTGCTAGGGCTAGCTGAGACATTTTGGGGTGTTTTAACTACCTGCTCAGAACACTTTTTTGGCCATTGAACTGGGGAAAAGAAATGATTGAATCATCTTCATTATTAGCTTTTGGTATTTTTTTTAGCACATGTGACTGCATAATTGCTGGAAAAACATTGGACATCTTTCTAGTACATAAAAGGCAGAATCTGGGTGGGAGGTGGATTTGCTCTGTTCTGCTGTGTCATATTTGGCTACAAAGAAGGGAAGTATGGCATGTGGGCTATATGCACCTAAAGAATTTGTGATGCATGTAATTAAAATCTCCTTTCCTCCTTTTTTTTTCCCTTGGAGAGCCTGGGTTTTGGTGGCTGCACATCTGGGTATTACAGACCCAAGTCTTTTTGCACTCAAGTCTAAGCTCGTCCACGCTTAAATTAGTTCTGTTATTTTGTATACCTGCTGCCATTTCACTTGTCAACTAAGGAATAGCATTTAATGCTGTGCAGAAAACTCTTTAAGTATAATTAATTACTATACTTCAACCAGTAAAAGACATTATTTCCTCCTTCTCCCCTTATGGCTTAATATTAAATTTGATTTTAATTTGGTTTCAGGTTTTCAAGTTTACGTTAACTTGCAAATTGTCCATACCTTTACACAAAATTTAAAATACTAAATATTTCTGCTTTTTATTTTAAATGCAGTGTTAAAAGATACATTAGAGCCTTATGAAAAGTACTGTAGGCAAATTTCCCTTCATCTCCCCTACCACAAATACAATTTAAAAAAACACCCAGAAGACAAAGACAGCTCATATATTACAATTGAGTTGCAAATATATTTGAGCAACTGCACTGCTTTTTCATGCGAATGGTGATAAAAATGTGAAGGGATCTGGGCAGTTTTTTTGGTACTGCCTGTCTGTAGAAATACCGTAAGATGATAACATTAACTGAATCAATTGCATTTGAAATACATCTTCCATATCGGTATCTTCAGTTCTCCTTCACATCCTTCATGCTGTGACTGTTAGTCTTTTACTTCAGTTTGAATGTATTCCCGGACACTCTACTCTGCTTTCCCTGTCCTCAGTTTTAATTCTTGCCTTCACAGAGGGAACCTCGTTGCTTCGCTAAGCTAAACGAACCAGGCCTCTTGCTGATGACCCTGTTTGGCTGTCACTGTGTCTCTTCCCGTTAGACGTTTCTTGAAGTGGTTGACCAAATGAGGTCTCCTCCAGAGGGCTGTGAAGCAGCACTAATACTACCCTGGAAACAGTGCGATGCATCTTGGAATCGTGTTTCTTTTTTGGAGTCTTAGGGATGAGCATAAGCCATTGGTATAACTGAATCCTTCTCCCCATTCACTTCCGAATCTTGATAGGGAATTAATCTGGGAAAGGATATTCAGTTGCAAATAAAGCGCAAGACACTTGTCAGTGTCTGACTTTTTTTAACGCTCCCTTAAGATGTGAAATTTCTTGATTTGGAATTGGGGACTGGAAAATTCTGACAATCGGAAATGTAAAGTATAAATAATTGCTTGAAAGATGAAAGGGAAGAAGTTACAAAATTATCAGTGCAAATCATTAAATATGCCTGTGCCCAGTGATACTTCTTAAAAAATAGCTAATTTCTAATAACATATTTTTCAGTTTACGTGTAGTAGCTCAGATTGATGCAATGCAAAATACAAAGAAGGTAAGGATATTAATTGCTGCTGGTTTTAATCTGAATGGTTTTATTTAGCCAAGTAATATGTTGCACACATATAAGCCTGCTGTAGTTTCTTGGTTGCACACAGTTTAAGAGTTGAGAGCCTCATACTTACTGTAGTTTGGGTTTGTTCTGTTTAAAAACATTTTTCTTGGAGAGAAGAATGAAGATATAATTCCAAACAAGATGAGAATAAGCTTGTGTCATGATTGCAGCTTTCTTGTATTTCATTTTTTACTTCAAAATGTAGGGCTTTGATTCTTCCTGTCTTCACCATTTCTCTGCTAAAGTGTCATTGTTTTCCTAAGCTGTAATATTCTATGCTGAATCCCATTTTAACTTACTCCCTCCCTTAAGCTTAAATATAGATATTTTTTTAATTGTTATTCTTAGTGGCCAAAATTAATGTTTTGTTTTATTGTGGAAGTGAATTTTTCCTCTCTTTATGGTGTGTGATGCAATGGCTCGTCAGCTGAGGGTGCCCATTTGTATAAATAGTCATGCTGTAGTTTACCAAGTGAAGTTTGACAGTTGGATAGAAGTGCCGCATTAGGCTTCTATTTTCTTCTTTCCCCGCAAGGGCAATATCTTTCATTTATTGTGATACAGTGTGAATTTCAGTACAGAAGATGATATACATTTTTCTAGTATGTGTTTATAGATTTAAGCACAATATAAATTGTGAGTCTGATACTTGAAGTTTTTCTTGAGATGAGACAGGTGGGTTTAGGTTCAAAGGAAGATAAAATGACAAGATGGGACTTGCAAGCATCAGCACTTTTCAAGGCATGGGGGATTTGTTGCTTTCTCCTGTCGCGATCCCTCTCCACTGGAAGGCAATTAACCATTAACCACTGGAAACTTCAGCCAGGGCAGGTTCCCTGTGGCATTAATGCCATTGCTGGAGAGCGTGTGTCTGCCTGGAGCAGGGACGTGTGCAGGGCAGGGAGACGGCCGGCGGGTTTGATCTTCAGGGTTGGGGTAGCACTGCATCTAGTCTTGACTGCTTTTGAAAAAGTAAGGGTGATTTCAGCTCATTCAGTTTCAAATGCAGTAGTATTTTTGTTTCCAGATGACATCTTTTGTCCTGGAAAACCTTCAGTTGCTAATTGTAAATGAATATGTTGCTAGCGGGTTACAGGGAATTGTGGCAGTGCTATTAGCCTTTTTGGGTTGTCTTGGAATAAAATGTGAAGCTTTCTTCATAAAGCTTCCAGAGGATATGATGACTTGGAAAGGGATAATAAGAGCTCTCAGCTGATTGAGGAAAACTGGTGTTTGTTCATATGCTACAAACAGTGTTCATGCAAGTGTTGCCAAATTGCATGTGACTTACCTGGACAGATAGATAGATTGACCTTTGAAGTGGCTGCGCTGATGGCCTGGGCCTGCCTACACAATATTTTGTCTATTAGAAAAAGACAAGCCTACTCCTTGAGTCTATTCATAATGGTATCAAATGGAGGAGTAGGGAAGTTATTTGGTATCTGACAGGAATTTCTTCCTGAATACCAGTTCTTGTGGCTACCTAGTAGAAAGGATCGTGCTAATTGTCCATGTTCCTGACTTCCAAGAGCCTGTTTTCTAACTCTTTCCAGTTTCTCAGAAGGTAAGGAATAAATGGCTCATCAGATAGAAGCATCTGAATATGTAACAGAAGAAAATTATAATGGAGAACAAACAAAATGAAATTTGCTAATTGATTCTGAGCCCAGATAAATTCTGTTTTAGATTATTTGCTCTTTGCAATCTTTATATAGGAATTATGCTAGATCATATCTTCTGGAAAGAGCACTCAAATTAATTCAGGAAGGTCTTTGGCCTTTGTTAATACAAATTTCATGAGATCATGTGCCAGGACCGCTTAGATATTGTTCCTAAGTACAGCTTATGTAGGTTTGGTTTTAGTGGTGGAATTCAACTTAGAGTGTCTGCAGAGCATAGCAGGACTTCTGGTAGAGTCTGAGCACTTCATTCTACAAAGCGTTTTATTTGATACTGATTAGTTGTCACATCAGACTTATTTTTAAAAGGAGAGGAGTGGATTTTATTGCAGCAATTGAGGTAGGAATGAATGTGCCCATCTGTAAGTTTCATGGAATTAATAGTTAAAGTCTGCATTGTTGAATTTAACGTCTAAGGAAGTCATTTGTCCTTGTTTAATTAAAAACCAAAAAAAAGGAAAAAGCTCTTCTTTGAGTATAACCTTGCTCTAAATTCCAGTTAAAGTTAAGCTATAGTAGAGCATTCTTTCTTATAAGAGTACAGACTGAGTTTCATCTTTTAAATTTTGGGTTATGAATGCTTCCCAGTTCCTATAGAGATCATACCTTTTCTGTGTGTGCTAATATTTTTCATATTGTGGCACTATATGCTGTGAACTCTATTTCCTAACAGGTGCTCATTTCCTGAAGGATGTGTTTTAGATTGATTCAGCTAAAAGAAAAATTGAGTGTGCTATTGAAGAATGTGTAGGAGGAAGGTCACAGAATATAGATGTTGCTCCCATAAAACTCATTACAGAATAACAATATCTGCATTCTTTTGAAAGCACGACTTCAAAGTTGTCTTTTTGAGGTACTGCTGAAAGAAAACCTTCCTAGGTTAGTTTCAGGCACCTTTGTTTGCAGTGTAGCTCATTTTATTTAAGACTGTGGTGTTTCTGAGTATAGCTTTTTGTCAATCGGGTTTTGATAGGTTAGTGAATTTAAGTAGCTGTTTAGACTTTAGTTCTCTAAATCCGCCAGAAACCTTGGTTTTTCCTATTTTCAGAGGACCTGAATCCTTAAAGAACTAGAAGTAGAAAGAAGATTGGTTTTCTTCCTATTCTGCATTGTTCAGTGCTGTCTGATTTCCTTCCTCCCTGCACTATTTTTGAGGCTTTTGTGTATGTCTGGTCATACGGAAAACAAAACCTTGATTACATATATGTTTTGCACTGACTTTTTAATGATATCTATGTATTTGATCTGTCAGATGCTAACAGTGCACAACCAGCACTTTTCCAAACCATGGGGGGAAAAAATGCCTTTACCTTTCTCCAACTACTAATATTATGCCCTATGTTGAAAAACAGGGGTGTGTACAGGGGACTTACCCCCTTCAGCCCCTTGATGAACTTGTAAATACTTACATCTTATAAAAATTCTTTGGCACAACGTCTTGTTTGCCAAGTAAGTTGAGTTTTAGCAGGAGGTGGCAGGGACTTGTCACCTTCTGCTTTAGAGTATCTCCCAAAATGGGTGAGATGGGGACAGCCTCCTCACCCACCCAAAACCTCACTCTTAACTCTTGCTAAACCAGAAAATTTGGGTCTTTTTGAACAAGTCCAGTATATACCTACTACTTATACTTTTTATAATTCCCCTCCTTGGATTGAGCATCTGTAATGATAAGGGCTTCAACTGGAAAAAGAGTATTTCCTTTGAAACAGTTGTAATTTCTGTTGAAAACTCTTTTGTTTTGACTTAATATCAAAAATCCTAAGGGATTTTACTGTCGGAAAGAAAGCAAATCAGATTTGTGATCTTGGAGGTGTGGGAAGAAGGATAATTTTGTTGGGGTTTTGAGTCATTCATAATGATCTTGCTTTGTTATCTATGTACAAGGTAGATTGAGCTTTCTAGATTGAGCCTCCCCACCCTCAGCTTGTCAGGTTGTTTGACATCAACAATTTGTTTTAGGAATATCTTTTAGTAAGCTATGGAAACATAGTGTTATGTTTACTTAAATCCAAATGATATGACTTGTTGAATAAGGGAAACCTTCAGAGAACCTGTCTTGCAGGTTAGTCAAATTCTGTAATGGTGTGATTTTACTTGATAAAGAAAACGCCAGAAGGTGATGTTATTGTATTAAAAAGGTCAAAATTGTGATGGAAGTGTCACTAAAACTATTGAAGTCTCATAATGTTGATTGTGTATGAATAATGAGCATTACTCAGGAAATTCCAAACAAGAAAACTGTTTGTTATATTGACTAAAAAGAAATTTACGTGGGATTTAAAAACTGTATTTTAGCAGTAGCATGAGTCAAAAGGGTTAGAAACCATTTTGCTCCTAAATATTTTCTGTGGAGATGCTTGGATAGCGAATACATGATTTTGGAGTTATGTGATAACTGTTGCCAAATACATCTTTGAGACTTCTAATAGATTAATCTTAATATGTTGTGAAATACGATAGTACTTCATATTAGGAACCTTTTGGAGGGCTGAGTGACCTACTTGCCAGCAGCTTTTGTTAGCTCCTTGAACAAGTATTAGTAATTGAGTGCAACACTGGTGCTATCTGCTTGGCATTTTCCTATCTTTTACTTGCCTTTACAAACAAAACAAGTGCAAATTCTCAAGTTCGATGAATCATCATTTCCTAGTGCCAGCATTCTCTCTCTTCCTTCTTCCCCCTTCACAGGTTATTTCTTGCAGTTGGCCCTCAAGTACATAGTTCTGCCTGGCTAAGTGTGATGGACAGAGCGTGACACAGTGGGCCAGTGTGCTTTACAGTCACAAGATTTCCAGCCTGCCCTGTCCAAATGTATATACACACAATCGTACATAAATAAGTTTTAGTGATTCTCATAGCTAGTTGCTACATCTCCCAGCTGACATGAGGATCTGCAGGAAATCTGCTGCCCAAACGTCTTGGTGACCAGGAGGGGGCTGTGTAGTCAGGTCGTGCTGAGCTCCTTGGCTTTCCAGTGGAGTTTTGGCTTATTTCTACTTCAGAACAGTATGGTAAGGTTATATTTGACTGAGCTCTCTGGTATGATGATAATGATTTCTGGTAAGTATGGTAGCTATTGAACATAAGTGTGCTATGTGTTAGGTACCAGCATGAGGAAGGGTTGAGTTGACATGTTGGCTGTATTGATGTGCAGTGTTTTCTGCTGTCTGGAGCTTCTGCCAGGTTTCTCACTAACACTTTACTCTTGGCTGTTGTTCAACTTCTGGCAACTTCCCTTTCTCCTGCTGCTTGATTATTTCAGATCTATATTTGAGAGTAATATTCAGATTTTGTATTTCAAATTTTGGATATCAAGAGAGTTGCAAAAACTTTGTGACACTCTCTGGAATGCTTGTTCTTCCACAGCCTTCACACTGATAATTGATGTAAAGATTTAAAGGTTCTCTGAAATTGCATGTAGTCTGGTAGCTTTTGAAAGGAGTACCAGGGGACTGACTTCTTGCATCACTGACTTGTTTATGGATATGTTTTTCTCCAGTGAAAAGTTTTCCAGTCTCAAGAGTGTGGACTTCACTTGAATGATAGAGGCTGCTGGGCTGGGAAAATATAATTTAGGAGTTTGTGAGTATTAACACCCAGAATAGCATGATTAGTAAAATGGATTAATAGTCTGCAAAACTGCTAAATTGGCCAGATCAGGTGTTGCCTGCCTTAATATGGATATTTGAATTTTAATTCTAATCACCTTGTCTCTGCTTTCTCTGGTTTCTATGTGATACTTCGGCATCCTTAGTAAAAACAACGATCTTTTTGTGCAGGAAACCTTCACAGTTTTCCCTGTTTGTGACATTTGCAACTAATCAATAATCAGGTTTTCTGTTAGCTTCTCTTCTATAATACTGAGACTCCTGGCAAGCGTGTTAGTGAGTATAACTGCATTCTGCTCAGTGTCACTAGGGATGTGGGATTATCACACAAACAATTTAGATGTTTATAATGTCAGTGTCTTAAGCAAAACACTCCTGTTTCTAAATCAGGGTGAGATACTAGGATAGTTTGTTTACCTTTTATCTTTATAGTTACTCAATTATTTGGAGGTCTTAATTCATATACACGTACCACCCCCCAAAAGGTGATGTTCCGCTATTGTGAACATACACTAAACCATGATTGTGTTTGGAAGAAAGAACCTCCAAAGTTTTCACTCACTCTTGCCAATCAAACATTTACTGATTTCCAAGCTACTGCTTAAAAGCTCTTTGGAATTAAATTTGTATAACTGATGTCAAAAGCCTTTTTTTTTCCTAAAACAATAGTAATAAATTCTGAGAGCTTTTTGAGTTTCTTGAGCGTTGCTGTGCCAATGAACCTGGAAGTGCCTTGCGTATTGCTGATTATTTTCCTGCCTGTTGTTGAGTGTGTTAGTTTTACAGTCTCCATACTCCAGTGCTAGGAGAAAGACCTCTTACATTTAATTTTGGTTTTTTTAGATAGAGTTTCAGTACGCTTTTCTAAAAGGGCATGTCCTCTTACTGCAGAACCTCTAGTACTTTTGGGGGATTATTTAACAATGAAAAATAAGGAATTTTTAGACTTCTAATTTACCTTCTATTAAATTTTCCTGTTCACTTGCCACTTTTGTGTCGGACTTCCATGACCATGGGCAGGGACCGTTAGTCACCTGGGGCCAGCCCAGCCGCCCCTCACTGGAAGTAGGATATTTCTGCATTTCTTGGCCATGTTGGTATTGACCATAAATATTCCTGTAGCGGCAGTACTAACATGGTCATCCTCTGAGTGGACTCCTGAACATGGTTCTGGGTGTTCATTCATCTGATTCTAAGACCTCCCTGGACTGTTTCTTTCAGTGTAGACCACCCTTAACAGCAAGTACTTTCACAAAAACAAAGGAGTGTGCTGTTTTTTATAGTGCAGGTGATGTTCTGCTTTATTAGGCACCTGCTTTGTTTTGCTTTGTTTTTGCAGTAGATGATAATCTTGCAGGGTTTGTGCTGTTTTGGTGGGTGACTTTGTTCTTATTTTCATGTGGTGCATGGAACTGGTCTGTCCAGAGTGTAACAAAGACAACTTTTTCTGTGAGAAACTGGGCAGTACTTTTCTTAGTCTCTTGGATGGGTACTTCCAATGCCTTAAAAATGTTCACAGATTTCTTAAAATACAGCAGATGAAAAATAATCAGGAAGTTGCAACTCATGAAATCACGTAGGCAAGGTGATGACACTGCCAAGTAGATCTGTTTCAGTTCGCTTTTCCTCTGAAAAGCTGAGCTGTACCAGATGTTAACTAGGTATAATGTGGACTTAAAAAAGGATTAAGGGAGGGATAAGTGGTGATAGTTCACTGCTGGTTTTTACATTATAATATCTCTTCAGTGCTGTAATATATGCCCTGCAGAGGCTATTGTTGCTGCAGAGACTGTGGTCACTACTGATGATGTTCAGGAGCAATGTTCAAAGCAGAACAAACCCCCAAACCTTGCTGTGCTCAAGCTCTGCCCCGCATGCTGTCCTGTCTGACCCTGCATGTAGAATAATCCTCTTCCCATGTGCCTTTCTAGGTCTTATCAGTTCAGAGGTGTCCTGCATCAGATTTTGTTTGCTGCCTGCTGGTGAACTTCTCTCTCATGCATTTATCATTACTCTTTCCCCTCATCTGTGCATTTAACTTCCACAGTGGCTTATCCTTAAATCAGTTGGGGTTAGGGAGGAAGGAGCCTAAATTTTCACTTACTGAAATTGAACAGTTTCCTATCTTTTGAACTGAAGGCACGAAGAAATCTTTCTCCATATCTGAAAATCATGAAGGACTTTGTAAGCACTGCTCGTCTGCCAGCAGCAGTTCTGTGACAGATTTAGGTGTGCCTGGGAGAGGAGGGGAAGAGCTCAGCCTGCGGCTGGAGAGCACCCAACTCAGAGCTTGGTTTGGGCTGTGGGGAAGGAGGTTTTTCACTCGGGACTGAGGCTGGAGTTTGCTGCCTCTGAATGGCTTTGGGCCACCGTGGTGGGCAGCTGTGGAGCAATGTCGTTGTGCTGGGACGGGAAGCACCTGAGAAGAGCCTTAGCACAGAACAGCTGTGGCAAAAAGGGTTTTGGCACAAAAAGTGGAGGCAGGAGAGCAAGACATCGTGATGGGTTTTGGAGGGAGGTGGCCAGGGTTAGGTGCAGTAGGTTTCTTTAGTGTTACTCAGACACTTAAAGAAAATGTGTTGTTTCAAATGTTTCAACAAACTTAATTTTTCTCCTCCCTATTTAAAAGTAAGGGAATTAATTCCAGTGGTATAGAATATGTTTGTTATACTAGGACCTTGTAGAATAAAGTGTAGCCTTAATTGTCTTTCGGTAATGTTGTTTTTCTAGTCTCTCTCTTTGCTAATGCGCCTGCAAAAATCAGTGCAATATTTTCTAGTGTTTTCCCCCAGGAGGAGTTTAAGTCCCACGTGTTTTTTGAGCATCGCTTTTCTGCTGGACTGTTCAGGGTTCAGTGATGATGAGCCAAATCTAAATTTTCTTCCTGTGCTTTTCTTGTCCCAAGCTCTCCCGAGACATGGCGTCACTCTCGCTCTTGTGATGTTTGTGTGACTTCACCAGGCTGCAGCTGCAAGAACGATGGGAATGGGTTGTCTAGGAATATGTCACTCGGCCCGCTGAGGGTCTGATTTTGTGATTGTGACAGAGCAAATTATGGCAGTCTTTGGGTGTTTGTGCTCTTCTTGCTTAGCTGATTTTTCAAGGACATTCAGGTGAAATCAAGTATTTTTTTTAAGCTCTGATTGTCACTTCATACTTTCTGGTGCCAAGATGGTGTGTGCCTTATTTTCCAGAAAACTAACATTTTAGAGAGATTGAATTAATGTGACAGCAGCTTCCAGGAAAAAAAAGTAACTTCTTTTACTTTGTAAATAACACTTATAGAAAGAACAGAAAGGTTTTCCGTTCCCCTGTAGCCCCCCATCGCTTTCTACTATGGTGAAGAGATTCCCCTGTTCCTGGTCCCTGTCAGCCTTCCTTCTGGCACTTGTCTTCACAAAATAAGTTTTTAAAACATAAAACTTTAAAATAATTAAAAAGGATACTCAGGACTGTAAAAATAAGTTTAATTTTTTAGAAAAAGTGTTGTCCAGAAGTGACAGCTGTCGAGCTTGTCACTTCTACTTGAAATTTCTGCACACAGTTATATCCGTCAACATATGGCCCAGTAACTAGATCTTGTAAGGTCCTTCTGCAATTCTCCAGTTGCGTTAGTAACATGAATTTAGTGCTATTAGTTATTGTAACTTGATCATCTCGAGCACTTTCTTGCTGTAGACCTTGGATAACTGCAGTTTTCCAGATCTCTTTTGAACTTGAATAAATAAATATTTAGAAAATCATAATCTGCTCCTGTGGTACTGGTGAAGTATAAAGCTAGCATTAAGATACTGAAGTTATCAGTGCAACTGTAACATCCTTGAGCTTCTTTAGGACTCTTGGCTGAATGTCATCCACCTTTAGTGGACTGCTAATTTTTGAGTTGTCCATTTGCGCCGTACTTTTTGCTAGCAGTGCTGTGCTTTGAAACAGATTAGCTAATGTGTCTTCCAGAAAGAAGCCTTTTACTGGGAGGATATCTTGAAACTCCTCTACAGTGAACACGAAGATGCAGGAAATAAATCTGGTGATTCTGCCATGCCCTTAGCTTCTTTGAGCATTTTTAAATGCACCTATTTGTTTACTTACTTTAACCTTACAGATCCTGCCAGGCTGCCTACTCCTTGCTCTTCATGTACCTTGAAAAAGGATTTAGTTGTTGTTTTTGTAGTTTTTCCTCACTTCCTTTATTTGTGAGACGGTCTCGTAATTTTTTTTCCTCTCTGTTTTTGGTTTGCTATTGTTTGAGCCTCATTTGGACAACTTCTACAAGATTCTTCTAATGTTTTCTCTAATATGCTATTTAGCCCTCTCTTTCCCTTCCCTGTCATGTCGTTATTCACCCCCACTTAAGTCCTTTTTGCGATTACTTTTTTTTAATATTTGCTTTAAGCCTCATACAATATCTTAAATCTTATTGCCTACAGATATTTGGTTTTTATTATTCTCTTTGTTTCCTCCTATTTATCTAATTCATTTCTCTAAATTCCTTGATGTTTGTTCCTCCTGCAGATATTTAGGTTGCTACTAAATTCTGAGGGGTTTACGCTAATATTTTGAATGAAATCCTGCCCAGTGCTTAGGATCAAGAGATGCCTTTTCTTTTGTTAGTAGCATGACAACTTCTTCCATGAAGCAGTCATGTCTGATGGTCAGTATTTTTTCTTGACATCCTGTGACACTTTGTGGATAACAGAAGCCTCCCACTGGTTTTGTCTTTGCTTCTGTACCATTTCTGGCTGCCTTCAGCTGGGTCACTAAACATCTGCATGTTTAATGTGGTGGCTCCTGCGTTTCGTGTTATCACTATCTTGAATGTAAAGAAAGGTAAATGTACTCCTTTAATGAATAGGTAATGGGTTGGATAGACTTGTCTTTTTTGAATTTTCTCAAAAAAAGGGGTTTTTTCAGCCACAGGTAGGAATTTCATTCTAAACTTTCTTACTGGTTTCTTTGTTCTTGAATGCATATGCACGCCAGTAACCAGTGGACCTCCAATACTGCAGGATTTCTTTTCTTGGTGAAGAGGACTTTCTTTAATCCAAATGACCTTTTCTTTTTTTTCCCACTTCTTGGAAGGTGGCTGAATAGAAAGAGGGAACATGTTCCACATCAGCGTTGTTGTCCCACGATTTTCAATCTGAGATACTTCACTTGCATTTGACATTTTTTTTTTCTTAAAAACCCACTCTTAAAAGTTAGCATAGATTATGTAAGTGAAGTTGTGTGGTGTCTTATTTGTATTTTCTCTAGCAATGATTTGAAGATTGTGTTTCATCCTCTACTTTGTGTTTGAAAAATCCATCTGAAGTCAGTGGCTTTGCAATTGCTGGCTCTGTAAACCGAGCAGTCAGTAATCCTGTGGATGTGTAAAACTAAAGGATGTTTTTTTTGTTCTGGAGGAGGCTCCAGTTCAAGTTTGGTAGCAGGGTGAAAATACTTTCTGAACTCTGTAAATCCAACACACAAGATGTGGGGGTTCCTATGTTAAACAGGCTGGGTTTTATTGCGGTCCTTGGAGTAGTCTTGGAAATATTAATATCAGGCAACAGTAGGTAGAAAACTGGAGGGCAAAACGAGGTTGGCAAAAGCATGTGAAAGGTGGAACAAAAAATGAGGTTGGCAAAAACATGTGAAAGGTGGAACAAAGGCCTAAGGTAAATTACATCTGAAGTTCAAGAGAGAAACCAGTGCTCAAGAAGAGGGAAAATTAAAATAAAATAATTGAGTTTATTTCCCCTCTCCCATTTTTGTTTTTAAATCAAATGCCTTTTCTTCAAGTCAATGTGATCTAAGGTTCTTCATTGTCACCGACTTGAATTTGTGAGCTGTCTTTACTCTTGTTTTAGTGTCCTTGAATAATGCTGTATGAAAACACTTGGGGCTTGTGAAGGGCACTTGGTTGGTATCTAGTGGAGTCTCTGTAACACTTTTGGACAAACACGGTACAGAAGAAATCTTGGAAAGGTTTCTGTGTGAATTGTAACCTGGGGCAGGAGGAAGGCTGAATCGCTGAACGCCGTTTGGAGGCTCACTGTGGAAATCTTGCTGGTTAACACTGCATATTTTTCTAAGCAGTATTGTATTTAGCTTTCAGAAGGCAAGAATATTTGGTAATTGTCTCGATTCACAACAGAGATTTGAAAGCTAAATGCAAACTATTAGATACAGAAGGAAAAATATCATTTTGGTTGTGACTTTTCTTTTTTCCTGTATCAATTCTTTCATATCAGAGTTGCATTGCTAGTAAAACAGCTATAGTGCAAAAGTTGAAATTACAAAAATTGTAAACTTTTGTGTCTGTAGAACTTTTATAACACAAGGCATTTTCCATCTCTGCAGCCAGTCATTCAAGTTTCAAAAGCTTTTTTGTCAACTCTCATATGCACGGGAAGATTTTGTTTAATTTTTTTTAATGCTCTTTTAGCATTAAACTCAACTGTTGTAACCAATGTACTACAATTTTTTCCAGGTTTCGCTAAATGGTACGCAGTTTACAGACAGTTCTGTTGGATCAGAGTTCACAGGTGTTTCTCAGGTACGTGCAGCCAAATTTTATGAGTGTATATGACAGCAGAATTATTTATTAAACCTGCTAGAGAAAACTCTTCAAAAACATCTGCATCTCTGTATAAGATTGAGACTTGGCGAACTGAAGTCAGTTCCTGATGACTTCACTATTCAAGTTTAAAAAAGCAGTGCAAGCTACTATTTCTAAAGTTAAATTCTATCATTATAATAAGCTTGAAATTGGACATAGATGTAAAAAAAGCTATGCAGTTTTATGGTAATAACGTTATTATTGGAAAGAAATCTAAATACATGGCAGAGATGCAGTTATTTCTGTTCTGACTTGTCCTACTTCCAGCGTTCTCTTATGAAAGTTGTATCTGAACATGTTTCAGAGAAAAAGCGAGACTGGGTGTTTCCTTGCAGGGGTGCATCACACATTTTTTGAAGCTTAACTAGTGGAAAAATATCTTGCTTTTCTTAAAACGTACACTTTGATTACATGAAGATGCATAGAAATGTATATGTGACCTAATTCCAAGCTCATCTAATCCATGAAGAGTTTACTGCTGCTGTTGAAATGGTCACGTGAACAGTTAATGCGTTATCATATTTTGAATAAATAAGAAACTGCAATTCATAGTTTCTTTTTATGATGACAAAGCCATAATGGGAATCTGATATGTTTATGGTCTAGATTTTGTCAAGGTTCTAATTGTCAGTTTTGTTAGAAATAAACTGCTTAGAAATTTTTGTTCTTAGCAGTTGATCTGTTTTGTGGTCTAGGAACCAAGTGCTTTCATTTGAACTTCAAATCTGTCATAAATATGGGCCCAACTGGGAGATTGTTAAGGTTTTATTGAGTCTGTGAGTTGGCTGGAATTAAGATTGTTGTTCCTGATGTATTTGCTATTGCATTTTTAATGATCATAGTGCAAATTAGAGACAGAATTCTGGACTTCTAGAGGTCCTTGCAGCATGGCTGGGATATGTTTGCCATGACCTTTACCTTTGTAAAAGTGAGCATCAGGTTGTCCTAACTTCTGAACTTTTACATTTTTGTCCTCTGCTTTTCCTACTTGTTGGAAGATGTCCTGCAGGTTATGTTTGTAAGGATTTTCAGGAATGGAAACTGTCAGGGCCAAGGGGCTGAGCAGCTGTGGCCTCTTGCGTGCAGGGTTTGTAGCATCAGTAAGAACTGCAGTTGGATGCAGGTCAGCCAAGAGGAATGTGTAACTTGAGAGGTCTGATCATGTCTGTAGAGCCAGTAAGGTAAGAGGATGTTCCAGACTTTTGGGAGGCAGAACAAGTCTTCCCTTATGAGAATGTTTTCTGAAAACCTGCAGTAGACACCTGGACAAGTTATGTTCATTTTCTTGCCTTAGTTCTTAGGTGTGAATTCTTGAAGTGGCATCAGTGAGTAAAGAGATTAGCTGTTCTTGCTAAATCTATTAACTTATCTTTCAGGAGTCCATGAGAAATTTAAGATGATACTTGTAGAGATAAACTCAGTGTGTCTTTCGTTTTTTTTTATGTCTAGAATTCTCAATTTTGTTTCCCTATTACTGAGTCAGTCTTTTAAATGCAAAGAACACAGAAATCAGAGCTCATAATGCTGTGCTGTTTCTCTTCAGATGTCAGCAGTATGGAATTGATTTGTTATTGCTGTGAAGACGAGTCAGTGAATTGTGCTACAGCTTGAGCTAGTCCTTTGCCCTTAAGAACTTTTCACCTGTGCTTGTGCATGTCAGCCCTAAGAGATCTTTAAAGCAGTATTTTTGTTAGTATTGAGATTGGAACAGTATTCAGAGGTGTGCTTGAATGACTTATTTAAATTTTACCTTTCTTTTGAGAAATAATGTGACTATTTTGTGGCTTACATAGAAGATCTGGCTAATTAAGGCAGAGCTAGCAGCTGTAATATCAGACAAATCTGTGATTCTGCCATTAGAAGATGTTTTGTTCCATTCATTATAACTTTGCTTATCTCTTGTGAAGTTGGGTTCTGTTTGGTTTGTGCTGCTTGACATGTCTTTGAGAATCAGTTTTGGTGATCAATCAGCATTTCATGGCTGAACCAGAATTTCAGGCATCTGGAAGAGAAAGTAAGTTTTGAACTCTGTGTTGTCTTAAGTTCCCAAGTCTACTTTATTCAATAGCTGATAGTGGATTTTGAGACTCTACTGATTGGTTTTGTTAAAACTGAGTTAAGCTTTCATTTTGTAATAAGCTTAACTGAAAGTGTCTTTGTTTCAGTTAGTATTAAAAAAGGCAGTGACACGGAACTTCCAAGAGCAGTTATTTTCCTTTTTTTCTCTAAGAATGACAACAGTAAAAGGAATTATACTATACCTTTTTTATTTTGCTTACTAGATTATTACGTCTAGGCTAATTATTTTAGAGAGGAAGGCTGTAGTCCCTGTTCCCTGAAAACATGACTTTTTGAATGGGGTGTATTCATCATCGGAATTGTTTGCCATATGGGGGTTAAGACGGCTGTTTGCTCTTGGGACACTGCACTTAATGATGACTTTTAAAATGTGTGTATTTTTTAAAAATATCAGATAAGTTTTATTTCTGGTATGTATTCTGTGAATAACCAGTTATCTATCAAATTTATTTGTAGACACCGTTTACCTTTGGCTTGGGCCAAAGGGCACCATATACAACTGGGGAGCATTGTCTTCTTTGTAGAAGTGAACGAAAAGATAATTCGCTTTCAGAGAGCGGGATAAAAAATTCTAGCAAAACAGCACTTTCCACATCTCCGAAAGCAAACAATGTGCTGCATCTTCCACTGTGGGTGTGTCCAGACTGTCGACGAACAGTCGAAAAAGAGGAGAGGCACACTACCGTAGAGCAATCTCTTGTGGTAAGTGGAAGTACTTCTGTTCAGTAGACTGAGAAGAGATGTTGTTATGGGCTGAATGCTACTTTGTGCTTTTGAACCACTTCAACTGTAAGTGCTCAGAAAGTATTTTAGAAGATTTTGAGTTGGTTTTCTTTCCTATGAGCTAAACGGAACGGGTAAATTGTTCTAAAAATGAGGAGTTCTGATTCTGAGTCTTGGATATTAGGGTAAAGCGAGGCTTGGATTTGTTTCTTGCTGGTTTTTTGCCATTTCAGTTTATTGGATCTCATACTTTGTCCTTTCTCCCTTTACTTAAATTCTGTTTCTTACGCTCTTACCAATGCAACTTTAATTATTACACATTTTTTCTGTTCTCTGTCTGCTTGTGTACTTCCCCCATTCGTGATGTAAACTGTCGAAATTTTCCTTTTTCTTCAGTGTTCTGGAGTCACTGCAGTTGCACTGCCACCTTCCTGCATGTCTCTGAGGTTTTTTTGTCTTTTCTTTCCTGTATTTTTTAATAAAGAAGCACAACTTTGCATAGTATGCATATAACGATTTCTTTGTTGGAGCACTGCAAACACTGATTTTAATACATGGTGCTAATATTTCAAGTTTTGATTATTTTCTAGATTAAATGTTGAAATATAGTTTCAAATGACAATTCAGCTTCATGTGAGAGCTGTGCTCAGTGTAGCAGAAAGATAGAAAAAGTTCATTGACAGGTCCAGTAAAACCCCATTAGAAGTAAAATATGATGCTGTCCTGCAGAACCAAATCTTCACAAGTGATCTGGGAAGCCACATGCTTCTGATAATTGGAAGCATTATAGATTCCAGCTGACATCTCCTTGTAGAGAACTAACGGACTGTGCATGTGCCCATAGGCACATACAGATTTTTATTTCAGTAAACAAGTGTGAGGAAAGATTGTATAGCATATGTTGTTAAATTCTTATTAAAAACACAGTTAACAGAATATTACTTAAGTACAACTAGTGTTTAATGATATTCTTGCTATTAGCAAGGGTTAGTAAAATTAATCAAAAGATATTACATCTAAAGGAATGGTACTGTTAGTCTGGTGGTAAACACATCCTAGAGAATTTAAAGCACAGCAAGACTGAACCACACTATTTTTCGAGTCCAAATTTTTGATATAAATTTATGCTCTGTTTAATGAACTAGTAAAGAAAATAAATGCCCTAATAGTTCAAGGAAGGCAGGATTTGCTTCCGAAACATTTTGTTAAGTTATAGATATTCCAGGTACAGTAGCAACTGACAGTATATGTTTTATTTGGCAACTGTTTTCTTATTTTAAGAGGAAGTTTTTTTAAAGCAATCAGCGAAAGGATTTTTAAGGTTGGGAAGCTTGAGTTGAAAAAAGAAGGAAAAAAGAGGGGAAAAAAAAAATTAGGTGGCCAGTCACATTAGAGATACTAGCTGGGGCGGGAAGTGAGCTAAAAAAAGAAAGCTGTTATCAGTCACTGCAAGCCAGAGTGTTGTCATCTCGTACTGAGCAGCACTGAGTAGCAGAGGTAGCATCCATTCCCAATGACAGCAACTTTCTAACATCCATTACTATGAGGTAGGATGTCTGGCTGTTATAAACAAGGAGATTTTATGCTTTTTGCTAGAAGGGATTGTTGAACTATGAAAGTTAAACATGCTGTCAAATAGAGACTAAAGAGATCTTACTAGTTCATGATTAATTGTGGGTGATGCAAGCCTGCCTTTAGCTTAGTTCATTGTTTATGCTGGAGTACATAAAGGTGATAATTACAACCAATGTACTTTGGTTATTAGAAATGAAGCTATATTTATACCATTTGTTTTCTCAGTCCATCTCTTGCATTTATTAGGCTTTTTGACAGTTAATTCTTTGTGTCTGGTTGAGTGTCTTCCCAAAATACATTCAGCAGTAAGAATTGCCACATGTGTTTTTGCATACCTATTGTAGCCTTACAAACTAAAGGCTACCTGCGTTGATTTTTTTTTTTTTTTTTTTCCTTTCAGAGCCAAGATTTCCTTTTGCACATGCCCCTTGCAAACAGTGGATCACAGCAGGAATCTGTAGGAGGAGGAAGAATAGCTGTTGGTGCACAGACGGTGCCTGCTGCAGATCTTAGCAATTCCTCTCCTTCAGACATAGCCTGTAACTGTGAGGCCTGTAACGAGCGCAGGTAAGAACTGAACTCAAACTCGATAGTTTGATGCCTGTAGTCAGGCTGACAATAACAGTAGCTTGTGGATGGCAGCTTTTATCCAATTTTATACATTTAGACGTGTACTTTATTTTCAGATGTACATTGTTTTTCCTGAAGAGCATCTTCAGAATACTAGGAATCAATACACCTATGCGATGTACAAATAGAGTGTAATTTTTTTTGTCGTTGTTTGCAGAGAAAATTCAGCAGAGCCTGAACGTGAACCTCAGCAGCTTCAAAATTACTGGTCAGAAGTAAGATATATGGTTCGGTGTATATATCGCCAAGCTGGGACCCCTTTGGCAGATGACCAAGACCAATCTTTGGTACCAGATAAAGAAGGAATGAAAGAGCTGGTGGATAGGTATAGCACTTTGAAAAATATCTATTAATTGCTAAGAGGATTTTTTTTTAAGTAGTTTGGAATATTGCTTTTTAATAGAATGTTATTTACCATCTGTAAGTCTGGTTGCTTAGAGTGGTTGCCTCTCCACTAGAATGAAAAGTTAGAACAGTCAATTCTATTTCATGCAGGATATTTAAATGCTAGATTGAATGCATGGGAAGCTATATTCTATTTATACACTGTTTGCAATAGGAATATTAATGTATAATTATGGAAGGGTGACAAAATTTTATTCTTCAAAAGACCTTGAGATGTTGGTGGGTAATATGGCAATGTTTAGTTTGAATTGCCCACATGAAAATCTTACATTGTCAAACTAACCTGAGTTGTTATAGTGCTTGCATCTTATTGTAGTTGCAACAGCTAGAAGAGAATTTTCACACACACACAAAAAGTAATACTGGCAATTGATCACTAGTTTAGGCAGATTCTGAGAACCTCTTTCTCACTTCAGAAGTCGAAATTGTAGCTTTTCTAGGCGTGAAGTTGAGGATGTGCTTAATGAGATCCTCAGTTGTGGGGTTTTACCTTTTGAGAATAGCATGGCTGTCCTTAAAGTGCTCCGGGAGGTTCATCTCCATTTCTGCCTAACCGAATGTGTGGTCAAGGAATAATTGCTCTCCTTGATTCTGTACATACTTAATATACTACGGTCTGACTAGTCTGACAAACTGTAGTTTTTATGCGGAGTTCCTAGATGAAGCTAAATTCTGGTGAGGTAAAAAAACTTTTGGAATATTGTAGTCATCTAGCATTGCTCTTTGTGTGACTATGCTCCTGAATCAGCCTTAACAGATAATTAAATAAGTGTATTGCACTTCTGTTGTGTAAAAACTTAGTGTTTGGTTTTGAACATGAGTTGTGTAAATGTAGAGTAATGTAGTATGCCTCTGTATTAGTCACATTTGGTTTATTTAAGTAATCAAATCATGCAGTGTAGGTTTTGAAATCGAAGATGCTTCAATGTTGCATAGTGTGTAGGTAATTAAAGCTGAATCACAGCTAAAATGGTGGTTGATTTTTATGCAGTTTCTCTTTAATGGAAAAATTTTGGAAACTGGAACATCTACTGTGTACCTTTCTTATGTACTTGATTTTTCTAGAACTGTTTTTCACTTTTTTAAAAGAGATTATTAAAATAAAAAGGCAGAAACAAAACAGGATCTCAAAGAAGGAAACCTTAAATGTCAGTATGATTATTTTTCACTTGAGTTTCTTATGATCTGCAAAGTATGAAATAAAATTAGGATACTGTGTTTGAGCAGACACCAGTGTATCCTGTCTGTGGTGCTAATATCACGCGAAATTTTTTGACAAAGCTAGTCAACGTAGGTATTGAAGGCGTGAAAGCAAACCAAACAAAACCATGGAAAGAAACAGACTATCTGGTCATCTTACCTGAAAATAAGTAGTGGTGCCAGGTACTGTCCCTACTGTGTGTTGGAGCACTTTGTGGCAATCTGCTAATACTCTTATTTTGTGAGTGCTGAGGGAAGAGCAGGCAGTAGATAGCAGCAGACTTTCATTCATCTGACTCTTAAGTACTTATTCCTTTCTTCTTCGCCACCTCTCTGTGCTGTAAAAAAACCTGAGGCAAGTGCTTAAACTTCATGCACAGGGCTTTAAGTAGTAAGATTTCACCCTGAAGTGCCTCAAAGCAGCCATTGGGTTCAGTGTTCTTCTGTGTGGGCTGGTTCAAACCCATGGGTCAGGTCTTGCAGGTACTGAGTGGCTGAATAGAGTGCATGGACAGCAATGTGCTTCTGGAGCTTCAATGTTACTGTGCTTCCCTGGGACAAAGGAGTCCCAAATTCTGATCCCTGTTCTAGATTTTCAAGAAAATAATAAAAAATACACCAATCCTTTGTAACGATTGCAGTTTAAGTGCCACCACAGTAGAGTGCCCTAAGTCATGTTCTTTGAAGGACGTTCTTTTCAGCCGTCTGAATCCCACGTCTCTGCTACGCAGTGACACAGCTTTAATAAAAGGTGCAAAGAATGTCCTTGTCCAAAGATTCACAACTTGGGATAAGAAACTATCCGTAAAGGTGAGGAGGAGTTTCATGAATGTCTTAAAAGCTTGGTAATTGTATGAAATGTCGTCTTTCAGTTCAGCTCAGCAACAGAAGGGTCCCCCATCAGCAAGTCCTGTCTGGTCAGTGTGTGTTTAGGAATGTTGTGGCTGCTGAACAGGTGAAGCTCCTTCAGTTTGAAGTAAAGGCGTGTCCTTGTCCGGGAGATGAATAGGGCCTAGGCCTGGCTGTTCCAACTGGGACACTGTTAGGGCTGTTTGTAAGAACATGGAGAAGTTGTAAAGAAGCTTGTCTGAAGAGTCTGGGTATCTGTAGGGTTGTATGCAAATTGAGTGAAGGTTTTTTAACTCACAAGTTGAAGTGAAATACTAAGGTGTTAATTTGTTCCTCAGGTGTGCAAGCATCCTAGTCCTAAAGCTACACAGAAGCTCAGTTCCACATTGTAAAAGTAAGGAACTGGACTATGTTCTTCCAGATTTAAGGTAGTTCTGTAAACCGTAGCCATTGTTTCTTTTTGATGATGATGGTGATGATGATTGTAACTGGTCAGTATTTTTAGGAAAGTAAAATTTGTTGACTACATGCCTTTTTTTTTTTTCCCCCACAAATACTCTAAAAATACAGGCTTTGTGAAAGAGATCCATATCAGCTTTACCAACGGTTGGAACAGCAAGCTAGAGAATATGTGCTTGAAATGAAGGTTCGTCTGCTCCGACACTTGTCCCTGGGATCTAAAGTTGCATCAACATTAGCAATACAAGGGCCACCACAGGCCCACCAGTTCATCTCACTCCTACTTGAAGAATACAGTGCACTCTGTCAGGCAGCATGTACAATCAGCGCCTTTCTAGTTACTCTGGTGAGACTTGAAAAAATAACCTGTATGCTTCTACTTGCCTAGGGGTGATGCTAGCAGAGCTGTTCTGGGCTCCTTCAGGTGTCTTCTGTGGTGTTTAAAATGTGAGCTTTTTTGTGTGTGCGTGCTTGGAGACGGGTATTCTGAAAATGCAAATTTAATTCTTCAGAGATGTGCATTAGGCATCTCTTACAGTGAACTGATGAAATTACCTTTGTAAAGAAAAATGTAGGATGTGGTTTGTGGCTCTTAATCTGAAACTAATCTTTAAGCAGATTACAAAATTTTAGACACTGCATTTGCAAATGTATGAAACACTTCTCTATTCATCTTTAACGGTCTCTTGACAACCATGTTTACAGGACACAAACTTTTATGTGTAGCACTAATTTAGGTTGTTTCGATGTTCAGTTTTTCATTTATTTGTAAGAAAGAATGGCTAATTGAGAAGGTGATCTATTGCCTTGGAATTAATCTGCTATGTTCTTTCTTAAATGCTTTTTTGTCAACTGATCGTGATGTTAGTCTTGGAGTTATATTGCCAGGTAGAAAATAAGCAACAGACATAAAAATCTATTATTGAGTAACTTTCCATCATGAGTGAGTAATACAGTAAACAAATTCTGTAATTCTGTTTGTCTAAGGGCTGAGAAGGCTATTAATCCTGTTTTGTTAATAATCCTTTCCTGTACATCCTTTGTTAATGTCCTTATCCTGTACATCCCTTTTCTTGTGTATACTTTGCACAAGCAAAAGAAAAAGTGGATAAACTGGTAAATCTGGGGTTTATTGCCAATTAGCTGAAAGTGACTGTCTAGGTAGATAAAGAGAAGAAAATAATAGGCAGAAACAAGACTATGGTGGGCATGTGTGAGAAGGACGTAAAATGGAGGGGAAGCAGAGTGTCGTTACTGAGTTAGGGCTGTTAGTAAAATTAAATTGGCAAGGCAGGAAGATGTTTCTCTTAAGGAATCTGAGCATATCTGGTGCCTTTTTCTGTTGTCAGTGCTCTGTATTTGCTGTTGTCTGCTTTGTCCTCCCCAGCTTTATCACTTAGATACAGACCTGAGGTCACTTTCATCTCCTGTTTATTGGCTGCTCTTAAGTCGTCAAGTCTCTACCAATGTGCTTGGGAGAGGTTTGCTCTTTGGGTTGATTTGCATTGGAATTTAGAAATTGGTTCAGCTGAAAAGCAGATGGATTACAGTACAAATGTTAGCTTTCTCAGAGTGGATCCACAAATAATTAGCATATTAGTGCCATTACATAGCTAATCAGAAAATAATATTTTAATATTTTTCCCCTGGTTATTATTGTCAACTAGTGGTCATGAAGACTTAGCAGGTATGAGAGATGGAGATAATGGCTACGAAGAGACAGAAGATGCTTGAACTCCCTAACCTACCCATTTTCTGACAAAATTTGAAGTAAAATAAAATTCCTGTTCTCTTCAAAAAAACAAAGTATGAGAAAACAAAATACCCCAAACTTTTCTGGTCCTTTTCCTTCTGCAGCCTAGTACGTACTGAAAACTTCTTTCTTCTAAGCTGTGACATTCAGAAACTGAACTGCGAAAATGTGGGATACTGTGTCTCATCATAAATGTCTTAGATTTATTAAATAACCATTTTATTAAATGGAGAGGTATGTCACAGCTTCCAGTACAGGTAGTCACCAGCCTTTCCAGTGTGCAGGGGTGTTTTCTCTCAAGATACCAATGCACTATGGAAGAAGGAATCTTTTCAGCTGAAATACTTAAAAGGCAATCAAGATCTCTACACATAGTACAGCCTTCCTTTTTAAGGTAAAACTTTTGCACACAGCGTGCTGTACAAAGGCATATAATGCTTTGAACCTCCACCTGTGACAATTTAATTTCTCAATGAAATTATGAACAGCTGTCCTTGCTTTCCAAGGAATCCCACTAACTAGTGAAGTTCAAGAGCAGGAACAAAAACTTCATGCCCCACCAGGGAATGACAGACACTGAGAACAAGCTGGAAAGATTGCGGTCAGTACAGAGGAGCCCTCAAGTGCCCAGTAGAGCAGACTAGAAGGGAAAACTTGGCAGTATTTCTTTGTGAGAAATATAGAATCATTTCAGTTGGAAGAGACCCTCAGGATCATTGAATCCAACCATAACCTAACTCTGGCACTAAACTGTGTCCCTCAGAACCTCGTCTAAACGCCTTTTAAACACCTCCAGGGATGGTGACTCAACCACTTCCCTTGGCAGCCTCTTCCAATGCCTGACAACCCTTTGTGAGGAATTTTTTTCCTAATATCCAATTTAAACCTCCCCTGGTGCAACTTGAGGCCATTTCCTCTCGTCCTGTCACTTGCTATCATACTCTGTACCATCTGATATACAAGATTTTGTAGTAAAGTGTTGACTGTTTTGTTCACAGCATAATATGGAAACAGCTTAGTGGATCAACCTTTCTCAGTGTTGACCCTTGAGAAATTATTAGCAATTTATAGAAATTTTAAATATTTTAAAGACATCATATTCAAAGTGGAAAGGTACATGTGCCTTTTGCAACTTGAAAAAACCCCACCCACCCTTCTTAAATAATAATAAAACTGCAAACTTGATTTTTTTTTTTGAATACAGATAGTCTTGTATTTATGTCTGGTATAAATATGTACGTGGTTTTTAACCTGCTATGCGTAACAAAACTTTGAAATTCCAAAGTATTCAGGTATTTCTGGATACTCAGGGTTATAGTGCATAGGGCTCACTTGCTGACCTGGTAGCCAGAATGCTTGCTTTTAGTTTTGCTATGTGGGGGAGTCCTGGTGTAGAAAACCTGCATACTGCTGGCAATATGTGGGAAAACTTACTGACCTGAAAAAATATTACACCTGTCTTCAATTCTTATGTTTTGATAATAATGGATTTACATTTTGGGCCTTGAAATGAAACACAATTATGTGCTAAACTCAAATAGAAAAACATTCTGCTTACTAGAAAAGCTGTTGGTCTCATGTATATTTAGAAAACTTCAGTTTTGAAGCTGTGCTTGGAGAGAACTGTTGCTTTATGTCAGTTTTGAATAAAGACTAGAGTGTGCCATTATATATGTGTCTGTTGCTAGATAACTGAAAAATAATCAGACAAATGTTTGACAAGAAAACCTGAGAATAACTGTTTCAGATCGTAAAATACATCTGCCAATGCAGAAATGAATGGAAGCTTTTAACAACGTAGTCTGATTTGTCTTTTTTTTCCTAATCCATGACAATTTAGAAAAACAAGAAATGAAGCTATGGTTATTTAAGTCATTGAAGAACTACTTAAATTCTGAGTTTCTGGGTATTAAAACTGGGTGAGATCTGAGTTGGATAACCCAGCCTGTAGGTTGGAAATTTAAAAAAAATTCTTGCCTCGGACTTTTTTTTTCCCATTTTCTTGGCTTATTTCTGTGTTTTTGTTTTGTTTTTATAGGAAAATGAACATTTGAAGAAATTTCAAGTGACATGGGAATTGCACAATAAGCATCTGTTTGAAAATCTAGTATTTTCTGAGCCACTCCTGCAGAATAGCTTGCCAATGTTGGTGTCACAGCTAAGGTAGAGTTGAACTTTTCTTTTGTAATTTTAAGGAGAAATCAAACCCCATGTTTGCAACCAGAGTTTAAAGAAAAAAATATAATCTTTGCTGCTTCTACAATTTAATAGGTTGTTCTGTCTTGAAAACAGTATTGTTAATTGAGCGGGCTGCTGTCATAATTTGCTTGTCAGAAGAATGACTACCCTGATCTGTGTACTCGTAGGTTACCTAGTAAAATGACAGCATCCTATGGAAATACTGATGGTAGGACTGAATAGCGCTGCTTTCACTTCTCATCGGGCATTGCCGCTGTCTTTACAGCACTACAAGCAAATTAAAGCCTCAGTGCTTCCTACAGTGCACAAATAACTTCCTTTGGAGTTTTAAGCAATCTTTTCCTTGGAGAAGGCAAAAGAAACAAAATCCCTTGCTATGTGCTTGTAGGTCTGATGGCATAGTGCGTTTCCTGAGGCTCTAAAATGTATGTTTTGTTAGCAAGGTTGCTCTGCTTGTAATTTGTGTACCTGCAAAGTGTTTGGGGTTTTTTTAGGGAAAAGGTATTAATTAATAGAAATTCTATTCTTTATCCTAAATCCGAACGTTTTTAAAGTACAGTCAGGGATGGTTCCTGTTGACCTTTCAATCTAATTTCTGATGAGGAGACATTTACACCCTGTGTACATGTGTATTAAAGGAATTGTCTTGGGTATTTTTCCATGCTACAAGAGCAGTTTGAAGTCTCCCACAAGAGATGTTTCTCACAGTGAATAAAGACGTTTGTGATGAGTTCTCCTTTTGCTAGCAGATACTAGAAAGAAAAGCAGGAAAAAAACAGAAGTCTTAGTTGTCGCCGAGCCCAGCAAGAAGTCTGAGGTCCCTCAGGATAAATTGTCTAATTGGTTTACTTTAAATTGGGTTGGTACTGATTTTTTTTAATATTTTTATATTTTGTTGCTGTGTTCAATACCATTCGTTCAGTTGCATATTTTCCCAGTGATCTGTGTTTGACTTCCCAGTACCACTGACACTGTATCCCTCACTCATCTCCATGCTGTCTGACAAGGCTTCTCTGCATCTCTTACTCCAGCAATCCTGCCTATATCAAGACTGTTTATATTGCCTTCATCTGCAGTAGCTGAGAATAGTCTTAGTGAAGCTTATAGTCATTTCTGAACAAAAGCATTTGGTTGTTTTCGCTTACCTGTTGTTCTCAAGTGCTACTGCCATTAAAGTCTGAGCAACAGAAGGTGTTTCTCTGCACAGCTTCAATGTAGTGACAGTTGCCTTCAAGGCTTAAATATGATGAAGTCAGTCTCTTCCTGCAGGAATTTTTCAGGACATCTGTGTTCACTAGATAACTTTAAGGGTGTTTCACATAAACTGCTTTTGCGTACATTGTTTCACATGAGCCTTTTCGAAAGGAGAGATTCAGCACAAGCTTCTTGTTCCATGGTTTCTAGTTTATATAGTGTATGTCTTGTTTTTCTTTAAGCAGAGATTACTTCTGTTTTCGTGGACTCCGAGGGTTTTACTGCTGAGTTCTCTGGATCTTGAAGTAAGAGAATTAGGTAGCCTTCCCTGAGAAGTTTTTCTGGGGGATAATCTGCTGGATAATTTTCTGGGGGATAAATCAGTATTGGGAACTGATGGAGGAATGTTCAGAGTGAATGTTCATGTCAGAGAGGCCTGACATGGACAAGCAGGGATCAGCCTAGTCCCCTGATCATTTGGTTAGTAGAAAATCATTTGAACACAGTAGAGAAGGCATTAGCAGAATTCCCTTACAAAAGAACGTTGGCATCATTGTTTTCTCCTCCTGAAGAAGAAATATGAAATGGTGTTTTGACATCTTAATTTCACTTAGATTTTGGGTGTTCACCCTTTCTCGTATCCCTGATTTAAATCACTAAATCATCTGAGTATCTCTGGCTTTTTCAAAATATATAGTTGGTGTGCTGTGATTAGTTCCAAGGATGCTTATCAGATGTCAGACTAGAAAAGGTGTTCACTTAGTGGGGGTTAAACATAGCAATCTTGTGGGGATGGAGGTTACTAGCTGATATGAGATCAGCTGTGTCAGTATTTCACGGGGCTTGTCATCTACTCAGGGTAAACTACCCGAGTCTTAACGTGTTGTATCTCGTTCTCCTACCTAGTCGCTGTCTCTGGTTTGTTTAGGAGGCACACTCAGTTGTACCACCTGCAGAGCAGCTCTAAGAGCTGTCCCTATGCTTATCAAGAGTTAATTAATCAGCAGGGCTTCTAGATCAGATGCAGCATTTCATAAGGCTGTATTTTTGTAATCAGTATTGAAGGAAATCCAGTCAACCTACCTTTCATAGGTGTGACCAGTACTTCCTGATAAAGGTGTCTGTCTGAAAAGTTTTCTTGGAGGTTAAATGTGTCTTGGGTTAACATGCTTTTCACAATTGCCTCCTACCTTTGACAAACTGCTTTATTGGGAGTTAGTAATGAAGTAACTACCTAATCCCTGGTGCTTTTCTGTCCTGGGGCTTTTCTGTCCTCTTTGCTTTCCCTGTATGGGATGGGGCAATGTTCAAGGTACATAGAACCATAGAATCATTTCGGTTGGAAGAAACCCTCAAGATCATTGAGTCCAACCATAACCTAACTCTAGCACTAAACCATGTCCCTAAGAACCTCATCTATATGCCTGTGCGCCTTCAGTTAAATGCTGGTGCCCAAATAATTTTGGGTTCCTGATCCAGGTGTGGAGGCATACAATAGGATGCATGTCAGCAGGTATGCCTTGGAAGATTTGGCTACTGTAAAGTAAAATTCTTGTTAATTTTATATATGTGTGATGCTTTTTATTACCTTTTTTGTACTGCAGTTCAGGAATATATTCTACCTCTGTTTACAGGACTGAAATGTTGCCTAGACTTGTTTCTTTATACTTGCCTTAGGGGTGAAAGTGTATTTACTAGTATCATGTTAAGCTTTACTCAAGGGTCATAATAAAAATTGAAAGTGTAAATGCTGTTGCATTGCTAAGCTAAATTTTTAACATTTAAGTTCTTTTGCTTCTAACTTGAGAGCTTATTTAAAAAAGGTTTTGTACACATCTGCTGTTTGAAAGAATAGTGCTACTCAGCAGCAGTTAGGAGAACAAATTCTTGACTTCTGTGCAGGAGGGATCAGAAATTCACATAACTGCATAATACTGGAAACACAGGCTTCAAGAAAAATAGTAAATCACGATCTAGTAACAGGAATTGACAGTGTTTGCGCTGACCGTGAGGAGGTGTTGCATCCTAAAGTCCTTGTATCCCTTTAAACTGTGTTTTGTACTCTACCAAGCGTGAATTTCTCAGGTTTCTTTATGTGCAGAATTGCTTCTGCACGCTTCTAAAGTGCTTGCGTTGCAGGTTCTGGTCAAAATCAACAAAATAAAACAAACTTGGATTTATTGGCGAAGTCATGCTAACAGCTGTAACTTAATGCTTACTGAATTGTCTGTTTGCTCAGCTCTTTATTATATTTAATTGCCACAATGGTAGGCAGGACTCTGTAGTTCTTAGGTTGGGTTAGCAGCCTGTTGCAATAGAAATCTGTAACAAACTTCTCTGAAATGTTGGAACTGGCCTTAAACAAATTCAAGCATCAAATACTTGATATTTGGTTTTTTTGTTGTTGCTGGGTTTGACTCACCATATCTGTGCCTAATTAACTACCAATCAGTTTGCTCTTAATTACTAAGTAGGAGAAATGTTGAAAAGCTTTGGTTTATTTCTGTCAATTACAGGTCATTAAAATTCGATGTGCTTTAAACACACAGTCGAATAGAATTTTGTCTTTCTATTGATATCTGAAGTCAAGATTTCTGGAGTTTGCTTATTTACTGAAGAATCGTCTAATAGATTTTTAAAGGAATTCGTTTCAGAAAAATGTAGTAGTAGTAAGGGAGGTAAATCTGCCTCATATTTCTGGGGCTCCTCACAGAGATGTTCATCAGTGAACAGCAGAACCACATTTTGAATGTGATGCTGCTCAAGTGACAGTCGATCAGTGCAAGCAACCAAATTATCTCCCTTGCCTCATTCTCCAGCACTTCTTCCAGCTGGAGCTCCAACTTGTCTAGTCATCTTTTCAGCATTGATCATGAGAGTTCTGATCAACAAGCTTCTGGCTTTATTTTTACTATATAGCTCTTCAGTAAATAGTCAACATATATATTTAGCCCGTGGAATTTGGAAGGATAAATATATCAAGCAACAAAATTTCAATAAATATGGCTTGGTAGGTTTGACATCTGGTTGCTTGTGGGAAAGAGGCTCTAGAAATGTTGCACTTCCCACGTTCTTGCTATTGTTGGTTACAGAACATTGGAACAAGCAGTTGTTGGATATTTTTTGAAAAATGACAAAAAATACCCATTTTTGGGATACAAGCAGCTACGTGGGCCTAGGTATATCAGTAAATGCACTTTAACAACACTTTTTTGGCTGGCAGAACTTAAAAAAAATCACGCTTTGATTATTTTTTTTTCAGTGAAATGTCTCTTCTATAACAAGTGCTATTTGAACTTTCAGGCTTGGAACAACACATGATTCCTGTAGTGAAGACATGTACAGTACCTTGCTACAAAGGTACCATCAGCTGGAGCAGGAAATGGGTCAAGTTGCTGAAGCTTGGCTGGAATGCCAGAAAAGAATAGATGATTATGTTGATGAACAGGTAAGAATCATGTGAAGAGTCGCAAGACTGATTACGTAGGGAGCAGCCCATGCAAGTGGAGAAACTCCAATGGAGTTTCTGTGGTGTTTTTATCCAGAGCTTTGAAGCAACAAAGTATAATGTTTTTCATTGATGTCTGTATTTAAGAATAAAAAAAGAACACTAACATACCAATATGTAATGGTGATTGTCCAGAAACATCTTCAAATTGTTGAAGCAGATGATTGTGTCATTGTTTAGAGATGGTCTTTGAACATGTTTGAATTACTTTAGCCTGTAAATTACCCATAGTGCAGTAAACTGAAACTTTGTTTTGTAGATGTCACTAGGAAAAGCAAAAAACCAAAACCCACCTCATAAAAACCCCTAAGCTTCCAAAATAATAGTGGCATAAAATGAAATTCAGAGGAAGAGATTGCTTTTAAAAACTATTGTGTGTTGCAGTGTGGTGATGACCTTTGTACAGCTGTCAACATCAGAACTCCAGAGTCTCCCTGCATAAATATTTGAGACCTCTCAAGTGATCCTTTTTTAATTAAGTGTATGTTCTGACAGCTGATTATTCTGAGTGTGTGCTACATTTCAGAAAATAATCACATTGTTGTGCTGACTCCTACATTGTCAAGAGCTTAATTTTCAGAAAAACAACTGTTTATTTTGCAAGTGGTTGTTTAAACTCTTCCGAAATTGCCCAGGTGCGTTTTGTCTCATGTCCAAAGAACTTGAATTTTTTAAAAACACCTCAGGATAAGGCTTTGAATACTGTTTCGTTCAATCTTAAGTACACTAGAAGAAAGAAGATGTATTGAAATAATTGAAGGTAAAGAATTTTATAGAACTTTTCTTGTATTTTGAAGTTTTATGAACATTAGGAATAGGGAGATCAAATTTGAGATTTAGCAATGCTGTGTTACTCCTATAGATAACAAACATATTTTATTCACTGTAAATGTCTTCAGAAGCTGTTCCCTCTGATAAAGATTTAAGTGCACTTTTACCATTAATTCCGGTACCTTTGAGATGGAGACAGGGCATAACTAGTTTTGGTTTTTGAGATTGGTTTATATTTGGGGTCTGCATCTGTGAGCTGTCAGTTAACAAAGTTTTCTCTTGGTCTGACTGTGTGTGTGCACCTAGATATTTGATGACAGCTCAGTAAATTTTCATCGTCTCACATGTGCTAGTAGAAGTCATTTTCTCCATGCTGCCAGTGCGTTGTGGCGGTCTCATACTGCCTCTCCAGTAAGAAAGGGAGCCCAGTTCAATTCTCATCATTCACTTATTTTTCCAAAACATGGAATTTCTGTAGAGTCACATTCGTATCAGACTTCTGACTTGGCTGATCTGCACCACTTCAAAATCAACTCTTAACTGATTTTTCTGTATTTCTCATTATCAACTGACCATGCAACTGCCACAAGTACTGTCATATAGCATTTTTTTTATCTGCTCAGTCAAGCCTGTATCTTGATGCAAACAGAAACCCTTATTTTTTGGGAAACTTGAAATGATGACTTCTGATTTCCTAATTATGAAAAAAAAACCTGCAGGGGAGTGTGTAGGGGAAGCAATTTTAAAACTTTAACCATCAAATTTTAAAGGAGATATTGATATTTATATTGGTGTTTATATTTAGAAAAAACATTTTTACAATTGCTCCTTAGGCCCTTTGTTGGTGATAACCTGTGATTATACTCTCTTGGTCAAAACCACACTCAGTATGACCACTTTATCTATGGATCTTAACAGTTAGTGCATGTTGGTTATTTGCTACCCCTTGGCTTAGCAAAATTGTGAGGTTTTATTGCTAGTGTATCAAAGGTTAGAATACAGACCATCACAGAGGAAAACTTCAGAGTGGTTCTTATTTATCTGCTATGGAGCTATACCCAAAATTTTAGACGGGGCATCAGCAGAGAGAATTCATGGACCCTGCACTACTGTATGTTATGTTACTTGTTCTTGGAAACAAAAAGTTACTAACTTTTGCAAGCAATACAAATAGTACACTTTTTTTAAAGACTATGTAAGACAGCTGTGTAATGCATAGACACGGAACTTAATGCACTACTATACTGTGTATGTACACTGTAATAAAATTAGAATAAGGATGTGTTTATATCAGCACCTGTGTTCATCTCATGTTAAATCCGAGAAAGATGTTTAGGAGAGTACAGGAGAGTTTAAATGTATGCAGCCTGTACCTCCAAATCCTGTTTTTCTTACCAAATTTAGACTACATTTAACTTGGGAGGTCCTAAATATAGCTGGATCATTCCTATAGTGATGGCCAGGTAGATGTATGTACTTTGTCTGAAAGTGTTGTGTTTTTTTGTTTGTGTGTGTGTTTGTTTGTTTTTACTGCTGGCTCCCACAAAGAAAGGAAAACAGGAATGCAAACAGGAATGCCTTTGCCCAGCTCCACAAGAGCCCAGGGAGAGCTGCTTATGTGTCTTTCTATGGTCATTTGTGGTTTTTTGGTTTTGTTTTGGTTTTTTACAGTCTCGGTCAACACAATAGAAAAAATAATACTGTATGGGCATAATGGTTTTCTGCCTTTATGGCATCCGTATAAATAATTGAAACACTCACTATTTTTGAGTGTGGAGACTTTGTCATAAGAGGAATTATTTTTATTATTTCTAGTGAAACAGGCTAGGAAAATAGGTTGGATTAACAGGTAGAATTTGGGGTGCTCAAATGTGCTATTCACATTTGATGGAATTTAACATTTAGAAGAAATGGGTGTCCTGTGATGTATGAACATCAGCGTTCTCACAGGTGATCGAGTGGTATGTATCAGTTCTGACTAAACTGGTGGCTTTGTTTCATGATTAAGTCTGTTTCAGAATGGGAAAATATTTGTTCACCTCTCTGTCTCACTTTACCACGTGTTGTCTGTTTAGATCTCCAATACTTTTTAGCCTCAAATAAACAGGGAGGAGGGTGGCACTCGGCCTCTCCATTGGGCAGCAGTGGCAGCGTATTCATTGCAGATGTGCAAGATTGAAGTGTAAATTTTTTCCTTTGGATGGCATTTGAATTTATCTCCCACTCCCTAGCAGAAGTCTTAGGCATGAATCATGTGGTTTGTATTGCAGCTGCTGTGCTATGCTGAAATAAATATCCATTGGGGAAAAGAAAGGGGAGAAAAGTTATTTCTCATTGTTTCTGGAATTAATAACTGAAGATACTTTCAGATATGGGGTACTGGAATGGCTGCAAAGTTGGAAGTAGGGAAACTTTCACTTCAGTCCCTGTTTCCATTAATAGTGAAGAGCATCAAGACTTAAACTGTGCTGGTTTCCTTGGCAGTTTCTTGGCAGGCTGGAGTAGGCAGCTCCCAGTTAATGCACTGCCTGTTTTAAACTTCATTCTTTGGCACTGAGGTCTTCTCTTACAATGTATAGCAAATATAAGTGCCTGTCTCTGGTGCTGAGGACTCAGCTGGGTGACAGGGCACTCGAACCAGTGAGTGGTGCTGGGTTTGAATACATTGATAGCTCAGGGCTGCTCAGAGGCCGATAGTACAGCCAGGATGGAATTTCTGAGGTTCTTGGCCGCAGGCTCTGCAGTACCTTTTAATGAGCCTAAGAAATGGTTCAAGAATATTTTGTACATACTGTTTTTTTCAAAAACCACAAATACACATGATAAACTCCTTTTTCGGTGTTGGTGTAACCTTGCTGGAGCAAGGGAAATCAAAATCCACAGTAGTAATTAGACTTATATGCTGCCGATTCTTTCAGAAATTCATTAGGCAAAACTTTACTGCTTAATACTGTTTCAAATCCCCAGCTTTCATTTTCCCAAGTTAAATAATGATAATAGCAATAATACACTTAGTTTAATAGTAGAACTTTAGACATTTGATCAAGTATGAATTTCTGGAGGCAATAGTTTTGAAGAAAAAAGGTTGATAGTGGTATAACCTACTGGACTTTAGCTCACTAACATATCTTTATGAAGCATTTTGTTATATTCTGTAAGGTGTTAGGGTTTTTTTTATTAATTAGACAAAAAAAATGTAAAAGATAACCTAGATAATTGTTTTTCCTCACTGATGAACTAGTGCTCTAAAAATGTTGCAAAGTACAACAGGAGAAGCTTTGCTCTGCGTTTTGCTGTGTTTAAAGTTCGTGGAAGTTTTTGCATTCTGTCAGAGTGAATTTATTTACTAAATCAGAAAAATGTCATTTGTGTACAAAAGGTTACAGGCTCTATATGGATTTACAGTTATATGATTCAGGGACTAGCAATTATAAAATATTTGTCCAGGCTTAGATAAATCATGGGCATGAAATCCATTGACAAATAAAAGTGATAAATAGTGTCGGTGTAGATCACTACTTAATTTTCTTTACTCTTCTAATTTTTTTTACTCTTTGGGTGATTAGTCCCACATGTGGCACATCAGAGTTTGTACTTGAGCCTGTGTTGAGACCTTGCAGAAAGTCCTGTATCTCTAGATTTTAGTGGATCTGACATGTTGAGAATTTAATGCCAATCACATTTTATTGAAAATGCTGTGAAATATTTAAGGAAAAGAAATATTAACAGAAGGAATAACAGCGGAAAAATCAGACTGAAAAATAGTGTAAATGAATATAAAAATCTTATGTTTAAGTGATTCAAATCAGATGATTAGCAAATAAAGTACACTTCATTTTGACTGAATATGTATGTACATTCAAAGTAACACAGACAAGCTGAGTTTAATGAAACAGATATACCACGTGACCACAGTACAGGAGTTCTCTGATTCAATCAGTGAGTTTTTGTTAAATTCTATTTTAGATGGCAATGAAAGCAAAACAACGCATGCTGAAGGAAGACTGGGAATTTTTTAAACAGAGACGTTTTATTGAAGAGCAGGTAGGAATTTTTTTTATACCTTACTAAGTTATACTGATGTTTAGTGTATATTTGTAAAATGAGAACATATAAGTGTAGTATATCGTATTAGTTTACATGATCCAATTCTGCAACTGTTGCAGGCATGAAATTTGGTCAGCTAAAATACAGAAAAGCAAGATTTAATAAGAGTATGTAGTAGTATGTAATCTCATACTACAAGGTGCAAATCTAAGTACCATAGTCTTAGGATTGGTTACCAGGTGTTAAAATTCTTTATACAACAAAAGGGGCGTTTCTGATGCCTTTAGAGTGGAATCCAACACACACAGCCAATACATTGAGTGTGGGACTGCTTCGATGTACGCGATAGGGAATATTGTGTTCGAGAGTTTAACAAATTCCCTCGTGTGTGCAGAGCTGGGGAGCAGGAGCCATGGCAGCAGGGCAGATGATCGCATCTCTTATGGCTCTGGAGGTGGCTCCTCCGTGTGTTTTGTGGGGAAAAGGCTGAGCAGAACCGTCTGCCTTCTTTAAGATGTAGCCAAATGGGGCCTGTAGAAGTTCCTACGTTACTATAAAACTATCTCCTGTTTAAGAGACACCACTCTCCACTGTAGCCTAGAAGTGTTCAAGTCGCTCATGCTTTCCGTAAGAGTACAGAGTGACCCCGCTAGAGTCAAGGCTGGATTGGGAACTCTCCGTTCTGGTACCGCTGTGCAGGAAGAAATGCTGGTCATGAGCCAGAGAAGGAGAGAGTATGACAGTACATTTTAATAAACTTAATCTTAAATTGGCAATGTCTCAAAGCAGTCATCAGTAAGTACTTCTTCCTATAAGGAACATAAGCCTGTGTTATCCATGTCTTTGGAACATCTGGTAAACAGGGCTTCTCAGAGGACTTGAAGAATCCTCGTTTTCCTTGATCCTAATTGGGCTTAAGTGAGCTGTAAGCCTGTGGCTGCTTAGGTAAGGAGCAGCATCTACAGAAGTGGAAGCTTAGGCATATCCTTATTTAACCAAAGGTTTGTAGGTATCTAATGAAATTAGGTACTTTCGGGATTATGCTGCTGCCAGGTGTAAGTTATTTGGATTGTATTTTTTCACTAATACAATTAAGTCCTGTGTTGGGCAGCTGCTTTGTTCTTGAAACTATCCCATTGTGGCTACAGAATTAGCCCTAATTCTTTTCTGCAAGCTAAGGGTGAGTTTGAATTCTTTCTCCATTTGTCAGCAGTGTCCTTTTGTGCATACCATGAAACAAGACAAGAACTACTCAAGTTCAGAGTGCGTCAGCAGAAGTACCATGCAAGATGCACATACAAATCAGTCAAGGAGATGGACTTGGCCACTTTACTGTTTCATAGTAGAAACACACTTTCTTTGAAGAGTTTCAGTGCCAAATGTTTGTTGTTTGTAACTTTGAACTTCTTCTTTTTTTCACTCATGATCAAAACACCACCTTCATGAAATTATTGTGAATGCTTCTTTTAAAAATATTTTACCTAAAGAATCTTTTTGATTATGTAATTTGTTAATCATGATGTGCCATTGAATTGTTAATTAGAAACTTGCACTACTAAAACACCGCCTTTATAATTTACTTCAGCTTAATAACAAGAAAGCACTAGCTGGGGAGAACAACTTCACAGACACAATGAGACACATGCTGTCATCACGTTTGAGCATGCCTGACTGTCCCAACTGTAATTATAGAAGAAGGTGAGCTGATGTTTTTAATATGAAATCATAACAAATCATTAATTTCTTGTATAAGGAAAAATGAAACACATTATTGGAACAAAGTGCAGTTACTTTAAATGAATGCTACTTAAACCAGGTCACAAAAATCTGTAATCTTAATTCTTGAACAGATGTACTTGTGATGACTGCAGCCTTTCACATATTTTAACGTGTGGCATCATGGATTCTCCTATAACGGATGATATCCACATTAACCAGTTACCACTACAAATTGATTCTGCTCCGGATTATCTATCTGAGATCCGCCCACCCAGTATGTCTTCAGCAAGTTCAGGATCAGGTTCCAGCTCGCCTATTACAATTCAGCAACATCCCAGACTGATTCTTGCAGATAACGGTTCTGCACCAACATTGTAAGTTCTTTTTTTCTATTTTTAAATTTTGTAGTGAATTGAACTTAAGCAGGCAAGTTGCATGGGTTGACTATTACTACGTAATTCTAGTTTTGCCGCAGAAAATTCTATAATATCAATCGTGTGTTCAACAGACCACAACTCCAGTGCTGTATGTTGTGCAAACATGAAGAAAACCAGCTCGTATAGTTCTTAAAAGTTCTGAAGACCTTGGCTTAACAGTATAGCTAGAACTGTGTGTAGTATGTACTTTCCTGCTTTGAGATTACAAGGACATCAGATACTGATCTGTGTTAGAGCATTGTTTAAAAATGTCCCATTTTCTTAGACTGAGAAAGGGAACAGGTGATCTTTGAGGAATGGTCATTTCATATGAATCAGTTTAGTTCAAAAAAAGCCTTTATTAGGAGGCTTTTAGGGTTGTTGAAGTTGTGTTAACTCAAGCCTTGCATCCAAAATCATTGTCCCTGTCAGAAGTATCTGCCACCCTGTTTTATTCAGATCACAATGACCCTCAGATTTGAGGCATTAGTCTAACGGTAGACCTCTGCCTATTCCATAATTCAGGGTTAAAACTGCTTGGTAGGCTGTCTTCTGTATGTGCTTAGGGTACAGCTAACCAGCAAGTCTCCTCTGCCATGTGATGTTCTGAAGGAATATTTTAAAATACCTGATTTCAGTACTGGCGAGAACACTAATGAAATTCCTGTTGTTGGTACAGCCAAGAGAATTGGCATTAGCACTGTTAGTGTGGTGTGATGAACGGGGACAGTGCAGATGTGCGGGATGTTTCTGAGGAATATCACTTCACGAGGTTTAATTTCATTTAAACGTTTACCTTTACATCTGCTACCATCAATGGTTTAATCTTCCCTAACAGGACTCCAGTTTCTGAACCCATTTGGGAAGTGCTTGAAAACCGATTATGTGGCAGTATATTCAGCTACATATTCTTAAATGTGTGGTTTGCAATTTCTGTGAACTCTAGTTAGTTTTGGTGCTGAAATGTCCAAAATTGTTCAATTTGTCTCTTCAGAAGCAAGTTCAGTTGAATTCAAGTATTATTTACTGTAAGAAGCCTATTTCTAGGGAAATACCACTGCTCCTTGGGGAAGAGCCATTTTATGTCTCATAATATCTGCCGTGTGTTATTTCCTTGTTGCACACTTGAAATACGCCTAATAGTGCCATCATGTAATTAAATTTTGGCGCAGTATCTCATGGAATGCAAAAAGATAAAGTGCACAGTTTAGGAGCTCTTTTAAGAGCTCTGGATTGCTGTAGAAACATGAACTAACCAATCTTTGCAACACTTCCCTGGAGCGGGTAATTAAACATTCGTGTTCTTTTACTACCTGTCTGCACAGAATAAAATTCCATTAAGTATTTTAGAGCAGATTCTGAAAAGCACATAGACGTGGGGTTGTCTAGGAGCTAATTGCTATTGAGAAATTCAAAAGTTAGTGTGATGTGTTCAGTGTTCCCTACTTAGTGTTACTGGTTTGACATTTAATGTACGGAAAAACTTGGATTTTATATTGTACTTTTTTCCACTTCACACTTTCTGTGAGGGAAATCATTGACATAAGGTTTATTCATCCAGCTAAAGGTCATCTATATCCTGTCATTATTAATTTGCTAGACTCTTGGTCAGAAAACAGTAGTGGAAAAGTACTTTACACAGAAGTAGCAGAGAATCTTATTTTCAATGCAGTCTGTTGTTCAGACATGCAGCTACTCTATTCAGTAGGATTATATGGCAGGTTGCTTGATTTTTCCTTGCTTGAAAAAATAAGTTCAGTTAAACAACTTGGAAGACAACCCTTTGACTCCTAACTGGAACATTTATACAAGGGATGCCCTCAACTTTATTTCATTTTGGTGTTCTACCTGCTTTCACAGTAACTGAGCTTACCAGGTGCTGCGATTTATCTAAGCCTCTTTTCCCCTCAGTGGTAGTGATGATGAAGATGTTGCACCATTATCAGCAAAATTTGCTGATATCTACCCACTGAATAATTACGACGATGCAGAGGTGGTAGCCAACATGAATGGAATTCACAGTGAGCTAAATGGCGGAGGTGAAAACATGGCACTGAAAGATGAGGTACAGCATTTACAGTGTCACATCTTTTTCTGGCGGTTGGGTGTTCTCGCTGGAGAAAGACCCGTCTTTCACCCCTAAGTTAATGAGTTAATGTTGTCCAGTCCCCTCAGGTGAGCAGTACCAGCAGCAGTTCCTCAGAAGCAGATGATGAAGAAGCGGATGGGGAGAGCAGTGGTGAACCACCAGGGACTCAAAAGGAAGAAATGTCTCTAGGAAAAAGGGCATTAAGGAAAGATGAAGCAAAAATGGATAGTCCACCGCCGTCTTACCCCAGTCAGCAGGTATAGTAATCTGAAAGAAAGCCTTGCACTAAACTAACTCTTTAAATGTAGCTGCTTGAATGATAATACATTTGCATCTTCAGTTAAATATTTACTTTTAATATACTAAGTTATCAGTAGCTAGGTATGATATCTAAAATATTTTTCAACTGATCGTATGTTGTCATGGCTAGTATCTTCCTTTAGTCAAAATCTGGAGTCGTTAGTTATATTAAAGGAGGCTTCAGTAAAAGGGTGAAAAATATTTATTCCTGCCTGTATGAGTGAGAAACAGAAGCTAAGAAGCATTTCTGCTTGGAAATTCGATCTCGTTCTGTGTTAAAGGTTAATATTAAGTTGTTTGAAATTAATTGAGGAGGTAGGGAGAATTGATGCATGTACTCAATTAGCAGGCACATAATACTACATCTGAGAACTAACTTTCCCTGTTGAAACCCTGTGTAGTTAAATCCATTGCATGACTATGGCTATGAGTCTTGGGGCAGTTGATGGGGTTTTGGTTGTATGTGTGTGGCTTTGATTTTTTAATAGTTTAAGATTATTAAGCTTTTTGTTGTAAGATCACCAAACCACCCAGAGAACGAAGCCGAGAGTATCTGCCCAGCAGGTCTTGGTGTCTGGTGTAACAGCTGAGCACCAAAGCAAAGCATCCAATGGACTTGTCTTTGTGGCTGTGTGGCTTTTAATCTGAGTTACCCTGCAGCTCCAGCACGGGCCCGCTGCTTTTAGAGAGAACACAGCAGTCACTTTTGTTGCTTATTGTACAAAAGAAGCCACATCAGAGGGGGCACCTTTGCGAGCTCAGGCAGTGGTCAGGTGGGAACTCCCATCGGATGTTCCCCTGTGGTTAGGGTGTTTGTAAGGCCTTCCACTGGAAGTATTTTTGTACGTTTTAAGAGTATTAAGCTACTTTTCTTTCAGTGAGTATATCAAGATTTTTTTTCTGTATATGGCTGACCAATGGCATAATACTCATATTGACTGAGACCTCTCTCAAGCTAGTTTGAAACTGGTGAACAGATTCAGCATTTGTTGTGGAAAATCAAATGAGATTATGTAAGTCTGCTTGCTTTAGGGAAGCAAATTAAAATGCAGGATTAAAAGGCAGATTTAACCTTTTTCTTTTTTGTTTTTCTTGTAAGGCAAATAATTTTCTCAGAATTATTCTGAGGAACTCCTAATGACTTCTTTTTAAGCCTGATTTTTCTAATGAGAGTTGAGTATCTACCTTGTAACACTGCATTCAAGTGATTGATTTCACTGGTACATGTCATGTGCATTTGCGATATTTTAGCATTACCTGTTGGGGTTGCTCGTTTACTCGGTATCATTATTCCTCTTTGGTTTCCTTTTCATGCTCAGTATCCAAATGTTTGTCCAAATGTGATTATGAATCTCACCATATTGTTTGACGCATTTTTTTCCATTTTCACTTATTAGTAGATTAGTATTGGTTTCTTGATAATACTGATTTTTTTGTTTACTAAGAAAGTTATTTTTTCCTCTTTAGACACCTAATTAATTCATTGTATTTGGTTTATGAAATCTTTGGTTGTTAAAATATACCTTGTGTCAAAGGCTATAATGCTTTTAAATGATAATGAAGAGTTATTTGTTTCTGAAGGAAGGCATATTTAAGGAGAATAACACCTGTCAACTCTTTTTTGGAAGTCCAAGTTAGCTAATGTTGGTTTTTGGAAAAACGCGTGCTGCCACGTTGCTGTGGAAGAAATAGCAGTTGGGAAGTGTTCCTGGTATTGCTTCTGGTAAAGTTATCTTCCAGTGAGATGTCAGATGACAGTGGCAGGAAGAAGTACTGACCTGAGAGAGGGAAATGGAGCTGCTCTTCCCTGGGCTGCTTTTCTTCCAAAGTCTTGAATCCTTTTGAGACAACAGAGGCTAATGATACCTTGAGATCAGTAAAAGGTTCTAAGAAGGCATGGATTTCTTATGGTTGATGTGATTGTGAAGTTTTTTGAGGCAAATGTCTGGTTCACACAATCGGAACAGTTGAGTTTGGAAGGGACATCTGCAGATAGTTTAGGCCAGCCTTCCCGCCCAAAGCAAGGTCATCTGAAGAAGATTGCTCAGCACTTGGCTGGTCGGGTTTTCTGTATCACCACGGATGGCGGCTCCAGAACTGCTATGGGTAACACATTCCAGTGTTCGGCCACTCTCACAAATAAATAAATGCTTTAAGCTTGAGTGGAATTTCTGTATTTCAGTCTGTGCCCATTTCCTCTTGTCCTTTCATGGAATGCCACCAAGCAGAATCTGGCTCTGTCCCCTTGCTCTCCTCTTCCCTGCCTGGTCAGGGGACACACACTGATAAGATCCCCCAAGTCTTCCCTCTGAAGGCTGGACAGTCCCAGCTCTCTCAGCCTCACCTTGCATGACATGCTCCAAGGCCTAAATCATCTTTGTGGTCACTCACTGAACTCACTCCAGTAGGTCCATGTCTATCTTACTGGGAAGCCCAGAACTGGCCCCAGTACTCCCGGTGTCGCACCAGTGCTGAGCAGGGGGAAGGATCACTTGCCTTGACGTGCCGGCAGTGCTCTGCCCAGTACAGCTCAGGACTACTTCCAACTTCATCAGCTGACAACCCTTATTGCTACTTGTTACACATACTGCTTTTCTATATGCTTGGAAAATTGCAGAAAATAATAATCCAGTTTGATTTTTATAGTGGGGTAATTTATTTTTTATAGCGTGGTAATTAATCAAATGCTGTTCAGGTTCCTATTGCTATCTGTCCTTGATTATCTGTGTCAGTATGTCACTTGTGAATGATACATTAAAATATGTGTGCTATGAAATACCGTCAATTTTTAGGGCATTCTTTTCTTAACTAAGATAAGGATTCCTCCATTAGTGCTTTTACTTCACTATGAGGTTTTTTCTGTTGGTATTAGATAAAAGAATTCTGTGGCTGCTCTGAAAATATTAATTGATGTATGGAAAATGAAATCATATTAATCATTACTAAGAAAAAAAAAAGGATGGGGAAATATCTTGTTTTATTGTCTGTCAAGTAGATAGATTTTTTAAATTTTTTTTTTCTTTTACAGGCTGACCAAGGTCCAAATGCTTGTGAATGTCATGTTTGCAAACAGGAAGCCTCAGGTCTAACAGCCTCTGCACTTGCAACTGGACGCCTGCCTGCTGGCCACCAGTTTATGAACCCTGAAAAACCTGCACATCCTGCACTTCATCTTTATCCTCACATCCATGGACACATACCATTGCATACAATTCCTCATCTGCCTCGTCCGCTTATCCATCCCACCCTGTATACAGCTTCTCCCTTTACACACAATAAGGTAAGCCTGATGAAAGAGAGAAATGCACCCTGGCCCCAGGAAATGTTCTGTGCACCTACATAAACCAGTATGACCGAGTATCAGTGAAACTATGCAAGTTGCTTTAAATTATGGTCTGTTTATAGTAGCACTTTTGGAGGGAATACTGACAGGTAGGAATCAGGGCAGATGCAGAACTAGTAGAAGATTCATGCAGCAGGGCTCAGGGTAGCTTTTGTCAGGAAGACTGATCATTTCCTTACTGTGATTAGAAAGAATGTGAAGTCAGATGAGTCCTCAGTGGTGGAAACAGTAATGGGACTTGAGTCAGTGTGATAGGACTAATTAAATCTTCATTTCCGATATACTGAAGGTCAAAATTTAATATTCCATTTTGGCAATAATATTGGCAATAATATTCCAGATTTCAAAATACTAGTATTTTTTTTTTTTGAGACAATTGAGACATAGTGGTTTTGTGCTTTGAGAGAACTTGCCTTTTTGCAGGTTCTGCAAAATTCTTTTGACCTAAAACTTGTAAGTAATAAACAGGAGGAAGATATGGAGCAAGGATTTGGGACCGGGTGACTTTTTCAGAAGTATGCGTCAAAGCAAGCATTACTGTTAATGTGGTGGTGTTTCACATAGTGCTTAAATCAGTCCAACTCTGGGTGATGCTGAAAGGGGCAAAGCGTTTCTCATTTGGTACATATTCTTGTTGTTTCCCTTTCATCTGGCCCTGTGATCTTGTGGTTCCAAGGAGAGTAATTAGTTCACCAAGATAACTATTACTTACTCTTACCATCCTTCCTAACATCAACTTCGTTTTTTCCTGTCTTATTGGTGTCCCTTCCTTATCTTTGTTGCAATGCACCCGTTCCTTACCTGCAGTGTGCCAGCCTGCCATTTCTCAACAGCCCAGTGCTGCTCTTCTGAAACCCCTAATTGTTGTACCCCACCTTCTGCCATCTTTCCAGAGCTCTTTTTACATCCCTTAGAGCAGTCTGCTCAAGCTCCCCTCCATCTACTCCAGCTCCCATCCCTGATCTCTGCTGCCTTTCCCTGAACCAGCTGGGCTCCGTGTATCTATGTTGTGCTGGAGCTAGAAAGACATATGTGGAAGCTGAAGCTTTAGGGAGCTTTCACCTTTGAAGAGCCAGCTGAATTCAGCAGAGCTGGTGGTGAATGATCTAATAATGAGCTCATAATTCCTGCTGGATCAGGCTTGGTTCATCATGGACAGGCTGTTGTGCCCTGTGAAGTGTTTCTTTGTACCCATGTATGTGAGTTTTCTTTTTTGCAGGATATTCCAGCCCCCTCCCACCTTCACCATTAGTCAGATAATGACAATATTTCTGTATAGAAAAAGGAGACTGGATATATAAGGAGTTTGCTTGGCCATAAATGTTTAGACTTTCGTGTGAGAAATGTTATTGGACTCAACTAATATTTTTAATATCTACGTCTACTTCTGTGTAGTGATTTGTTGCATCAAATCTAGTGCAAGAGTAGAACAAAATCACATTCCTTGGCATTTTTTAGAGGTGACAATAATTGAACATAATACTTGCATTGCACAAGGTCTCTTGAAGAAAGTTATATTTGAGAAAGTGAGTAAATAATTTCAACAAGAAGAAATGGGCTGAACCAGAGGAACTTACCTCTATAAACAGGAAAAAGCAGTGTGTTCTTTTTTATTTTTCTTCCCTTGGTTGCTTCTTAGAATAAAAGGATGTATTCCTTGCCTGTTAAGTTTTAAGTTGGGAATCTGTTAATACTTGGAGATGAAAAAAAAATAATATAATCAACATTAAAATTATGTTTTCAAATCATAAGTGTTTTATTTTTCTACTGCTCTTACTTTCAATTCTGAAGTGTTTGTAGTCCCTTTATCACAATTGTCTTAGGTGATGATTACCATTTCACAGAGGATTGGTTTTGGCAGCTTGGGCTTAGAAAGATAATTCCTAACGAGTTCTACATTCGTGCAAGTACTGTTTTTAATTAAAAATTAGGCCTACCAATATATATTAACTCAAGTATTTTTGGAGAATGCTTTTTTTTTTTAATTCATATCTCAGCTGAATCTAAAAGCAATGTTTGTGATGACAAATTATATACATGTACATACAATCTGTGTAGTATATTATCTGTACTAAAAATGAACAAACTAGTCTTTTTATCATTCAGGGAAATATTTATTATACTTTTTATAATGCCTTTACAATTGAAACACTGTGATTTGAATATTGCTGTTCGAGTGACTGTATAAGCAAACAGAATGTTAATGAGGAAAATACTCTTTATTTTTGTAGGCATTACCGCCAGCTCCAGTTCAGAATCATACAAACAAGCATCAAGTATTCAATGCATCTCTTCAAGATCATATTTATCCAAGCTGTTTTGGGAGCACTCCAGATTGGAATAGCTCTAAATTTATAAGTCTTTGGGGATCAGAGATGATGAATGACAAGAACTGGAATCCTGCTACATTTTTGCCTGATACAATTCCTGGTGAGGGTTTCTTACTACTTCACACTGACTCGTTAAAAGTGTCATGTTTTGAAATAGAGTGTGGCACTTTTTTCCAGGAATGGCAGGTTTCATCATCATGGTTTATAAGACAGGATTCTGGCAGAGATTTGCTGCTATTTCTGCTCCAGTGGGGTTGAAAATTGAAAGATAAATTCTTATGTATTGGAGAGAGGATGCTAAAGGCAAAAGAATAGCATGCTATTTTTCACCTGCGGTCATTGTAGAGAGGTATTTTTGTCTTCAGAAGTTTGAGTTTGCATAGAAATGAGAATTAAGGGGAAACTTATGTAACTTTTGATCTTCTGGCACAAAGGCCTGCTCTTTTTCTACAGAGTCATAAGAACACTGGTAACATGGTACTACATCCTATTCTTATAATGTGCAGAGATAACTGCATTGTCATGCAAAAAGACAGAGGCCAGGAAACTTAATTTAAGCCAGGAAACCTTTGGAAAGGCTGATGGTTAAAGTGAATAGAATAAAAATAACAACATATATATAGGTATATAGATACATCTTTCAATTTCATCAGAGCAAATATGAAAAGGCCTTTTTTATTTGACTTGTACAAAAAAGGAAGCTTGGTTTTGTGTGGTGGCCTTTTTTCAGGCTGATCTGCTGCTAACTTGTGTCAAGCTACTACAGTGACATTTAAAAGGAAAGGCATTAAAAACCTTCAGAAAACTTCCCCAGTAGCATAGCTCATCCATTTACAAACGTAATTACAGGTAGCTCTTCCAATAGATCGTTAGCAGTGAGCTTGTGTGGAAGGTCTGTCAGAGAGGTGTTATTGTAGTTAGCTGGAATTATCAATAGTAAAGATAAGATTTATGATATTGATAGAAGGATATGTTGTTCCTGCTTATAATTGTTGCATGGCTAACCTGCACTTGAAGCTTATATACTTAGCACATAAAATGGTGCCAAATTGTATTTTTTTAATTATAAATGGTTAAAGGTATCTGTAGTATCTTTGCTCTTTGCTAACACACATTTAGTAGTGTTCTTAAAATTGTAACCTTAAGGTTTTTGACTTCGGCTCTGGGACTTCTTAGTACTTTTTTGTTACAGCTATATTGTTTAGTGGGGAGGGAGGGTGAAAGGAGGATCGCTTCACTAATCCTACCAAGCCATCACTGAAAATATTTCCTTGATTGTCTGCATGTAAATTATTGAATGTTTAATTCCAAATGCCATGAAGACAATTCTGTAATTCTGTGATTCTTAATCACTATGTTTGTTTCAATTGAAGGGAGTGATATATTAGCACCAGCACTCTCAGAAATAAGACCCGAAGCGCTTCCTACTACGTCTAGCAATGAAGCAACAGCAGTTACTGACAGCAAAGAGAAAAAAAATGCTGCGAAGAAGAAATGTCTGTACAATTTCCAGGATGCCTTTATGGAAGCTAATAAAGTTGTCATGGCAACCTCTTCTGCCACTTCTTCTGTCTCCTGCACAGCAACCACAGTGCAGTCAAGCAGCAACCAATTCAAAGTATCGTCCAAGAGACCTTCGTCAATAGGTAAGCATTTATAATGCACGCACAGCTTAGGAACTGACTTAAATATATTTAACTAGCCATAAAGATTTATGTGCTTATTTTACTAATATTATGTATCTTGATGATTTTTGGTAATCGGTGTTCTTACTACTCTTGAGTTATAGTCTCTGTACACCTGGATTAAAGAACTTTGTAGAATACCTTGGCGTTAGAGTTTAGGACTGAATAGAAAGCTGTTGAAATACTACCACATTTTTACAGAAATTGAGAACATCCAGGGTTTTGTGTAATTGTTTGGGTAGTTAATGGAAACTTACGAATAATTAATAGGCGATTTGGTGGGTTTTTTTCCCCAATTCAGGTGAAGTGTTCCACAACATTAATAAAGAGGACCATAGACATTCTGCACCAGTTGCACCACGAAATAGTCCTACCAGTTTAGCATCCCTTCCTTCACTGTCTCCTGCTGCACTGTCTCCAGCCTCCACACCGCATCTTCCAAATCTTGCTGCTCCTTCCTTCCCCAAAACTGCTGCAACAGCCCCTGGATTTGTGGATCCTCATTCAGGTCTTTGTCCTACTACAGTTGCACCTCCCACTTCAACCACAGACAGCTCTGTAAGTGCCCCACCAAGTGTCTGCAGGTAAGTTTGTTGCTGTTATTGTTGTCTGCCTTTTTTTTTTTTTTACAATGGAAGCAAAATTAAAATAGACAGACCTTTTCTCCTTTGCCAATAGTAGTAGCATGAAAGAAGAGCTGTTGGTGTCTTCAGCAAATAAGGCTGAGTTCTGGTACTCTGTACATAACTTGGTGTGAGACTTTACAGATGTAATTTCCATTGCAGAATCTACTTACTGAGTTTAGCGGTTTAAAAACAAATGTTTACTCACTTTTAGAGATGTGACCTGGGATAAATAAGTCAATGTCTATTCTTTATTGCTCTGTGATTGCCAGCAGTGATTGCTGCTGCTGAGACACAAACCTGTTGTATATTGTATCTGTTTTCTGTCATGTTGGCACTACAAGACAAGCAGGAATGAAAAGCTGTGAAAACTTAAGGAGTCTGTAGACAGATTTAGCTCAAACTATAAAAAGACTTCTTAGGCATAAGTCCCACCACTGATATAGTGGGTGTAATGTGGAAGGATATTCTTACTTCTGAAGGTTTTCAAGGGCTGTGGAGGTTGGGAGGAGTTTGGAGCTATCTTCTGGTAGTGTCATGTACTGTGGCAGACAGACAGTGGTGCCAACTCGTCGGTAGCTCTGATGAGTGCAGGCGCAACAGAAAAGCCATTGCGTCATTGCTCCAAGTACTCTGTGACCTGTAGGGTTGTGGTCACGGTTGCTATGGATGTAGTCTCCTGGCTACTGCAGTGGTTTTCAGGAGATGGTGTGAGATTTAGGCAGAGGTAAATAACTGCATACCTGAGGTGCTTCTAAAAATGCCCTTATTTCTGTTATCAAATGGTTTTATTGATGATACCACAAAATAAGTAACTGTTCTTTCACGCTTGAGAAATTATTGCAATTTTGTAAAGAAGCTTTCATACCTAGTGCAGGGAGAGAATTGAATATAGGTTATTTAATGCAATAGAAATCTAACTTCTGTCATTGTCTCCAGGTGCTAACATGATAAAGTAATTCAGTTCATAAAGCACAAACTGGGAGAGAACCCAGAAACAATTATTGCACTCTATGTGAATCAATGTTGTGCTATAATGGGAAAAACTGCTTTATGTTCTAGTCTTTCAATCTAGCAACTGAGCGACGGGACTAATGAAGCTTTGATTTCTGTGGAGTTGTATCTGTTACCCCCAGCACGTGCTTCCCTCCGTGCTGCTGGGCGCTGTGATGCTAACGCTGCAAGGGCTGCTCAGACTGACTGCTCAGTGTTTGCACTGGCTGGCAGGATCTCCTGTGACATGCAACAGTTTTGCACACCTTTTCCCTAGCTAGGATACTGAAGTTGAACCATTTTTCCTGCTCACAAATTCTTGAAAACCTTACTGGTGGGGGGAAGTGAGGTTGGAAAGAAGACCAATGTGTTACTTTGCAGATAAGACAGTTCATGGCCTGTTTTCACCTTTCTAACATAAAAACAATGAAATACTAATGCTAGATGAGTAGATTTAAAAAAAAAAACAACTTTTTACTTTTGAAGCAAGATCACATCAGTTTTAGGAGAACTGGGCAGTAGATATGTTGGGTGCACAGTTATGCAAAGCTCTGGAGGGCATAAACTGCTCCGTATGTGCTTTTTGAAGAGACATGCTGGTATTGCCCCTTGAAAATAAAGCTGCAAACAGGGAGATGGGAACATTTTGTTTTTAGCTGACCTTGAATTTTTTATTTAAGTCAAGAGCTTGAAAACTTATCTAAACCCAGGGGATTTTAGAAATAAGTTGAGAACTTTGCAACTGCACAGCTCGCTTCAGACCACAAGTGATAAGACAGGCAGCAGTTTCAAAACTACTCAATTTTAAAAAAGCTAAAATCACTATTTCTGAAACTATTTTACCTGTTTAAACCCAGGAAGAACAGTTCCAAAACTCATTCTCTAGGCTGCTTATTCAATGAGTCACTAAATGAGTTCTTACTAATCACTTTCCCATGTATCATCTTACATTGCTTCTTGGTTTTGAGCATATCCATTTGCAAGCTACTGGATGAAGGGTTTAGGATTTGATGCATCACTGGTGGCTGTTATCCCAGTTTGAGTGTCATTGTTCCTGGTAGATGTACATATAACTGTATGTGGTTTTTTGGGGGTTTTTCTGGGTTGGTGTGTGTTGTTTTTTTTTTTTTTTCAAATACCGTATATATTATAATCCAGAGTTTTTACAAGCTTTTCCTTAATTTGACGTAGTGATCCTGACTGTGAGGGCCATCGCTGTGAGAACAGTAACACGTATGACCATCAACCGTATGATGGAGAGGAGAGCCAGGATGAAGACAGCTGTTCGGAGCATAGCTCCAGTACCTCAACTTCCACAAATCAGAAGGAAGGAAAATACTGTGACTGCTGTTACTGTGAGTTCTTCGGCCATGGAGGAGTAAGTTGTTGGATTTAAAATTTTTCTTTGTTTTTTCACCACTTACTCATCGGTGATTACATGTGATTTATCAGACTGCAACTAAGGGGGTGGCACTGGAGCTCACTCAGGAGAAGTAGTAAAAGTAGCATGGTTAGAAAATAATTTCCCTCTTTGAAATGAAGAATTGAAACAAACTTTTCCAGTTGAAAGCAATTCAAGAGCAATAAAAATGAATAAAAGATTTAGGAAGCAACTGACTTGGATAATACCATATTTGACTGAAGCTGCAAACAGGGGCATTGAGCTATTTAGATGACTTTACAGAATTAATGCACTCATCTTTAGTAGTGTAATTATAAATAATGTGATGAGCTTGGCTGAAAGTACACTTAATATAGGATATTTTTTGAAATGTTCATGGCAATTTATGAGCCGTTCTCCCACTTGTAAATACAGCAATCCTCAAAGTATTCACTTTATCTTGATTTTAAAAAAAAAAAAAAAGGGAAGAAAGAAAAAAAAATTACCTAGAACTTAGGTAGTGTAAGTTTAAATTATACTTTTATGAAAGGAAAACCCAAACTGCATTTTCACTGTTTTCAATATTGCAAACAATTTTCTTTCCTGGTATATTTTGATAGGCACTGACTTGTATTTAAAGGGTGTTTTGAAGAAGTTATGAAGTTCTAAAGCATGCAAATTATACAAAACCTTTTCCCTTATGTTTTTATTTTAATATTTAACACTTTGTTTGAAACATCCTTAAGTTAACTTTATCCCAGTAACATGTCCAGTGAATTCTTGTAATCGTATCTTTTCATTTGCACAAATGAAATGATAAAAGCTATTAAGTTGCCACATTAAGATTTTTCTTAACTTCAGATTTCATTTTCCTGCTGGCCTGATTTCGTACATCCTGTGTACAGTCTGTTTTAGTAATCAGTTAACTAGTAGAATTTGAGTCTCTGGCATTTTTTTCCTATTTGAAGTAAAAGCTCGGTTTATTGGCCGTGTATTTGGTCGGATGCAGTTTCACCTTAGGGCTTGAAGGGAATTAAAAGCCCCTGCCCTGTGGCTGACAGGGGCAGGGAGGAGATCCTGTTTCTCATTGCAAGTTCCCGCCATGTCCGTGGTTGATCTGTCTTTGATAGTCATCTGATTGCACAGTACATGATTTATTTTGCTGAGGTGGCAGAACGCTACAGGATCTTTAATAGGCTTTGTTTTGCTGGTTTAATGAGCTGGACTGGTGTGGCTCCACACAGATGGAGGTGTGCGGGCACATGTCGGGGTCATGAGCCTTCGCAGTTATTGCCCAGGGGCCCCTGTAGCCCAAACTCTGAAACAGACTTCAGAGCAAATGGAAACAGCAGCAAAAGTCTGCTCCTTTCACATTCTCAAATGTGGTATGCCAGTCACATAAGAATAAGGAAATCTCCTTTCTTGCTTTTAAGAGCATTTAGTTGTCTTTTCATTTATGCATTCCTCCACAAGATCAGTCATTCTTTCAGTTGGAAAATACACATACAAACAATTAGCAGTTCGATATTCAGGTTTGGATCTTCCAAGTTATTCGAAGGCCTCTAAAATTTCAAAATCTCAAAAGTATTGGGTCAGTGAAATACATACATTTAGTCACTGATTTTTTTTTTTCTCTCATGTCCTTCAGCCTCCAGCTGCACCAACCAGTAGAAATTATGCAGAGATGCGAGAAAAACTTCGTTTACGTCTAACAAAAAGGAAAGAGGAACAACCCAAGAAACCGGATCAGATCTCTGAAAGGGAAAGTGTTGTTGACCACCGAAAGGTGGAAGACTTGCTACAATTTATAAACAGCTCTGAAACCAAACCAGTAAGCAGTTCTCGGGCAGCCAAGCGAGCCAGACATAAGCAAAGAAAGGTAAGACATAAAAGTATGTTTATCCTAGACCTCATGTTTTTGAATCTGTATTCCACTGTATCCTGACTTTATAATAATGCTGTAATTGTTTTCTGTGTAGTTTGTGGTACCCTGCCTGTTTGTACATACACAGCTACTTACCTGTTCTGATGCTGCCTGAGGAGTTATGGAGTAGGCTGGGAAGATTCCTCACAATGTCGTTGTCACGGGTTTTGTTGCAAGTCAGCTCTACATTGGAATTTCCCACATTTTAGAAAGCTATTTCTAAGTGTCAGAAATATTGGGAATTTGATTGCGTTGTAGAATCCATGTTTAAAAGTGGGGGAGGTTAGAAAACTAGTGTTTCTTTATTGCAATAATGGTTATGATGAAGTATCTCTGCAGGAAGCCAGGAAACATAAGGTCAGTGCTTTTATGAGAGTGGAAGAGTCCAGATTTTGTATTTTTAAAATGATTGCACAGGGCACCTTGCTGTCCTGATGGAAAGAGGTTAAGTGCCGTGCCACATGATGACACGAAGGACGATCCCAAGCTGGAGTGGCAAGCTGCAGAGAGCAGGCGGGGAAGAATAAAATTACAGGTTGCATTCAAATGGAAACTGGCAAAAACATTTCTAAAAAAACTCTGAAGTCTAACAGCGATATTATCTTTTGAAAACAGTATTTTCTGAGTTCATAGAGAAAATATATATATTTAAGTTGAGCAAGCAGGAAACTGGCTTTTCTTACTGCAATTCAAGTATAGGCCTTGGGTGTAGGGTTCAAGATAAAATGAGAGTGGTTTTGAATTCTGGTAAGCGTGTTGTGTGACTGCACTGTAAATATTTCTTGTTTGTGGATTTGCTTGCTGGCACTAATTCTGCATTCTTTAAATGCTTCCATGTGTTTGGAAGACCTGATGTTCACAAATTATATTCTTTATGTTGATGTTGTAGCACTATTCATAAACTTGGGGGCTTAGTGAGTTATTTATAAATGAAATTCACTTTGCAAAATTTACTTCATCCTTGCAATGCAGTTTGAGCATAAGAAGTGGAAGATTCTTATACTTTCTTTGCATTACTTGTATGACTGAAGAAGTAGTCCCATACAGGAACAAAATGTACGAGAAAATAAACAGACATGATTGTTCTTGGTGTACGACTTTATTTCATTTTTCTAATGATGCAAGATCAATGCTGCACAACAAAAGTTTAGGCATTCGCAGTAATGGCCGGAAAAAATCCCGTGCGCCTTTTTCATGTGGCTAATGAACTCCTGGCTGACAACAGAAAACTTTACCATCTTTATTATTTTTGACAACTTTTAATGTAGCTTTAGTGTGCTCAGCGTTTTGCTGTAGATGTTTTTAATGATTGCTCTTCCTGATGTTCCTGAACACTGAAACAGAGCAACTCTGCTGTCATAGCAAGAGAACAGGTAAACGATGCCGCATGATGCAAACCTGAGTCACCTTAGTAATACATGCAGTTGTTGAGAATGAAGCTGAATGGTTTGTTTTCAGCAGGTTTTTGTGGTTGTAGAAAACTTTGATATGGAGTTAGGCTTAGCAGAAGCAAAAAGATCAGCAGTTGGTATAACAACAGTCAAATATTTTACAGAAACATAGCATAGAAATATAGAAGGGTTTTTAATGTACTTTAAAGGGCAGCTTTTGCATAAATAGCTATTTATTTGCTGTGCAGGCTTCTGGATTAAATATGTTCATATGTTAACATCCTAGGATTTATAACATTCATAGAGAAAAGTAGTAATAATCCCTAAAACTCTCATTTCCAGAATATTTATCGCTTTCAATAAACCTATTGTTATTTCGTAGCTTGAAGAAAAAGCTCGACTTGAAGCAGAAGCCAGGGAGAGGGAGCATCACCAGTTGCTTGAGGAACAGAGACGGCGAGAGGAAGAAGAGAGGCTGAAACAAGAATTACAACGGCTTCAAGAACTTCAGCAGTTGCAGGCTGTAAAGAAAAAGAAGAAAGAACGAACAAGTAAAGACTGTCAGAAGGTGGACATGCTCACTCGAAACTGCCAGGCAGTGAAGGAATCTGTCCCAAACGCACCCGAAGACATTCAGAATGGTACACTTGAGCAATCAGAAAAGATAGAAACCTCCTCTGGTTCACTGGCAAGACACGTGAATCATACGGAACAGAGGCCAGTTTCGGACACGGGCTGTGAACTCTCCAGTCCTGTAAACACTAGAGACTCCAAGCTGCTTTATCAGAAAGAGGGGGGCGTAAAGCAGCATGAGCCCCTCTCCTTTCTGCTTGATATTATGCATCAACATAAAGAAGGAAACAGCAAACAGAAACTAAAGCAGATAAACAAACAGTGTGCTGAACAAGTGAAAAAACCTGTTGAATCACCCAAAGTAGCTGAGATTCAAACTAAAACCAGAAACCAAATAGAATCCAAAGCAAAAGCAGCAGAACTCCCAACACTTGCAGAACCTAAAAAAGAGGAGAAGAAATTAAACAATAACAACAAAAAACAGTTGAACCATGTAAAGGAAGAGAAAGCACCCATAACAAGTGAATCCCCTTCACCAAGTGAACAGCAACAAAATAATAAGCTAATACTTGCAGATTCTCCTCAACCAAAAGGCAAGAACAAGAAAAACAAGAAGAAAAAAGGGGACAAAGTCAACAATTCCATTGGTAAGTGTATAAGAAAGTTGAAGAACTTGGGGTTTTTTTTATTGTTACCATTTAAGTTCAAAAGTTTGAAATCTTTATCTTCAGTTATTCCTGCCAATGTAAATTAGAGAAACAGAAAAACGGGTGTCAGGAAAACTCAAGTCATTGTAATTATAGCAATTAGGAGATGCATATAGTTTCAATAAAGAGGTGTAGGATACTTTAAAGAATGAATACATTAGCACAGGCTAATGTTTTTCTGTGGGGATTTTGTCAGTTAAGGAAGTGTATCTTACTTAAAAGAAATACTTAATTCAGTAGTATGCTGAAATCCATTTTGAACTTTTTTAAAAACAAGGTTGTTTATCATTCAGCCTTGAGAGTATAGTCTGAAGTTGGTCTTAACTCTTTGAGCAAGGAAAGGAAGGGGTTTCTGCTGCCAAAGAATGATCTTTCATGAATAAGTATGCATTTTTTCAGTGGAAATAATTCCCTTCGTATAATTCCCTTCACATTAATAGGTGAAGTAAATGAAAAACCTAATTTACTATTTTTAATTTGCCAGAGTGAAAACTTACAGTGGGATCTTAATTAGTTGATGATATTGGTGTTTTTTCCCCATGAATACTAATTTGTGTTAGGAAACAGATTTGTGAGTTTTTTATTTATCTGATAGAAATAAAAAAGCCATAGAAGACCGAGTTGACTCAAACAAGTTGCACTTGCATAACTTTCTTGCCAATGTATTTTTTTGGTTTTTTGAGAAGGGAATGCGGTGCCAGCTGGTTGTGCTGTCAGCAGCTGATCGAACTGCCATTCTGGGGCACCAGTTTAGTCCTGCACATGTGTGGTCCCTACTGGGACTGCCCCTCGGAACGGCAGTTTGGGGGTACAGACGTGTCTGCTTAGAGCAGCCAGTCATTCCCTGCCATCACCCAGTAGCCGAGTGGTAACGATGCATAAATTAGATGTCCATTCACCAGAATAACTTAATATTGCAGTTCTCACTGCCATTCTATCTGGTAAGCACATCAAGATACGAGACCTTGATCATTTGGCAGGTTCTGCCAATGTTCCAGAATACTCGTGTTTTTTCATTTTGGACGCATTTATTTATTTTGGATGCATTCCTGTGCGATCTGCTCTGGTGAACCTGCTTTAGCAGGTGGGTTGGACTAGATGATCTCCAGAGGTCCCTTCCAACCCCAACCAGTCTGTGATTCTGTGATTAAGCTTTGTTACAAAAATGTAAACCAAATTCCTATTTGTTGCAAGTACTAGGTGTAGAGCCCAACTTTGGTTTTGTGGTTTCTGGCTGGGTTGACTCAGCCCACCAGTTTGTCTTTTTAACTCTTATTATGTTCAATGTTCCCATTCACTGTCAGTCAAGCAACGATATAATATTGAACCCTTTTGTCTTCGTTTTGTTTTTAATTTACCCAGAAGAATGTACTCCAGTCATTGGAGTAAGACCAAACTCTAGAATTAGGAGCAGAAAGAAGAGACTGGAGACATTTGAAGGGGATCTACCAGGAATGCGTTTAGAAAAAACTTGTTTGTTCTCATAATCTCAAGGATTCTAGAGAGTCCTGATATGTTCTGGGTGTTTTCAGTTAGTTTCTTTATCTCGCTGTTTTTGGAACAGGTTCTGAAGCTGCTTCAGAAACGAGATTAGAGTGTATATGTAGTAAGAAAACAGACTTAAAGAGGAAAATGCTCATATTCTACAAAAATTTACACTTTCTGAAGCATTGTTTTTAAATACAAAAGGGAACCATACCCTGAGACAGTGTGATATACCAACAGACTTCAGAGACTTGTTGCTATAGCTGAGGCCTAAATTCAGGCCGTATTAAAATATGTTTAAAAAGCTCAAAAAACCAAATCCTAATTGTAGGTAGCATGACTTAGACTCCTCCAGACAGCCTGGTGATTGTGTTCCAGGTGGACTACAGCAGCTCTACAAACCCAGAATTCTTGAAATATTTTTCTTTATAAATACCATTTTTAAAATATTTCAACAGCTGCCTTTTTAGTAGTAAGGCCAACAAATTCCAGGCAGTAAACGCTATTCATTAGGTGTCTGATTCATTGAGCACTTTGTATAATTTGACCATTTTCACGTGTATTCCAGGTTTATGGCATCTTTTGCTACCCATGTGATTGGTAGATTTACTGTTGATTCATCTCTGCCTGGTTCCCCACATAACGACTTGAAGGCTGAGCAGAGACACTAGTACATGGGGTTTAAGTGTCTTTCTGATTATAAATTTGTATTAATTCAGCCAAAACATGAATAAACAGTAGTCTACAAAGCTCAGGCAGTTCTCCTAAAACATCTTTAATGCAACTTCTTCAAGTTTCTTCATTTCTCCTTCCCCTCTCCCCATGGAATCTAACATAGTATCATCCTTTTTCCTTTGTAGATGATGTGTTTCTACCCAAAGACATTGATCTAGACAGCGTGGAAATGGACGAAACAGAGCGAGAAGTGGAGTATTTTAAAAGGTAAAGTGCTGTAATCTGTACACATAAAGCTGTTGTGCTTCTTCTCATATGCTGTGGTTTAAATAAAAACAAAAACCCTCCACAACTTACTGACTCCTAGCAAAAAAGTGTGTGTTGTAAGATAGCAAATCCTGTTCCAGGGGATATTCTGGATACTGTAACAATCACCCAAGCTGTAGGTTTAAGGGCACAGATCGTAGCTAAGTAGCACAAGTACAGAAATGAGTGCCAGAATCATCTGTGTGTCCCCCAGTTTCACATCAAGGCTTTCAGAATATCCTCAGTTACCATTTCTTTTCTATAAGCAAAGTTTGCATGAATATTTCTTTTATTATCCACACAGACTAAATACTGATCAGTATTTAAAAAAAAAAATGCTATGTTAGGTGTTAAGTGTTGAACAAATAAAACTTTACATTTTACATTTCAGAAAAGATACTTCAAAAAGGTTTGTTCATGATGCTTTACTCCTTGTTTATAGGAGCAATTAGTTGGGAATTTTATACTCTACGTGAAGTAGAGATGGCACAGCTGTGGGATATTAGCTTGTGCTAATCATAAAGAGCAAATGCCGATGATAGTGCAGTGACAGTAAAATAAATATGAACCTGTGCATGTGAAACTTCTTCCTTCTGTGCATTTTGGTTGTTTTGGGGGTTAGTTACATTTAGTCACATCAGTTACATTTCGTTTCTTCAGATACAAGCTCATGTTTAAATAGTGTAGCACGTGTTCTCCCATAATACTGAAATCTACTCAAATTTGTGTTCTTTAATGGCGAATATACCTAGTAAGCCTTTCGTCATATAGCCAAATCTGAAATGATACAAATAAATCCATTTCCTGCAATTGAATCAGTTAGGAGTCAACAGTAATATTTCACAAAACAACTAAAGCCATTGGTTTGAAGTGCAAGGTTTTTTAAGAAAGGGCTTTCAGTATGGGTTTCAAGTTTTCCTCTAAGTTTATGCAGTTTTGATACGTCTATGTGTCTGGGATACAAGGTACGTCTGGCTCTTGCAAAGGACAAAGTACCACTGCTTCTCTACGCTGCTTATTATTGCTATACAAAATGCATATGTCTGTGATTGTTTATGGAGTTATAATGTACTAGAAGATGTGATTTTCAAAAGGACATACTCTCTATTATTAAAAATTATTTTTCTATGTGGTGCCAATTAAAGGATTTTTTTTAATTGAAATGTAGGTTTAATTGGTGAAATGTAGCATATATTAGTGCTGGTGTTGGTATAGTATAAGTCTTTGTGGATTTCATGGTATATTCTTGGCTTCATTCAAGTTTGCACTATCCGTAACAAGAAAATAGAAAAGTTCTTTTCACCAGTTCTCTACTCTCAATAGGGTAAATGAAGCAGTGTCTTGTATTTGTGGAAGTGCAGCTGAAGTTTGGAGATAAACTTGTTGAATGGGATTCCAGATGAAGAGTTAAAACTTCTAATTGTACTGTTTTATAATCAATTAAGTAATTGGTATAATCTGCTCCTTTACTGTAATCTGTTAGGAAGTGTTTGTAACCATCCAGTTTTCTTATGTATACCTATTTATAAAAGGTGTCTGAAATACCCTGATAGGTGCTGTTCTAGGGGAGAAATACAGTTACTTAGTGTTGTGAAGACACCTTTAATGCATATGTTTTCTATAATTTGGTCATTTCCAGCGTCATCGCTTGTTTTAATACCTCCATGGCAATGAGCTGCATGGGCCCACTAAATTCATACTTTGTGCTAATGGTTTGTTAATTCATCATTTTTTCTTCTTGCTTTGTGGTGGTGTAAGAGATGGATACATTAGTTACATCCTGACTTCAGAGTTAATTTTGCAAGCTGGAGTCACCACCCCTGGAGGTGTTTAAAAGGCGTTTAGACGAGGTTGTTAGGGACATGTTTTAGTGCCAGAGTTAGGTTATGGTTGGATTCGATGATCCTGTGAGTCTCTTCCAGCTGAAATGATTCCGTGATTTTTTTTAAAGAGTTTTGTCTTTCTGAATGAGAGCTGCTCTTCAAAAGGAGTTTGATGTTTGATGTTTCACTTTATTGCTTTTTTTTCTTTTCAGATTCTGCTTGGATTCTGCCAGGCAGACAAGGCAGAGACTTTCCATCAACTGGTCCAATTTTAGCTTGAAAAAAACCACCTTTGCTGCACATTGAAATGACATGATATGGGGAGTGAACCCTGCAGGAATCAATGAACGACAACTCCACTTACCTGTCCTGCTGTGCTGAGAGCTTATCTGGTCTTGAGCCAGTGCTGCCTTGCCTTGTCCCCAGTGCTGTGTGGATCTGCACTGAACCCTTTGGCCTGATAATTCTTGCGGACTGAAAAATTGCCACTTTCTACCTGAATTTGTTAGCTTGTGTGCTTGTAGTCTGTGAGTGAGACTTACTTGATTGTAGCTGTATGCTGTTGGAGTTGGAACAATAGCTCTTTTCCATCTCCTTCTGAATGCCTTGGCCTCAAAGACTTTAAATTGCTTAGGCTTGGGTGGAGGCCAAAATACTAGTTTGCATCATCTGCAGTGGCTCCTGTCACTTCTGCATCTAGCTATGTTTTGTCATTCTGACTCCTGACAAAGGAATGGACCTAGTCAGTTGTGATTTCATCTGCTCCAGAATTCTCTGAACATGACTTCATGAAAAAGAGGCTCTTATGGGACAAGTATTTCCTCGGTTCTTTCACAATCTACTGTTTAAGAGTGTACAAGTTACGCTATTTGTGTTTTGATTTTTTTTTTCCTGACTTGTAGCCAGCTTGTGTAAGAATACTTGCAGAATGAGAAAATTTAAAAAAGAACAGTACTCACACTATCAAATCTGTTATAGAGTGTATAATTGTATTAACACTGAAGCCTAACTGGCTACTTTTTTAACATATTGTTAAGTAATATTAAAATCATGTCTTTCTTTTTGAAAGATGGAATACATTAGTATGGCAGAAGACTTGTGTCTTGCTTTTTTCTGCTTGGGTGGGGGAAGTGAAGAAAGAAACATACCAAAAAAAAAAATGGTCTTCCAAACTACGTTTCATCTTGTGTCAGAATTGGTCAGTGAATGCTACTTAACTTTAGCATATTCCTCTATGAACACTTGTTTGCCAGCTTACCTCATGGGCAAAACTGCTATCTGAGCAAGAAAAACTCCTGCTGAATGCTAGGAAGAAGTTTGTGAATTCTGTGAATTATCGTAATGCTTCTATCTCAACAGACAATTTGTGAGAAACAAGGTAACACAAAAATTTCCAATTTACTGTCAGTGCAGAAGTAGGTAGGCTCAATGCTACTATCATGTAAATAGTTAAAAATATAGTAATGTTTTACAGGTTGCATAGCATTGCCCAGCATGGAGGAAAACTGGCAATTTAGGATTTTGATCTGTGTAAAGGTCTTGTAGAAGTTTCTGATGCCGTGCTGTTTATTCAGAATAGAGACAAAAGAAGCTTTCTTTTTACCTCTAGATAGCCACACTTACCCAAATTATAAGGCAGATCTTCCATTAAAAAAAGAAGTTACTTCTACTCAGCATGTATTTAAAAGGACAATACAGCTTCAAAGCCCACTAATGTCCTTTTCCAGAACCATTCCACGTTTTTCTTACTTCTGCTTGTTAACACACATTTTCCTGTGATACACCCGCTGGGCTTGGGGCTGCTTTGCAAGACAGTGTAATTACACGCAGCTTTGAACTTGAGAAGGTGTGATGGGTGATTGCTTCCATGTCCCTGTGGGGCCCAGATGTGGCAGGAGAGTTGGGCTGGCTACAGACCACTGAGATACCTGCAGCTTCACATCCCTCTTGTTGGCCTTGGAACTCCTGCTTCGGCATGGGCTGCTGGGACAGAATATTGGTGCTCAGCTTGTCCCCAACCATTGTAGGTAGATTGGTTCTTATAGAGGAGGCGATGACACAATACCTGTTCTCAAAATACAGTCCGAGGACTTTAAGAGGACAACTATTATTCTTCGGGTTCAGGTTGAGGAAGGGATTGATAACTTAGCCTTGCTTTTTTTGTCAGTGTGGTATTGTAACATACATATTTGTGTACTTGTGCTGGAGGAACAGCATCTGAAGCCTAAGAGGTAATATCTGTGCCACTCAGCAGCAACTGGCTCTGCGAAACTAGATACTGGTGAAAGTGCCTGCGTCAGGTAGCGGACAAGAATGAGCTTTGTTTTGTGAGATCATGGAGGCTTAGGTCTGTTACAGCCTGAGTTAGATCTTAGTCATGTAGAAGTGGAGAGGCTGCTCATGTGGGACGGTGGCTGTGGAAGAAAATGCTGTTAAAACAGCCAAAGCTGGATGTTTGTGCGAAATCCACCTTTTCAGGCTTTTTCAGTTCTAAACTCTAACGCAAGGTGGCAGTCTGTGTCATCACTAGTAGTTTCTATGTCAGTGATCTCAATGAAGTGAGGCATGGGATGGACAAACTCGTTGACTGTCACATTGGCAAATATTGGTGCAGATCGCAGCTTCTCTAGCGTAGGAGTGCTTTGAAAGTACTGAGATTTTTAATGGTGCTAGAAAGCTTGTTTTGTGGCAATTGTTTTCACTAGCAAATGGGGAAGAAAGCTTTATTCTCTACTAACAAAGCTGTTCAAAGGCTGACACATGAATATTGCTTCGCTTTATTTTGAAATCCTGGGTTAGCACAAGAGAAGTTGTCCTTTTGCATTTGGGGGATGTGTGTGTTTGTAATATCCTTCAAAGACGCTGGCCTTGTGCTCTATCATGGCACATCAATACAACGGATGTGATTCCACGCTCTACACAGAAAGCATGAAGAATGGGTCTCTATGGATCTGCTGTTGTTGCCCCTCAATGAGAACTTAAAGGCAAGTAGTTGGTGGGGTGTTTTTTATTCATAATTAAGTGGAGATAAGCATGGACCAGTCTGCGAGCAGGAGATTTGAACGTACTGGCTTCAGTTCTACCACTTCTGTGGCCTTGAGCAAATGAGTTGGTTACTCCATTCATTAAGCGGTTTTATTAAGGCTTTGCTGAATTATGAGCATGTTTCTTAATGTGTAAGTAATGATGGGAAATCTGTTTAGGTGTAACACTGTAACCTCCTATGGGAAGCACAAATGTTCTGCACTGGTATTTGGGTAGTTCAGGTGCGTTCAGACGAGATAAAATACTTGCAAAGGTAAATTCGACTAGAGGAAATCTCCATCATGACTGACTAAACTTGAGCTTTTCCTGAGAGGTGGGAGGGGGAAAATTCCACCTTTGAGAGTGGGCGCCTTCGATAATTGTAGTGTAACTTGTCCCCCTGTTCCTTACTCATCTTAACCTGTATGAAAGGTGAATGTCCAAGCTCTGGAGGTGACTGATGCGGTATCTCTTCTAGGCCTGTCTGCTGATACCAGTGCCGCCGAATCTGAGGTGCGGTGCCTTTTCAGGAATTTGCTTAATGGAAGAGGACATTATCACACAAAATGTTTGTATCTCAAACAGTGTTGACATTGGACGCTCTAAGACAGCTCGTGCACAGGGATGTCTGATCTCTGCTTGGCGTTCACTATTGCTGCTTTCCAAGGTAACGTACCCGAGAGCTCAGCAGTCTTCAACACGCATTTTTGGTGTGGTATCATTGGTACTTCAAACTGTGTAGCTGGGGTTCAACGTGCTGGTGCCACAAATCTTGCCATAACCTGGGAAGAAGATTGATGTGTTAAAAATTAATTCACATAGTGACTGTCGAGGACATAGGCGTTTGGCGTGCTCACCTGCAAAGTCTTTTTCAGCAGCAGCAGCTGTTTTCCGTTTCAGTGAAAGGCTGGCTCAGCTTTACCATGGATCCTGTTGTATCATGAGGGAGAAAGTAGTGCTTATGTTTATTGGGGTAAATGTTTACACTAATATTCACAATTTCAAACATCTCCCAGTATAAATGGAGGTGTGCAACTGGTAAGTGAAGAAGCTATTCTAAAAAAAAAAAAAAAAAGAAAAAAATCTCTGCTTGCGATGTTGTAATATACATCTGAGCAAGATAAGGTGTGTAGGATTTGTTGTCTTTGGCTCTTTGTATTTAAACCTCCAGGAAATCTGAAGACTGAAACTTTTGGTAGGGGAATTCTCTGAAGTGAAGTCACAGAAGTGTTGATTCAGCATGTCTCCCTTCCTCTTCCTGTCCTTCAGGAAGAAGTTTTCAAAAAAATTCCAGTTTTCCAAATTTTAAGTGCCTTCTTAATCTCCAGCATCTTGTCTGTTCTCTGTTACTTCATTCATCATTAACCGAAAACGTTAAATAATCATAAAAATGTTGTACTGCTGCCACAGGCAGCTTACATAAGTGAACTTTCATTGAAAGGAAGATGTTCTCTTCCCCACTGAACAAAGAAGTAATAACAAACCTTTGGGCCTCACTTCTATTCTTCACAGGTCTGTGTTTAGTTTCAGCTTTGCTGCTTTTAGCTGTACAGTTGGGCCTCTTCCAGCTCAGTGCTTAGAGGTGTGGAAGAAGCTACCTATTGATGCACTCTGGATCTACATAAACTGTTGGAAAACGTAGAAGGTAAAGCTGTGTTCTCCTGTAACTGTACTCTTGGCTTTTTACTGGTTTGCTTCTAAAGACGAAAAGTACAAATGGGATTTTAAAGTGGATGATGTCCGATTTCTATCTCTATGGAAGACATTAAACAAAAGAGGAGAAGGTATACATTGATTGTCTCTTCTTCTGATATGTTTTTTTCAGTGATTTTTTTTTTTCCTTTTTTTTACCTCTAGTATAGTAGTTTGAATGTCTTGGTTTAGGGAGGCTTAGAGCATTTTTCATGTTTCAGCCATAGGCCCGTATCCTTTAACATTGCTGTTTCACCAGGTATTACTTGATCAGAAATATGTAGTTTTATTGTGCTGTTAGCGATTCTTTAGGTGGAGTTGCCAGGAGAGGGAACTGTATGTAGTCTGGATGTTTAACCTAAATTTTCCTTCAAGTACGTCTGTGTTACACAAGTACAGCAATTGACACATCTGCATAGATGCAGAGTGTCAAGAGAGATCTACGGGCAGTTCTTTTCTAGAAATGGTCAAAGACAAAGCTCTGCCAGCGATGAGCATTCAGGAGTCTCGTGTCAATTCCGTTTTCTTCACCAGTTTTTCTGGAAGCTGAACAGAAAAGTAATACCAACATCTCTTTGACAATACTGTAATACCCATAAGTTGACAATTTCAGATGTTAACTGTCAAGGAACGTATGACAAGGTAATCTTTTTTCTGCAAAAAATACTTATGTCCAGCCTGCCGTCTGTGAAGAGAGGAGGCAGTGAGCAGATGTATTACTTGTGAAGAAAGTGTCGCCTAGTATTAAATGGAAGAATAAATAAAAATCTATACGGATGTACTCACAAATGTTTATGTCACTTACGTTGCATAAACTATCATGCATTCCACACCAAGTATGTCACTCAACCAGCTTATACAAGCTTGATTGTGTTTTTTCCTGAGGGAAAGATGTCTAGACTTGTTTTTCTACTCTGGTTTCCTTCAAACAGGCTGTTGACTCAAATCAAGTTATTATAATGGTGTCTGCTGGTTTTGAGATGGTTTTTTGCATGCAAGCAGCATGATGTTGTCTAAGGTTGTTTTGCTTGTGACAGAAATACAAGATTTGAATCCAGAGTCTGGAGCAGAAAAGCTGGAATGCCAAGCTCATCAAATCAGATGAGTGTATTGCTGCCTGCTGTTGCTTCAACACACTTCATGCTGCAGTTCATTCATCTGCATCAGCTCATGGGAGAGTGGATCCATATTACCTGGAAACACGTAACCAGCAAAGCCCTCTTCTTCCAAAAGGGAAAAAAGGCAGCAATCAGGTCACTCAGAGTCAGATATTTGCACGTACACACCTTGTCTCATGCACTCTGATTTGAAGACCTTGTACAAGTTTTTCGTCTATGTATTGCTTGACCACTAAATGAATTCTGTGGTTCTGCTAAGGACACTTAGTTGAGGTTTTCATTTTTTTTGTTAGTTTGTTTTCTATTAATTTGAGAACAAGTTAGAAGTAGCCAGTTTGTGAGAGGTCCTCTGGGGACAATCTAACAGAGTAACAGGGAAAGACAAGTTTTGAGTAACATAACGTCAACCTCTTCACTTACACATGTTGGTTATATCAGGGTATGAGCTCTTTGCTCTAGTGAGCAAATTCTCAAGGCTGGCAGCAAGGCCAGAGCTGTGTCGTCTTGCTGACTGTGAAAGATGTCATTGCCAGAACTGTTTCTGGAAAGTGTGAGGGGAAGAGAGCGTGCCCTATTAGACTAGTATCTAACTTAGCAACGATACTACTGCCTTCATCCTTTCATGCAAGGTCACCTCTTAGATTTCTGAATTGCTTATACTCTTACTTTCTATAACGGTCTGCAGATAAAGTCTTTGTCTTCTAGTTAACAAATAAACAAACTTTTCCATTTGAATAGAGTAATGAAAATGCAGTTTGCTGCCATTTATCTTATATGGGGCTTCTACTTATTCTTTCCTGTGCCATCAATCTGTCTTAAAAGCTTTAAAAGGTAATGTCTCTTTTCAGACATGCACTCTGAGTCTAGGAGGGAAAGTCCATTTAAAGAATTAATGAACCTTTTCAGTAGTGTAGCTGTGGTGAACGTCACTTGCCTAAGCCGTTTTGTGGTCTATAGGGAAAGATTTTCAGTCATTCATTCTCCCCAGCTGCCTCCGAGCCTTTGTGTCATTTACATTGGTCATGCTGTATGTATTTCACCAGGTGGGGAAATTTTCTGAAGGCTGTCTTGCAGAAAATCCTATCCTTTCTGTATCATGAGTTGGGCTCTTTGACTCAAGAGGCATGAAATTGTGTATTGACTGCCCTTTTTTATTAAAAAAAAAAAAAAAATTCTAGGACTGCCTGTGGTCTTCAAGAGTAATTCTGGCAGGAGCTGGCATGATGTCGGTGAAGATAAACTGAGTGGGTAAGAACAGAATTGTAAGGCAAAAGGCTTATTTCTGTTATGTGATTTGTTACTCCTTATTCATACTATAGAGCTTTTGTTTAACGCCTAGAAAAGCAGTTCGTCGAGCAACCTGCCAGAGAAAGTTGTGAGTACATCACTCAACCTCTCTGTACTGTGCTTTGCTACTTTAGAAAGTGGTGCAAAAACATAATCAGTAGTTGAGCACTGGTGAAAGAGTTATGTAAATCCACATGTAAAGTCATAAGAGGTTTCAGATGTTTCTGAAATTCTCTGCTGAGCTACAGCTGGGGATGTAATGTGAGATAGTGAGGTGAACAAGTGGAAATGCCAAGAATTAAGCAGGTCAGTGTACTGATTATGTGGTGTGAGAAATAATTATCTTGCCACATCAGAACTGTTGCTCTCTTCCAAAATATTTCTTCATTTCAGTTCAAAGACCACCAGTTGTGATCATTATGGTAACTGCTCTTCTGAAATCCGTTTTTAACCCATCTTAACAATTGGGCAATCCAAACTGGTCACAGCTGAGTTACTGGAGAGAGTTGGCTCGTTCTCATGTGGTCTGAACTTTCAGTCTCTTGCTCTTGCCTGTGTTAGCCAGTGTAGCCTGATTGTTTTTCTCTTTCTTCGTGCAGATGCCTTTTTTGGACACCAGTCTACACTTGTGCAATAGGAACGTCATCTCTACATGCCTCGGAACATCGCAGGCGTAGGAGTCAGGGCTTGAATGGATTAGGCTTTGGCAGAGACGTAGACTTTGGCAATGTCTTGAACTAAGACATTATTATCTGTGTGGTGCGTGCAAGTAGACTAAACGTGGAAGAGAATTCTTAAATTTTGAAGTCATTACCCATACAAAGGTATGTTTGTCCTTGGGTTGGAATCCTTTAAATTATGTGGTGTAGGGACAGATAAGGTCTGGCATGACCTGCTGCCAATTCCCTTTTCTTGTACCAGCAATATACCAGCATGACATGGTACGATGTTGTGGGAGAAGCACTTATTAAAAACAGCTGGAACCCAAATACAGTTGTAGATCACAATCTCCAGGCTGGCTGGCTGATTTTGGTTATTGCCCAGTTTTGTTGGTGTTTTGTTGATTGGTTTTAAAAAAAAAAAAACAAAAAACAAAAAACACCACCACCACCAACAACAAAACCAAAAAAACCCAAACCAAAACAAACAAACAAACAAAAAAACCCAACACCAACCCACCACTTGTGTATTTAAACTGAGAGATTATCATCTATACTCTGGATTTTGTTTGGATGCCAATTGACACTTTGTAATGTTGCTGTTGGCAACTTAAGCAAACTTGAACTTGCAGTAATACAGAATCACCCAAACAAAAGTAGCCCAATGAGGAAACAGCACAGCTGGTTGAGAAATTGTGGAAGTGATAGTGTTTTGAAATTAGTAGGACCAAAAAAAAGTTAATTCTGTTTGGGTATAGCCTGGAATGCATTCTGTGTTAGATCGCAGGAGATAACACAGTATAAGTATGAAAAACAAGCATGTTGCTTACTTCAGTTATGTATGTAAATGTGGATGCCCTGTTTTAATGTGTAATGGTCTTAAAGATGTTGTTTTCATGTGTAAGGCTTAAGTGTTGCACAGAGATGACTTCTTAAAATCCTACTTCCTCTTTATTTTGGGGGGCTTTTTTTTTTGGGGGGTGTAACATTTTTATAGGCCTAAACTTTGTAAGAAGTGTTATTTCATGGCTATGCCGAGCAAGTGGCTCTGCACAACTTCAGTCATTGTATCTTGTATGATAACAAAAATCAGGTAGCTGTGGGTAAATAGATAAGTGAAAAATTGCTATTTTAAGGTACTTTTTTAAAAAAATAAGTTGTTTTTTTTCTTCATCCTAAGGTCTTTACCAATTCCTTTTTGTGTTTTAACTTGATTTGTAAAGCTTGTAAAAAAAGATTGTTGTAAATTTTTAGTGCAATCTGTGTCCTACAACTCTTTGGAAATGTGTTATTTCATTTTGGTAAAGGACTCTGATTTAATCCTCTTAATTTCTTAAATAGCTCTTGTGTTGACCTACTGACAGAATTTCTGGTTTATTGTTATCCGTGGAGTTCAGTAGCTCATCACTGCACTGGAAACTGGTCTTCCCTTAGGTGGATTATTAATGAATATCCAAACTGTGGCGAAGTTGTCTCCACGCTGACACTGGTGTACAACTGGAATAGATGAGGCAGGGAAGGCAGGAGGCAACTGCGACTTTACTCCATTTTACAAAAGAAGCATCAGCGCCGAGACGAAGCAGCTTTGCCTCAGCTACAATGCAAGTCTGAAACGGAGCTGGAAAGTGAACCCCATCTGTGGCTGAATTGCAAGCCTGCCATATGTCATGAGGAATTATACAAGAACTATCACTGGATACAAAAGAGAAGCACTGTGAAGCCTTGGCCTCCTGCTCCTTGGTGATTTTTTTCGCACTAAATGTTCTCTTCCTCATGTGCTCACTCACACCGCCTCCCACATCATCTTGTCAATCTTTCTTGCTCTGACAGACCTTGGGACTGAGGTTCCCTGGAAAAACCTGAGGAACAATTGGGTTGTGTGAGTGGTGATGTGCTCCTGAGGTTTTTGACAGCAGAACTCAATAATTAATACTGTGGAGTGTAGGTTATTCAGTTAAACTGTTACCTCAGGCATGCGTGAAATGCCACCATCACCCTGTAGTGTTTTTTGTCGTATGTGGACAGCTGTGTAGCCAAAAACGGATGGAGTGCCCCGTGCTGCAGTCAGACCATGCTGTGAGTCAGCTCGGTGGGCTCAGAATGAAGTAAAACTCCTGTTGTTCTCTGAACAGCATTGCGTGGGAGAAAGCAGAGGGGTCTGGTGTGTATTTCTTATCTCGTTCATTTCTGGCACAGCAGCAGCATGTCCTGTGCTGGAGGAGGCAGTCACTGCATGGACAGGAGCTGTGGCTTTCCTGGTCTGGTGTAATCTCTCATGGTATGTTCTCATAAATCAGGAAGCATGTACCTCACAGCTGTGGCCAGATGACAATCCAGACCCTTAGTGCTCAGTTTTCTCTGGGCTGGTTTCACCTCTTGCTTTAGTAAATTTGTCTTTCATCTTACCATATCAGGCTGCCAGGTTAATCTGGTTGCTGTTTTCTATCACACGTGACCATGTTTCCTTGTAGGAATAGGAACTCTGAAGTGACCCTAGAACCAAGTGTCACTTTTGTACTTTTGAAAGATGGCTTAGTCACTATTAAATACTTATTTTATACTCTTGAAGGGTACTTGGTCTTTAGAGCATGGAACAGGTGTCTGAGGGAGTCTTCATCTGAAAGGTGTTGTGCAGAAGTTTAGCAGCAACTATCAAGTGAGGTGATGGAAACATTAAATGCTAATTAATGGTATACATTAGATTCTGAGATCAGTATCATGTGGACAGGCTACCTGCTGCAGTATCACCATCCTATGTATGAGGAAGTGAATCAGCTCACATTTAATGCTTAAGAAACTCTAAAGGAACAGGACTTCATGTATCACAGAATCACAGAATGGTTGGGATTGGAAGGGACCTCTGGAGATCACCCAGTCCAACCCACCTGCTAAAGCAGGTTCACCAGAGCAGATCACACAGGAATGTGTCCAGGTGGGTTTGAATGTCTCCAGAGAAGGAGACTCCACAACCTCTCTGGGCAGCCTGGTCCAGGGCTCTGGCACCTCACAGTAAAGAAGTTTCTCCTCATATTCAGATGGAACCTCCTGTGCTTCAGTCTGTGTCCATTGCCCTCCATCCTATCATTGGGCACCACTGAAAAGAGTCTGGTCCATCCTCTTGACACCCATCCTTGAGATATTTAAACATTGATGAGATCCCCTCTCAGCTTCTCTTCTCCAGGCTGAACAGACCCAGCTCTCTGTCTTTCCTCGTAAAAAAGATGCTCCAGACCCCTCATCATCTTTATAGCCCACTGCTGGACTCCCTCCAGTAATTCCTTGCCCTTCTTAAACTGGGGAGCCCAGAACTGGACACAGTACTGGAGGGTCTTGGTCTCGTCTCCCAAGTAGCAAGTGACAGAACAAGGGGGAAAAGGCCTCAAGTTGTGCCAGGAGAGGTTTAGATTGGATATTAGAAAAAAAATCTTCCCAGAAAGGGTTGTCAGGCATTGGAACAGGCTGCCGAGGGAAGTGGTGGAGTCGCCATCTCTGGAGGTTTTTAAAAGACATACAGATGAGGCTCTTAGGGACATGGTTTAGTGCCAGAGTTAGGTTATGGTTGGATTTGATGATCCTGAGCGTCTCTTCCAACTGAAATGATTCTATGATTCTACTCCAGATGCGGCCTCACCAGGGCAGAGTAGAGGGGGAGGAGAACCTCCCTTGACCTGACAGTTTTCCTAATGTACCCCAGGTACCATTGGCCTTCTTGACCACAAGGGCACATTATTGACTCATGGTCAACCTGTTGTTGACCAGAACTCCCAAGTCCTTCTCTGCAATGCTGCTTTCCAGCAGGTCCACCCCTAACCTGTACTGGTGCCCGGGGTTGTTCCTCCCCGGGTGCAGGACCCTGAGCTTGCCCTTGTTAAACTTCATCAGGCTCTTCTCTGCCCAGTCCTCCAGACTGGCCAGGTTTCACTGAATGGCAGCGCAGCCTTCTGGTGCAGTTCAGCTATGGTATAAATATGATCTCCAGCAGTGATTGTCTACTGTGTAGAATGTCAATGGTTTCTACCCACTAGAAATGAATTTCCAGGAAAGCATGTGACTTACTTTGTTCACCTTACTTTTGCTAGTAGAAAGAAACTGAGAGATTTCATGAGCAGCAGCAAGTTTTGCATTGAGTGAGGATCCTTGTCTGGTAGCAGATGTACTCATTTGCATGGGAGTGAGCTAATTGCCAATGATCAGCTCAGAATGGGTTCATCTATTTCAGCTGCTAAATCTGCCATTTCCCTCTGAGAAGTATAGAGAAAGTTGAAACCATCTTCTGCTGTGCAAGCACAGGGGAAGGAGAGCAGGTGTATGCAAAGAGCTTGACCAAGTGTGCTTAAGCATCTTGGTCTCGTGGGATACCTCTGTTCCAACATAATGAAAAGTTGCCTCTTAAAGCTTTTTATCGAGAGTTCCCTGTGAAATTGGGCACTTAGTTTTCCAGTGTCTTGGTCTTCAGGTGAGAAAATAACCTTCCCTTTAACCAGCAAGACAGGATACTGGATGCGAGATTTCTCTAAGGCACATGTGATGCTTTTAGATACTTAAGAGTTGCCATAATCGGTGCAGAAAATTAAAACATATCAGTTGCTGTGTTTCAGCCAAAGTGGACTTGCCAGGATAGCAAAAGCTGTAGCTTTTTTAATGCTGATGAGGCTCAAAGGTTAACCTGAAAGGTTTAGGTGCCTTTTCAGGAATATGTTCACTTAGGTGCAGTTTGGTTTGCCTTTTTTGTCAGTGTAACCAAGGCAGAAGCTTGGTTACATTGGAAACCTGGCTTTCAAAACACAGCAGATCTGAATTTCACCTGTTGGAAACACAAAAATAATTTGTGTGGATCCTGTCTTTTTGGAGTGAGGAGGTTATGTCCCGCTTTTTCTCCAGGATGAGTTGCTGAAATACTTCTGCTCCCTTTTATAGGGGCGTTCTGGCTCCTTGTTGGAATAGCTGCTCTGGCCATAGTGGTGTGGCCAGTGTAGAAGTTTTTGTGCTTTGTGGACAAGTGAGCTTCCTTTTTATGTTTGCTGTCATCTTCCCCTGCTGCTTTCCATTGCCAGCACTAGATGCTTTTTTATATTTAGGGGTCGGCATCAGGAATGTCTTAAATTTTATCCAAATTGTAAGTAATTTTGAGTTCTTTGTGTTTTACCCCATGTGTGGTGTCTCGGTGGACATACCTCAAAGGACAGATGAGTTGAGCAGCTGCACTCTCGAGGAGGAGGGGGGAAAGTGGTGAATTTTCATGTCTCTGAGCTTTCTGTCTGTATTGGTACAAGTAATCTCATGGCTTCAAAGCAAGTTCTGGAAAAAGAGTGGGGACTAACCCATGCATTTCAAGAATTTGCAGGTGAAACCGCATTGCTATTCCACATTTTCCGTTTCCTTTAAGTGTGTTCCGTCCCTTTGATTAAAACCTCCACTGTCTTTTTCTGCTGCTTTCTCCTTATATGGTTCATCACCCACCCCTATGATAGTGGTAGAGGAAAGATTCCATATATTTTGGGCTGCTTCCAGGACCTTTGTGGTACTTTTAGATCTCTCAAACTGTTTGCTGCTGCTTCTAGTAAGCTGGGTGTAACCTCAGTTCCTGAGGAACTGAAGAATGGGGGAGATGAGAACGGGATCCAGCTCTCATGTTCCTAGGTACTGCAGTAAGCAGCGTTTCACGAATTTGTACTCATACGATGTTGTGATTGTTTGTGGTGGAATGGTGTATTATTATTAGCTCTGTTTGTTAATATTGTCCCAGGCTGGTTTTGTTGACGAGGAGTCTTGTTTCATTTTGGCTACATCATGGTTGTCTCAGGCCTTTCCCTTTTTAACCTACTCACTCGCTAAGTTACATTAAGGAAATAATAAATAAATGGCAATGGGCTTTCCCTGGCTGAAAATAGCTGTTGACCTTAGACTACCATAAGCTACATCTGCAAAAAGCCCCTGCTGATTTTCCTGGTGGGCTTGAGGAAACCTCTGAGCAGCTCTTTGTGAGTTCATGTTTGGCAGAGGAGTGGCGAGGATGGTGTGAATGTTCTGTGTTTTGCTGCAGGAGCTGATGATTGCTTGAATGAGTGGACTTCCTGATTCAGAGGTAAAGAATGAATGGTCTCTCCTTGTAGTTTCAATTTTATTATTGTAAAAGGTACTTCAGCAGCTCAGTGGTGTCTGCTGCCGAGACAGTTGTTTCCACTGCTTGAGAAAAAGTCCATCTGACGCACCAATGGGAAGTCGACACTTTCGGTTCATTAAAGTGAGCATCTGTGAGTGGATGTGCTCAGCTGAGAATGTCTCGGCCTCTAAGATGGGTCTGAAAAAGGCTTGAACTTTAAAAGCTTCCATTGTCTGAAGGCACAGGCTTTTCCAGCTCAGCTCCCTCCTGCTGTAGCACTGGGACCAAGTGTGTAGTTGCTATTTCATTGCTCCAGCAGCCTTGCTTTATTGCTTGACCTTGCTTTACTTAAAAATAATAATTTAAAATGTTGCTTTCTGTGTTTGCAAAATAATGATGAATTTGGAACACGTAAAAGAAAGTTACCTAGCTGACAGTTCAGCGGAGGGACCTTTAGAGACAACTGATGATATTTCATATTTTACTCATCTTCCAAATATTTGTCTGATTTGTTCTCTTTGCAGAGCTAGTATCTCTGCCTGTATTTGCAGACTAGCTCCTTCAAATTGGTTATTACTGTGATCCAAGTAGTTCTGGAAGGTGGCCCTGTAGGGGCTTTTCTTCCCTGGTTTGCTCTGACGGTTACTTTGACACTAGTGGCCTCTGGGAAAGGTTTCTTAATATATTAGCAATTGCATCCTACAGACCAGACTTAAAGGGAGCTCAGGTACTCTTGGAGCAGTCAGCAAACACAAAGAGCAGGGTAGGATGTGTTCCACATGGGAGCTGGTATTGCCTCTTCCATCCTAGATGAGTTTACTGCTGAAGCAATGGACACGCTCTAAGGGCTTGGGGGCTTTTTAGTATTGGAGTATTATAGGATTAAATATTCAGCCACCAAAATCTCTGATGCCAACCCCTTGGTAATAGGAGGAAGCAATTATGTTAATAGCTTTTCTGATATGGTTTAGAGGGCAGCACTGTGTTTGGCCTCATATTCTCACCTGAGGTGTCTGAAAACTCTAGGGATGTCAGCTTCTGACAGCATAGTCTATACAGATAAGGACTGTCAGTAGACCTCAAATGACCATTTCTAGTATGCATTGTTATATTATGTCTTCTATATTTAAATATAGCAGCTTTTCAGCTTTGTCACAGCTGTGGTTAAGATGACAGGCCGAGATGACACTTCTACCTTGATTTTTCTTTAGATAGCAAAAGAGGTTATGGCGATCCCTGGGAATTTACGATAAAGACTAGTTCAGATTAGGAGGGACCTTTGCAGGTCATCTAGTCGGGGCTCCTGCTGTCTTTCATGATGTCTAATTTATTGAAGTGGTCCCTAATCCACTTGCTCTACTCTGGGTCGTGCTTCACTTGCACAGACTCTGCTACTGCCTTCAGGGAGGCCTGAGAGCAGACCTTCCCGGTCAAGTAGGCATTCTATACCTGGGCCTTTTTTTGTGCCCTTTATCTGTGGACCAACATTTTTCTTGCTGCTGAGATGCTTCTTGTTGCCTTCTGCACCCCGTCCGTGTTAAAATTCCAGCCAAGCTTTTACTTTCCTGTCCTCCTGCATGCTCAGGCGTTGACTCCATATTCCTTCTAAACAGCCTGTCCCCACTTCCACCTCCTGTACGCTTCCTTTTAGTGTTTGAGCTCAGTCAGGAGTTCCCCCTCGGGCAGAGCTGGCCCCCTGCCACGCTTGCTTGGCTTCCTGTACATCAGAACAGGCTGTTCTGCTTTGAGTGGTTGTTCTTGGAGATCATCCGGCCCTCCTGGACCCCTTTGCCTCAGCCTCCAGTGGGATCCTGCCTACCAGTTCCCTCAACAAACCTAAATCTGCTCTTTTTTTACACTGAGGGTGGTGGAACACTGGCCCAGGTTGCCCAGAGAGGTGATGGATGCCCCATCCCTGGAGACATCCCAGGCCAGGCTGGACGGGGCTCTGAGCAACCTGAGCTGGCTGAAGATGTCCCCGCTCGTGGCAGGGGTGGCACTGGATGAGCTTTGAATGTCCCTTCCAACACAAACTATTCCATGATTCTGAAATTGAAGATCTCAGTTCTGTTACCCACCTATGATGTTTCTTTCAGGATCTTATATCACCATCTTATGCCTGCTGCAGCCAAGGCTGTGATCAACCTTCCCAGCTTTAGCTGGTTCATCTTGATTAATGAGTAGCAGGTTGAGCAGAGTGCCTCTCCTAACTGACTTGTCTATCAGTCTTTTCAGGAAGTTGTCCTCCAGGGTTGCTCTCTTGGGTTGCTTGCACCTTTCCTGGTTGCCTTCCCAACAGATACTGGGGTGGTGAAAACCCTCAGGGAGAAACATGGCCTGCAAGCAAAAGGCTTCTCCCAGCTGATTACCATTGATTTAATCCACTTTCTGGTGGTTTTGGTGATCTGTAGCTGACACCTGTCACCCTATTATGCTCGTTGGCCTTCTCTCATCTGGACCTATAAGCTTTTGCCCAGTCTCTCACCAACTGCTTTGCAGAGCTCTGCATTTTCAGGTCACTTATTTGTGTAGAGCACAGACCCAGGCTCTGAGTTTTCTCTCTTTTTTGTTTTGTTTTGGTTTTTTTCTCCTTCCTGAACAGCCATCATCCATCACAGCACCGCAGTTGTGTAAACTATCCCACCACGTCTCTTCTCCCAGAGATATCACAGCTTTCTGTCTGCACATGGACGTCCATTTGTTCTGTTTTGCAGCATTAGTTAGTGTAGAGGCCCTTCAGAGAGGCTCCCTGTGACCCACCTTGAGAGTGGGAGCGGGAGGGTCTTGCTAAAAATTTGGGACACTGGCTACTATTTGTTTCTTGGTTTTCATTTTCCATAGAACTGGTTCTGGTGTCACAGTGTTAATCTTTCTGTGAAGGAAATGAGCTGCTCCACTTGTGTAGGAAATGTCAGGAATGTTTCTCCCAGGTACTGTTATATCCTGGGAAAAGATTTTTGTAACCCCTTTCTCGGACCAAGTGAGCGAGCACACAGTAGGAGACATAGGCATTTCTAACCTGGCTCTAGCATATGCAACTTCTACAACGTAGGGTGGGTTTGTGTGCCTGTAGAATGATGCTGGTCTACCACTTATGGATTGGTCACTCTTTAGAACAATTTGCAAATATGCTAAAGCCCAGATGATTTACTTTAATGCATTCTTTCACCTGCTTAATGCACCTGCAAGAGCACATGCATGTTTTCTGTCTCTAACTTCTGTTGAGCTTTCTTCAAGCAAATTTTGCTTTTTTTCGGCATTTTTCCATATAGTGGACTCTGACTGTCCCACAGTGGATTTGAGAATTAGTCCCTAAAGAGGAAGACCAGAGGAAAACTTTTTCTTCCCCTCTCCAATGTAAGGGAGCAGAATCAGCTGGTGCCAGTCCCGTACTTCTTCCTCCTCTTCTCAGAAGCTGCAAGGCTGCAGTTCCCTCCTCCCACATCCTCATCTACTCGGATGCATGCAGCTATTGATGATTGTAAGTTTGTTTGTTTGGTTTTTTTCATGTCCAGGGTTCTTCAGGTGAATTCCACCCAGGCTGTGATAGCTCCTAAACCATGCTCTCACTATCTGAAGAGGAACTGTCCTAGAACAATTGCCAGGAGCTCAGTGCACACTTCCCCTGAGCACTTCTCCACAGCTGTGGAAGTTACTGTGTTCTCAATGGCTATAGTATCTTAGTAGCTTCTCTTTGGTCTTTCTCTTTCATGAGTTCTGCTGTATGTAGTTTGAGAGACTCTTTTAAAGGAGAAACAAGCCAGTCATTCAAGTGTCATGTGTCTGTCCTTCCGCCCCTCAAAAAAATTCTATCCACTGTCAAATGGATTTCTTGTATGCTGGTTAAAACTCAAGAGATGTCTCCATGTTCTGTAACATATTTTGAACTCTGTGGTTTTATGGCACAGTAATTGTCTTAATTTGTCACACCTATAGCTGTGCTGTGTCCCCTGTGCTATACAGCTGCTGTGACCAGATGGCTCAGTTTTATGTTCTCCTTTACTGTACCTGCCTACAGCCAGGACAGTGTGTCCTGCAAGGCTTGTCTGTGGCGAAAACATTGTGGTAAAGTAAACCAGAGACTGATGGCAGCTGTAAACCTTGGGATGGAGTGCCTTGCTGTGTCATGTTATTGCAGGCAGCCTGTCACTAGACAGATGTGAAGGTGGAAACAGCCTGTTGTTAGTGGATTCCTTTTCAAGAAGGAGTAGACCTTTCCACGTGCTTTGACAGGACAAGAATATCTTACTGTAACTTCCTTAGCTTACCACTTAGCTGAGGGCAGGTATGTTTTGATGAAGTCACGGTAATATGTTTTTCTTGTTTCTATTGTTAAAGATTACCAGAGTAGCATTTTGGGTAACTTCATTTTCTGATCCGTAGTGTGATGACCACTCTGTCCTTGTTTATTTCTCCCGTGTTCCATACAGGCACTGAGACCTGACATGCAAACAATTGTTGTTTCCTTTCCTCCTGTTTGATTAATGCTTTTTCATCTGTTTTATCAAACTTCTAGCTTTTCCCCACTTGTAGGCTCCTTAAAACATAATAAGTCATGATGTCCATTAATGGTTACTATATTGCAGTAACAGGGTATTTGATCCCAAGTAACTTTTAATACCAAGGTCTGACAAAGCAAGCCCTGGCTCCGGTCATTCTCCTGTGCATGTTTACCCTTCCCCACCCACTGCTGAGTTAAGCTTTATCCCCCTCCAGTGCCAAGCCAGCTTCACCCTCCCAGCTACCCTGTGGTTTCTGAGCCGCCAGTGCATCAGCTGCACACCTCTGTGCCGGTGCATCTCTGTCTGTGGAGAGTCATGGAATCATAGAACCATTTTGGTTGGAAGAGACCCCCAAGATCATCAAGTCCAACCATAACCTGACTCTGGCACTAAACCATGTCCCTAAGAACCTCGTCTAAATGCCTTTTAAACCCCTTCAGGGATGGTGACTCCACCACTGCCCTGGGCAGCCTGTTCCAGTGCCTGACAACCCTTTCCGTGAAGAATTTTTTCCTAATATCCAATCTGAACCTCCCCTGGCACAACTTGAGGCCATTTCCTCTTGTCCTGTCACTTGTTATTTGGGAGAAGAGACCAACACCCTTCATGCAACAGCCTCCTTTTGGGTAGCTGCACAGCGAGAAGGTCTCCCCTCAGCCTCCTTTTTTCCAGGCTGAACAGCCCCAGCTCCCTCAGCCCTCAGAGGAGCACAGAGGAAGGGTCTTGCTTCTTAGTGCTTTGCTACTTTGTCTGTCTTGTGACCCCTCCTTTAGGGGAGAGGGAAACGCAGCTGCCAGAGCGTATCTGCACCATGGACAATAGACCTGAGCCCCAGGGAGAGGCCGAAGGAGGAACGAGGCAGCCCGGCCCCAGATGGGCTCTGCTGCAGGCACAGTGTGCCTGAGCTTCAGCCTTGGTTCAACTCATCCTCAGCTGAAGCAAATACAGAGCTCCTGTATTTGAGGAGATGAAAGATAGGGAGTACCAGCAAAGGAGGAAGAATTTTCATTAGGATTTCTTATTTCTCTGCACCATGCCTCATGCCCCAGCATAGACAATGCCTAGTTTGCCAGTGTTTCCTTCACTGCAGCACTCTTGTGCCTGGCTCATTCCACTTATCTTTTCAATGAAGCAAGAGTCTCCTGGTGATGATGTAGTTGTAAATATGCAGCCGTGAAGCATATGTGGAGGCGAACTGACGCTTTGCTAGAGAGAGTAATTTCTTAACTTTGACTATGTATACTTGCAACCCTGATAACTTTTCACTGTAGTTCGTGCTAGTAAACAACTCCCAAAAAAAAGGTGCTCTGATAAGATTATTTTGCATTTTTCATGTACATGTTCGTGCTGATGGCATGCATTACGTTATTAAGGTCAACAGGAGGGTAAACTGCAGAATGAGGTGACTCAGTGACAGCAATACAGTAAGTCACTGTCAGAGCATGGAGCATTCCTGGAGGACAAGATCGGGTTCGAGACCATCTAAGGAACCTGAAGGTGCTCAGGTCCATGGGACCTGATGAGATGCATCTAAGAGTCCTGTGGGAATGGACAGATGAAGTTGTTAAGCCACTGTCAATCATATTTGAAAAGTCTAGGCAGTCTGAAGTTCCTAGTGACTGGAAGAGGGGAAACATAACCCCCTTTTTTCAAAAGGGAAACAAGGGAGGCCCAGGGCACTGCAGGCCAATCAGTCTCGTCTCTGTGCCTGGCAAGATCGTGTAGCAGATCCTCCTGGAAACTACACTGAGGTACATGGCAAATAAGGAGATGATTGGTGACAGCCAACATGGCTTCACTAAGGGCAAATCTTGCCTGAAAAATTCAGTGGCCGCCTGCAGCAGAATGACAGGGCTCGTGGGTAAGGGAAGAACAACTGATATCATCTACCTGGACTTGTGCAAAGCATTTGATACTGTCCCGCATTACATCCTTGTCTCTAAATTGGAGATAAATGGATTTGACAGGTGGACCATTCAGGAGATAAGGAATTGGCGGGATGGTCTCACTCGAAGAGTTGTGGTCAGTAGCTCAATGTTGAAGTGGAGACCAGTAACAAGTGGGTTCTCTTGGGCTTTGATATTGGGACCAGTATTTTTTAACTTCTTTGTCAGTGACATGGACAGTGGTGCTGAATCCATCCCTGGCAAGGTTGCCAACAACACCAAGCTGAGTGGTGCAGTCGACACACTGGAGGGAAGGGTCCCCATTCAGAGAGACCTAGACAGGTTTGAGAGGTGGATCCATGTGAACCTTGTGAAATTCAACAAGGCCAAGTGTGCAAGGTCCTGCACACAGGTCGGAGCGATCCCAAGCACTGATACAGGCTGGGTGGAGAATGGATTGAGAACAGCCCTGAGGAGAAGAACTTGGGGCTGTTGGTTCAACATGACCTAATGATGTGCACCTGCAGCCCAGAAAGCCAACCATATCTTGGGCTGCATCAAAAGAAGTGTGACCAGCAGGTCGAAGGAGGTGATTCTGCTCCTCTGCTCTGCTCTCATGAGACCCCAGCTGCAGTACTGTGTCCAGCTCTGGGGCCTCCCAACATAAGAAGGACATGGACCTGTTGGCGTGGGTCTAGAGGAGGCCACAGAGACGATCAGGGGCTGGAGCACCTCTCCTATGAAGACAGGCTGAGAGAGTTGGGGTTGTTCAGCCTGGAGAAGAGAAGGCTCTAGGGAGATCTTACAGCAGCCTTCCAGTACCTCAAGGGGACCTACCAGAAAGTGGGGAAGGACAAGGGGTAATGGCTTTAAATGGAGAGTAGATTTAGACTGGATATTAAGGAAGAAATTCCTCACCCTGAGGGTGGCGAGGCACTGGAACAGGTTGCCCAGGGAAGGTGTGGATGCCCCATGCTTGGAAGTGTTCAGGGCCAGGCTGGATGGGGCTTTGAGCAACCTGGGCTAGGGGAAGGTGTCCCTGCCCATGGCAGGGAGGTTGGAACTAGATGATCTTTAAGGTCCCTTCCAGCCCAAACCATTCTATCATTCTATGATCCCTACCTTGTCCATGGGATCCTCTTCATGTTCAAGCCGGTGACCCATTTAAATACAGACTAAATAATTTTGTAGTGATTGTGAAACACAGAAGTTGCTCGTGCATCAAGCTGGCAGCTTCCGTGTCTGTTAGTATGGGCTGATCTTTATTCCTGGGAAGGATTTTCCCGTTATGAGAAGAAAAGGTACTTTTCCGTTTTTCTTCCTGTAGCTTTATTGTTTCTTTTAGAACAAAATTATTTTTTTACTTTTCTCACTTATATTGTGAAAAATGATACAATGAGGAAAAGCTTTCTCATAATTTCCTGCAAAGAACTGTTTTGCCTTGGTCAGATGAAGGTCTTCCAACCAACTGATATATCTCTGTTTTTAGTGTGAGATTTCTGCTTTAGTCCTTAGCAGAGCAATCACAATTTGAAGCTTGTTAGGTGCCTGTGGTTTCCAGCACTGCAAGTGTAATGTAAAGCTGGACTTCAGCCTCATGAATGCAGCGTTCTGTGTTTTTTTTTTCACTGCTAGAAAATGAATTTGAGCTGTGAGGAACAGAAGGGAAGACCAGTTCATTGTTATTTGCAAGCCATTAGTCTGATATACATGCTTTCCCTCTTCTAGCTGATCTCTTTTTGAAATGTTGCCCAGTTTTAAGTGTCAAAACCAAATGAAGCAGACGAGCCACATTCCCGCGTTATTTCTGTCAGCTACATGTTTCTCAACGAGCTTTTGAGCCGGAGCAAACCGGACCCTTCTGCCGGGGCAGCGTTGAGGCTAACCTCTGCTCCTGACCAGGAGGCTTCCAAACCCTTGTGGTGAAGGCTAATGATACACAAAGGGTATCTCACTAACAATTTCCACATCTCGTTTGTCTTCCCTGCTATGCAGAAGACCTGCTTAAAATATCAGCATCCCTCAACCACAGTCTGGTTGCGGTGGCTTAACCTTGCAGCAGCTTCAGCCAGCTTGGTAATTCCAGCTCACCGTTCACGCGTGGCTTGCTCATCGCGGCAGGGGCATTCCCGTGCAGGGCTCCCGTGCTGACTGCGGGTGTCTGTCTTTGTTCCTGTCTAGAAGGATTTTCAGCTTTGGGTGCAGCCTTGGCTCCATGAAGCTGCTGACGAAATTCCCGATAACTTTGGCAGGGTTTGGCATTCCCCAGTCATTTTCTCCTTCGTGCCCATGTTCCCTCGGCATGTGTTCAGCTCTGGTTTCATGCTTGGCTCTTCTCTAGCCCTTCCTCCTCCGCTCTTGTCTCCTTAAAAGATGATAGAGGCACAGAAACAGCACTTTCTGCAGTCTTCAGAGGGGTTATTTTGTGGTTTCCTGGAGAGTCTAAGCTTGCATCTAGCTTGCTTGTCAGTCCTTTTTTTTTTTTTTTTTTTTCTTTCTCTCTCTCTTTTGAAACATATATACTGAAGGCCCAGCCTCACAGGAAACCATCTTTAATCAAACCACAGCAACAGAATTATCATCTTTACCCCCTCCCCAAAACTGTCTGACAGCTCGCATAGGTGGCACAGTGGCACAGCCCAGAGAATTTGGGTGCCGCGCCATGGGAAGGAATGCACACGCTGGGCAGGAAACCCCGCGACGTTCCGCTGTCTCTGCCTCAAAGGGCCGGCGCTCCTGGGGCTCATATTGATTCCTCTCAGGGCTTTGGGGTGAGAGGAGGGGGGACATCGCTGCTACCCGCATCACAGTGAACTTCAAAACAGCAGGAGCTCTTTGTCGGGTTGTGCATGCGCTGAAGAGGTCACGAGTCAAGGCCAAGCTGGGCTTTGACTTGAGCAGACAAAAATTCAGACACTAGCTGGAATCTTTTTGAAGTCGCCATTTATTGCCTACTGTTATCATCCTTTTCTTTCCTGTGCCTGATGGCATTTTATTTTTACTAAGATGTAAGCTCACTTAGCGTCAGTACAGAATCAGGGATTCCTTTGCTTAGAGTGTGCTGGTTACCCAGAATTGTGTTCTCTAATCATCTTTGTCTTCCACAAACCTTTATGGTTGGGTAGGGGTTTTTTTCTGCTAAAAGGTATTCTTTTAACGTGCTGTCTCTGATTTTAGATAATGCTGTTATATTGGCTAGTAATGTACTGAGCACAAACAAAAGATCACTGAAAATATCTTCCTCAGTAACAATGAGAGTTTCATATTTGATTGAACTCTTTAGTTTTAAATACACATCTTTTTGTTAAGAAGTAGTATCACTGCTGTTAAGTGGTAAGTGTCCATGGGATCAAGGGAAGCAAAATTCTATGTTTTCCCTGTGCCGTAGCAATCACAAGTTGTGTTGTATTCACTTTGGGGGCTGTTAAAGGATGGTAATCACTCATTAGCTCCGTTTCTTGGTACAAGGAATCGTTTGAACAAAACCCAAAAGAGGAACCATAGCAAGTTAGCACCAAGTCAGAACTGGAACTTGGAATTTATGTTAAAATCTCAGCCCTGTCTTGTCCAGAAGTTAACGGACACCAGAAGCTGTTCCTGTTTTATCTCTTACGTCCAGGAATATTTGCACAGAAATTACAACATCCTCATAGAACAATAACATAACTTTTTCTGATAAAGCAATGAGGCCTTTTAGATAAAATAAGAAACAGTGGGTTTGCATGACACTCCAGGTCATCCATTGGAAGGCTCTCTTTCTGTGCCCTTCCTTTCGTTTAATTTGGTCTTCTCAGAATCACCAAGTTTATCTGAATTTTCCAACTTTCCTCTGATTTATCCAGCTTTCACAGTTCATCGTCTGGACTAATTCCATCTCTCTCCTTTATTCTCAAGATTTATAACAAGTTAGTGGAAGGCCAAATTCTCCTTCTAGTGTTGGCTGACCACATAAGAAATTACTTTTTCTATCTGTTATAAATTAGTATTTATTTCCTATAATAAATAATACCTTTCTTATAATCCCTTTAGGTCTGGTCACTATACTGTGTTTTTTTTGTAGCATGCTGAGTAACTTATACTTGAATTAAGGGCTTGCTGGGTTGGTTTTGTTTTGATTTTTTTTTTTCCTCCTCCAGTGTGTTTTTTGTGTTTGTCCATACCTTCCTTGAAGAACAACTTTTTTCTTCTGGTTCCAGGAGATGGGAAAGAAGCTGCATGGCCAAGGCACAAGAGCCTTTCCTACAGATGCCCTGCCAGTGCTTGTCACAGACAGAATCTCGGATGGGGTTATTCAATTTGCCTTCCCAGGGCAGTAGTAAGTGGTGAGTCCATGGGCAGACCTTGCTGACCTGGAGAACCCTTCTCAGCCCTCACCTGAGGGCCAGGGCAGGTTTTGGAGATGGATGTTCTCTCCATACAGCCACTGCAGCCTCTCCCGTGAGTCACCGTGGGAGCTGACCAGAGTGTCATACCTGCTCTGTGGTCTCCACCGCAGTCGACATCTTCCAAAAGCTCCAAAGTCTCGTCCTCTCTTCTGCTGGCAAGGAAAAGGACCAAAATCAGCTGGATTTAACACTTAGGGAGCAAAGAAGCCCAAGTGCTGTGATGCATGTAAGGAGAGATAACAGATTGTCTTTTCTATTTATCTCCCCCCGCCATCTTTGGAGTCTCCTCCTCTGGAGACATTCAAACCCGCCTGGACACATTCCTGTGTTATCTGCTCTGGTGAACCTGCTTTAGCAGGTGGGTTGGACTGGGTGATCTCCAGAGGTCCCTTCCGACCCCAACCATTCTGGATTCTGTGATCTTTCTCATTGAGTTTTTGCAGGGTTGATTGTTGTTCCCATGTACATCTCAGTCTTGGACTGGTGGCTCGTGCCAGAGTGAAAAAGGAAACAATTTAAAAGCATGAGGAGCATCCTGGGGCAGAAGAAAAAAGAGACTTGTGTGGGAGAAAGGTGATCTTTTGTCCATGTGCTGTTTCAGCACTGTCCTGCATCTCTAAAGCCTTCACACCTCTCTCTAGGGCTCAGAAAGATGGTCTGAAACTTGTTCTTGGTTCATGGTAACATCTGAAGCCTGTTCATGGTTCTATGATTCTATGGTTCATACCTCTGCTGTATGTGATCCTGCATTTTTGGACAAGCAATCCCCCAGTCACGGAGTGGGGACAAGCAGCACCAGGAACCTGTTCAGGATGGGTGACACAACCCACTTGGACGTGTGATATGGCAGACCAGCTGCATGAATGCAAGATAATGTCTGGCACACAGCAGCTCTGATGGCAGGTATGTAGTTCAGTTGCTGGATGGGGAGACGGGGGGAAAACCCAGAAGAATTTGAAAATCTGCTTGGAAGAAAAAAAAAAAGCTTTTGGCCCTCTGGCTGCATGCTGAACCAGAAAAAACCTGCACACGTAACCATTCAAGTAACAAGCCATAAAAGAGGCCACTCTGTGAGATGAAAGTTGTTGGTTTTTTTTTTTTTTGACATGAGGTACCAGTGATGAAAACTGCCGGAGGATGTCACAGTCGATGACTTAAGGATGGAATTTCCACATTGCTTCTGGGTCCTCTTGATTATGCAGAGTGACGCCAGCCCTTTGGGGTTAGTTGAACGCTGATGGTTTTGTAACAGCCTTTAACACGCAGAGATTTTATTTTGGACATCAGCAGTCCTGTCTCGGGAGTGGATTTGAGTTACATTTCCATGTTCCTGTCCAGGAAACATGAGAAATCTTCTCCTGTTCCTGTATGGGCAGAGGGGGCTGGGGAGAGGAGAGGGCTTGGTGAGCTCTGAATGCGTGAATGAAACTGGCCCTGCCAGGGCACAGTGCCTGCTGTGTTTAGAGATGCTCTTCAGAGCTTTTCCAGAGATGGGCTTTGTCATAGAACCATAGAATGGTTTGGGTTGGAAGGGACCATAAACATCATCTAGTTCCAACTCACCTTATCTGCCAGGAACGAAGAGCCATATATGACTTTCTGTTTGCAGTTCCCTGTACTACTGCTGTGATTTTGCTTCTGATTGCTCTGAGCAGATGTGAGCAGAGCTGCTCAGCGGTTGATAGTGGGGTAACAGCACAAGCAGCTGATGTTTCTGCATGAGGTTCATGTGGCTGGTAGTTTGCTTTACAGGTGGACACCTCAAGACTCACCCCTCCTCTTCTGATGCACTGTGTGCATGCGTTTAAAATTGTTTAAATGACAAAAAAAAAAAAAAAGTAGGTTTCCTCAGCCCTAATTTCAGGATTTCAGCCCTAATTTCAGGATTTCAGCTCCTGATGTATTGGTAATTTCACCAGGTCGATAGAGAGATGTCACCTGAAGTAATTCTTCTAACTTCCAGGAGGATTTTTTAACCTGTTTGTTACGGGCATAAAACATGTCCCACTTTAAGTAACGTAGAGGCATTATGGTATCGCAGTGACGTATGGGATTCTAATGCTGCTCTTTCATTCCCGGGACAGTTTGAAAACCCTACGTCAAATAAAAGTTAAGCTGGATGTGATGAGTGTTCCCGATTGCAGCACGTTTTTGTGGCATGAAAAGTTTAAAAACACAGTGTTCCAGGAAAAGTTTGTGGCTGTGGCAGTAAACACTCCTTCTAGCTGTCACCCCAGGTTCCACGATACATCTGTGTGTTCCTACGTGTGCACGTGCCCCCGCTCATGGCCACTTGCAAAACTTGTTTGAATCAATTAAAGTGTGTGTGAAGCTTTCCTGGGCAGCTGTGCTGTCCACCGGCTCTTGTTCAGAAGCGAATTCTTGGCTGCCCGTGGTGAAATGACGGAATTTCAGCAAGACAGAGAAGGAAGTGAACGTTCTGTCCTCCTTCGTGGTCATGGGCAAAAGTACCCGGGTAAAATTGGGGGGGCGAGGGGGAATATGTTCAATGAACTGCGGGAAGCAACTCCTTTTCTCGAGCAAATAGATGCAAAGTCCCTGGATTTTCAAAAGTAGAAATGCCCAGCGGTGGAGTTTTGTAACAGAGCTGTGGTGGCTGTGCCTGTGGTGAAGGCTGACTGTTTAGCAAATGCCATGTTCGACAGCTAGCAGGTGGTTAACCAGAGGGAATTTCACTTTGCTGCGGAGATGGGAAACCACAGTACGTGTGTCTTCCTCTGGGTTATTCAGTGGGTATTCAGAGAAAAAATCCTGGGGGTGGAGGATGTGGGGAAGATACTAAAAAATTCAAGTTTAGGTTCTTCTAGTCCATTCAGAGACTCTGTAACAGGTCTGTGGGGTGGGTGGAGAGGGATGTGTCCTGCCACAGATTCCTCTCCTGTCTTTTATTAGTGGCATCAAGATGTGTATACAGATTGTAGCCAAGCGTAGCTGCTGTAAAGGGCACTGCTTCCATGTACCTTCACCAAATGATGCATTTATAGTAAGGCTTTTAAAACGGATTCCTCAAAAAAGGTACCTTTTATAAGAAACTACAGAAAACTGGAGGTCTTGAACTATTTGCTTTGTGCTGATGATACCGGGGCCCACTCTTACTGAATGGCAAACACTAAGCAAAACGTTATTTCTTCTGCTGAACATACTAGCTGAAGGTGGCCTGAAAGTAAAATCTAACTGGTAATGGTTTAGGGTTCTTTTTTAATAAAAAAAGTATAATTCCTTCAGGGATTTTAAGGGAAGGAGGCAAGGTAGATGAATGGCCAGAAACCAACTTTTTCTGTTCACTTTGTACTGTAGTGGGTTTAATTGCTATCTGGATTTGCTCTTTTTTTATGCGTTTTACAGAAATAAATTGAGTAAAGAGGTATGTGGATCCAAAAGAGCATTACACAATGTCAGACTCTTAGTAATTTCATTATGTCCTACAGGTAGTTACGCTATAGTGGTGTTACATATGTAAGAGCAGATAATCTACAGTCATCAAAATGAATTGCATCATCTACTAATCTGATTTTTTTTTCTCTGAAATGTCAATTTTACAGATCTTCAGAGACAGCTGGAATTGAACAAGACTAAAATCAATTCTACAAACCTCCAGACTAAGAAGGACTTTCTGTAGGAATCTCCCAGAAACAAGAAGAGGTACAGAGCTTTGTTCCTATTCTCTGCATGCTAATACAAGAATGTGAAAACTGCAATCCTTGATAAAAGAGCCAAGGATCAGCCCCTGACTGAGACCAGTAATGAATAATAAAGTAATGACCGTATGCTTCTCTGTTTCTAATCTTATTTCCCTGAGGATTCCCTGCTGGCTTTCGTTAGCCAGTGATTTAGGGGCTTCCTGAGCCAGATGCTGCATCCACACGTGTGCTTAAAAGCCAGCAGACCTCTCTTTGTTCAGTTCATCTGATCATTTTTGAAACCATTTATCCTTTTGCCATCCAAGGCATCCCATGGCAGTGAGTTCCCTGATCTGATTATGCCTTTTTTTACACAATAACTTTTTAGGTTTGCGTGGGTGTTTTTTTTTCCCCTGACTTCATAATAAATTCTTTCATTATGAAAACCAGCAAGTACTAATCCTCCTTTAGCCACCTTTTCCACTTATGATTTTATAAACCTCGGACATCTCTCTTTCTACTTAAGAAGTTTGAGTTTATTTAATTTTTCCTTGTGCAGAAGCCTTTATCTCTGTATCTGATTCCCTCTCTATGAATGTTGTGTGTTGTCTGCATCTCATTTATTAGAAGGTGACCCAAGCTGTACAGTGGTGACGAGAAAAGGATTGATGAGTTAGCACGATGTCTTTGGTTTCTGTCTGTGATTCTCAACTACTTTTGGCTTTGTGGTGGCACCTGACCCCTGCCCTGGAATGTTCAGAGAGCTTAAAACTAACCTGGAAATGGCAAAGGACGCAACGTTTCCTGAATGACTCCCAAAAGATCCTCTGCGTATAAGCACTAGTTCAGACTTTCTGTGCAAGGGCATCCCAATACATATCAGTTGAGACACGGATTTGTGATTTTTACAAAAGCTGACTTGCTAGAGAGGGAGAAGATGGCTTTACATTGTTATGACTTACAGTCCTTGGTCTTCTCCAAGTTCCATGCCTGTTTCCCTCAGTTCCTCTCTCCTCGCCGCAAATGGCACAGCTCTGAGAAACAGAAAGGAAAATCTTCCCTAAAACTGTTCATTTTCTAATTCTAAAGGAAAACACCCGAGTTGTGCTTCAGAACACCAATAATTCCCAGGATTACAAAAGCAAATAACTTTATTCTCTTGATATAAGAAGAGGAGCTGAAAAGAAAACAGGGAGTTGATCCTGACAGTCTGATCTGTGCTGCACGAGAGGAATTTGATTTCAAAAGCCTTCCCAAAATCAGACTTAAGGGGTGGAAAGTGCTGTGGTTTTTGCAGCAAATAAGGAATTTTGTCATTGGCTTTACTGGTTTGAACTGCTTTTGTTTTTGTGGGAAAGCAGAAGCATAAAGAAACTTTAATTGTCAATTATTTATGCTTATACATCCTTGATCCTACAAAAACTTCAAGCATCAGGTCTCTTTTGTATTTATGTTCAAGTATACTGGAAGGTCTACAGGTACACTAAGAAATGTAGGTGTTCAGGAAAGATCTGAGAAGTGACATTATAAGAAAATTACTGCAGTGCTATTGTTGAACCTTTTAATGATTTTTTTTTTTTAAAGAATCTTAACAAGTTCAGAAATGCTAGTCTTTCTCTGAAACTGTTGATCCGTTTCTCTTTGGAAAACTCAGAGAAAAAATTTAGTTTTTCAGCGTTACCACAGGAAAGGGCAATGTTGGGGTCCTGCTGTCCCCAGGAGATGGGACAAGCTGCATTTATTATGTGGGAAAGGATGAAATATTATTTCAGACCAAACTGACATAGAAGGCTACATGTTTTTTCCAACGTATTTGTTGATCTAGTGGAAGATATCATCTTTCTACAGACTCTTGTCCTGAAATAACAGGACGATATCAGGAACCTCCATTCCTGCAGAGCTGTTACCTTCCAGCCCCTCTGCTGTGTCTCTGTGTGAGGTTGTGTTGGTTTTGGGCTGCCATGCAAAGCCAGCGTTAAGTAAGCGTCACACACCATCCCTGGGGGTCTTGAAAAGACGTGTAGATGGGGTTCTTAGCGACATGGTTTAGTGACCCAGTTAGGTTAATGTTTGGACTGGATGATCTTGAGGGTCTCTTCCAACCAAAATGATTCCATGTTTTCTTCTGTTTCACTTGATTTTTATTCTTTTCCTGGATGATTTTTTTTGCCTGGCATTCCTCTTATCATCGTCAGACAAAATCTCCTTTGTTTTCCTGCCTTTTGTTTTGAGCCCCAGCCCCTTTTATTTACTTTTCTCAGCCCTCTCAAGTGTTCTCCTTTCTGGCAGGTGTCTCTCGGTTTCAGGTACGTGGTACCTCTGCTTACGAAGCCAGAGCACCCGGCTGCAGCCAGAGAGACTCCCCTTAGCTGGGATGCGGCTGCGGCAGCGTGGACACAGCAGCCCTGCTCCGACAGCCACCTTCCACCTCTGCAGGTGTTGTCCCCAAACCAGGGTTCTGTCACCCGGTGTGCAAAAAAAAAAAAAAAGCCAAATTGTAGCACACAGAGATATTGTTTATTACTGAGTTGCGCAAGCCTGGATGCTGTGCAATAAAGCGAGGATACCAGAAAGAAAAGTGACAGCCATTATATACAAAATCTTATCACTACTCAGGGCAGTCCTAAAGAGCCAGTCGCTTACACATTTGCGTATTGCATTACATATTCATTTTAGTGGATAATGAGCAACATCCACCTAAAGGACGCTTTATCTGACAGTCTCGAGATATGCGTTAAAGCAACACTCAGCTCCTTGTGATGTTCCAGAAAGTCTGCACAACAAGGACAGTATTCTTTGTAGTTCGCGATCAGGTGTTTTGCAAGTCACCCTTATCTTCATCAGACTGACCTAAAACTGAAGGGATTTGCATATCTTTTAAGTTAGCAATCGCAGACAGGATTCATTCTTTTAAGCGGTAATGAGAACACAGGGGTACATGGCAGGGAAGTAGGAGGTGAAGGGAGACGTGCAGTTCTCACCAGTGCTGCTGAAGATACGATAGCTTTCTCAGCATTCCTTCCATGTCAGCCCTTCCACTCGTCGTCATCTTGTCCATAGATTTAGTGCCTTTCTGTGCTGTCCTTTTTTGCAGCAATGCTGGGCGCTCCTTTAGCAACACCAAACTGGACAAGTTGGGGTTATTGGGAAGCTCTGAGCCTGGCGGATGTTCTGCTGCTGGAGAGCTGCATCCCGCTGGGTGCTGCCCCGTGTCACCCACCGCAGCCTCTGCTCTGCGCCTTCCCCACCTGTCCCAGGCACTGAGCGGTCCCTGGCAGCAGAGGCTTCTTGGAGTCATAGAACAGATTGGGTTGGAAAGGACCTTCAAAGCTCATCTAGTCCAACCCCCCTGCCATGAGCAGGGACATCTTCACCCAGCTCAGGTTGCTCAGAGCCCCGTCCAGCCTGGCCTGGGATGTCTCCAGGGATGGGGCATCCACCACCTCCCTGGGCAACCTGGGCCAGTGTTTCACCACCCTCAGCGTAAGAAATTTCTTTCTCGTGTCTAATGTGAATCTCCCCTCCTTTAGTTTAAAACCATCACCCCGTGTCCTGTTGTAACGGGCCTTGCCAAAAAGTTTGTCCCCATCTTTCTTTTAGACTCTTTTTAAGTACTGAAATGCTGCAATTGGGTCACCCCAGAGCCTTCTCTTCTCCAGGCTTACGTGTTAAGTCACTGCAGTCTCAGCTGTGATTTTAAGGCGACTGCAGGAGCTTTAGCCACTACAAGTCTCTGGTAGGAGCAGGACTGCCCTGCTGCTGTGAGGTTGAGATCTAGGAAGAGGAGCCTGGGAAACTGGATCGAGGCATTAAAAACCCAGGAACTACGTTCACTGGGATCAGGGATTTTTTTGTTACAGATGGGGGGTGGCACAGGGAGTGTACTTTTTTTTTTTTCCCTGTCCTTCCCCTCCTAGTCTCCAATTGTGTTACATTAGTCACCAGTGCTGATTAAAGCCCAGATTAAATATATTAAGGTGACTTCATTACCACTGTGCCAAGGAACACACGGACACAATCACTGAGTCCAACCCGATGTATACAATAGGTGTCTGTATGTCAGTCATCCCTAAGGTGCTGGTGGTTAGTGGAAAGGCTTGTGTAACAGACAGGAAAAAAGGAATGAAAGGGTGGAAGAGGGAAGGGGTGGGCTCAAAGAGGAACTGAAGAGCTGGCAAAGGGGATTCAGCTTCTTGTAAACATGCAGCTTCAGGAAAACACAACTTAGATCTGTGTAGCTGAAGGTTTTTGGAGGCTGGAAGAACAGAATCTCATCATTTGTAATTTCTCTAGTCCTGACTAGTGCAATGTGGATGCAACATTTTTGTCTGTATTTGGTATCCTTGGACTGGAGAAAGCATGCAAAGGATGCACCTCCCAGACATGCACTTTGCAGAACATGGAACCAAGTCATTTCCAAATTGCAGAATTTGAGGAATCAGTTAAGCCAGGTTGAGGTATTTGAAGGAATCAACAATAGCATGCCAGGAGACACTTAGGAGGTTTTGAAAAGCTGGGTTTGTTTTTGGACAAAACTCACTTAGCAGAACCAAAACTGATTTTTAAACTCAACCTCAGTTGAACCATTGACTCTCCCAGAAAAAATGCAGAAAGAATGAGCCTCTATGAACCAGAAGGCCAAGGTGAAGAGTGGGCCTGTCTGTAGGTCAGGAGAGTCAGGTTCACATCTCTTTCCAGATAGTCTGTCTGTGCCCCTGTCAGCGTTTGCACATGCAGTGGTAAAACTTCATCAGGACAGAATAGAAGAGGTTTCCCTGAAGAACCCGTCGCTCAGAGCACTGCCCTGCGGCAGGAAAGGTTCCTGCCTTACCACCAGGTGTAGATGCACACATGCACGTGATGTGATCAAATACACACTGTTCTGCTGTATGCATACATGGATCTTGGTGATTCTTCGCAGGAAATGTAGTGAGAGGCTGTGGGAGGTGGCGCACGGTGTCGTGTCTCTTCAGTTTGTTGCAGAAGTGCTGCATTATGCACATGAGATGCACTAGAGAAATGATTGTCCCCCTCTACTCAGCACTGGTGAGGCCGCACCTTGAATCCTGTGTTCAGTTTTGGGCCCCTCATCATAAGAAGGACATTGAGGACATGGAGAGCGCAGAGGCGGCGATGAAGCTGGTGAGGGGTCTGGAGCACAAGTGTGATGAGGAGCGGCTGAGGAACTGGGGCTGTTTGGCCTGGAGAGCAGGAGGCTGAGGGGAGACCTGATCGCTGTCTGCAACTGCCTGAAAGGAGGTTGTAGCATGGAGGGGGTTGGTCTCTTCTCCCAAGTAACAAGTGATAGGACAAGAGGAAATGGCCTCAAGTTGTGCCAGGGGAGGTTTAGATTGGATGTTAGGAAAAAATTCTTCATGGAAAGGGTTGTCAGGCACTGGAACAGGCTGCCCAGGGCAGTGGTGGAGTCACCATCCCTGGAGGGGGTTAAAAGGCATTTAGACAAGGTTCTGAGGGACATGGTTTAGTGCTAGAGTTAGGTTATGGTTGGACTCGATGATCCTGAGGGTCTCTTCCAATCAAAATGATTCTATGATCATGTCTGAAAAGGGGAGGATGGCAGGAGGATGCTGCTGGTTCCTGTGGTCCTGGGGTCACCTGGAGTGCTGGGGAGGGAGGGAGGAATTGAGGGATTGCTCCGGCCCTGGGGTGCCCGTGCTGGCCCTGGGGATGCTCACCCGGAGCCGGGTAGGGCTGCAGCCGGCAGAGAGCTGAGCCGGCTCCACGGGCTGCAAAGGCCTCTTGTTGGAGGGAAATACACAGCACAGTGGCAGAAAAAGGGGGTAAATTTCTTGTAGGGACCAAGTGGACACAGCATGGAGTTTTCCAATTAGGGAAACTAATTAAATTTGCTGTAGTGAGAAGACTGGAAGGCAGGTCATGTGGTTTCCTTGCTTTCTGTGAGGATGTAGCTGGACTTCCCTTGATCTTCTGCTCCCTTGTCATATTTTTATCATCCTTTGTTGAACTCCTGTGGCCTTTTGTCCATTTTTTTTTTTACATGTTTTTCTTGATGCATGGTTTTCAAAGCACGGTTAATTAACACCACATGGAGCAGAGGGTTTTTTTCACATCCAGCTGACAGCTCTCCTGTTTATCCTCTGCGCTTTGGTGTCTGGGCTTACTCACAGCAGCCTGTGATCAATCCAGCCTCCGAAGCTGTCAGAGGAATTGCTCCATTACTGATCCCTCATGATGTATTTGTGCAACTCAGTGTCCTTAGACTACGTAAATTTGCGTTTGTCCTTGCTGAATTGCCAGTCTTCTCCAAACCACCTACCCAATTTGCTTAAAAACATTCTGATTCCTTTCACCGCTGCACTGACATCTTCTTTTTGTTTGGGATCTGCAAGTGTATTTAATACATCTTCTCTGTCCCATCCCCCAAGCGGTAAAGCAAATATGTGATTGTTAGCTCAAGGACCAATCTCTGAGGAGCCTTGCCGATATATTCTCCCAGACTGATTTTTGCCCCCCTTTGAGATAACGTTTTTCAAAATTTGCTTATTGAAATGGCATTGAAACTCTCAGTATCTCTCGTGATATCTACTGTTTTTCTTCTGTCTACAAGAGCTGTTATCCTGAAAAAGGAGGAAACAATCGGTTTGACCATGAGTAGCAGCCAACATGGATTTGTCAAGAATAAATCACTTCCTTGCTGTCAAGTAGGCACTTAAAAATCATCTGCTGTTCCTTTGAGGGGGAATTGAAGTTAGTTTGTTTTCATTTTAAATGTGTTTGTCTGTTCTGGGCTTCTGGACTTTTATCCATGACTTCCCAAATAAGATTGAGTATCTTTAGGAATTAAAAAAAATTCAACCAATGGTTTCTTTTATTATAATCTTTGTGATGATTATCGTCATCCCAGTCACTTTGAAAAACCTAATGTATCCAACAAATCCCCAGTTTAAGTTCATACTCTCTTGTTATCACTTGTGTTTGTTATGTTACGGAAGTCAGCTGTAACAGTGGATAAAGACAGCAGGAACTGTGCACTTCTTGTATCAGATTTCAGCCCTTTTCTCTCCGTCAGAGTGCAACTCCTTCCTCTTTCAGTTTAATATCAGAGTTATAAATGCATTATGCACACAAGTGAGATTCAGAAGGAGAGGCTGAAGTTTGGTGTAATTGTGTGTAGATTCACTGCTGTACTAAAATCAGAAATTCAATCACATCAGTAGTGAGTAAAGCCCTTCTTTTCTTCACTGTAAGTACCAGCAGTTCAGATCCTGGCTTAGAAAACAACAGATGTGGTTTTGTGCTTGATCTTGCTCTCGTTCTTCAGTAGACGTAGATCAACACCTCAGGGCCACCTTTGTGCAGCCTCGGGAAGCACAGAGGTTGTAGGTCACATTCATGATCACAGAATCACAGAATGGTTGGGGTTGGAAGGGACCTCTGGAGATCACCCAGTCCAACCCACCTGCTAAAGCAGGTTCACCAGAGCAGATCACACAGGAAGGTGTCCAGGCGGGTTTGAATGTCTCCAGAGGAGGAGACTCCACAACCTCTCTGGGCAGCCTGTTCCAGGCTCTGGCACCTCACAGTAAAGAAGTTTCTCCTCATATTCACATGGAACCTCCTGTGCTTCAGTCTGTGCCCATTGCCCCTCATCCTGTTATTGGGCACCACTGACAGGAGTCTGGTCCCCCCCTCTTGACACCCACCCTTGAGATATTTATAAACATTGATGAGATCCCCTCTCAGCTTCTCATCTCCAGGCTGAACAAACCCAGCTCTCCCAGTCTTTCCTCCCAAGAAAGATGCTCCAGACCCCTGATCATCTTTGTAGCTCTCTGCTGGACTCCCTCCAGTAATTCCTTGTCCTTCTTAAACTGGGGAGCCCAAAACACACTTGCAAAATCATGGGACAGTTTCCACAATGATTGCTTGGTTTTCGTCAATGCCTTTGTTTCCTCACCTTTGTGAACAATGAAGTCACATCAGCATTGTAATACAGAGGACAGACTATTACAGGCGCTGCCAATAAATGTGAGGGATTGTAATGTTATCACCCACTAGTTTGCTCATGGTCTGGTGTGATTCATCGTATTCACAAAATGGGAGAGCAGCTGCAGAGAGAGTGATTTGGAAATCTCATCCAGTTGAGCTGTGAGGAAATCAGACATAACAAAAGAACTGAAAAAGTTGCTGTACCCAGGCTTGCCATAAAACCTTCACAACTTGCAAAAAAAATACAAATGTCATGGATCGTGAAGTCAGGAAAGAATGGATAACTGATCAATATCCAGCCAGGAGAGGGTCTAACGTATGTATAGTAAAACTATACTATACCATCAGGATTTTAACTTGCTGTGATTTGGAGGACCTAGTTATAAAAGAGACACCTGCATTAGACCTCCCAGGTTTTCAAGGCGCTTTCGCTTTCTACCCATCTGTTAGCCGAGTTTTCAAAACAAGCCTGTGTGTTTTGACTTCAGGAATTTCTACAGTCTGCCAAAAAAAGTGGAAGATTTCTTTCCTTCCTCTTAACCCTCCATCCCTGCCAACAATGGACCATGTCGTCTTTCTTATAAACACTTCAAGAAGCGTTTGTTTTGGAAGCCATGCCGAAGTACCCAATACACTGTTTTTCTGAATATTCAGCACTGCTTCCTGAGATAAGTGTGTCTCTTCTTTGTCTAGTGTTTTAGCTGGAGTTTTAGATGTCTCCACTGTATCTCCATCAGGTATTTATTTACCTCTAAATCTTGAATATTTTGAATATGACAGTTAATAAATATATAAAATCCCTCTCAGGATTGGGGTTGGGAGAGGCAGAAGGGAGAAATACGTTTATTTTTTAACAATAATAATTCATCAAAATCAAGTGGTTTGGGTGGTTGTGTGTTGTTTGGGGTTTTTTTTGTTTGGGTTTTGTTTGTTCATTTTGGAGTTTTTGTTGTTGTTTTGGTTTGGGGTTTTTTTTGTTTGTTTTGTTTTGTTTTCTTCTCCTTTTCTTGACTGGTGTCAAATAGCTCAAGCTGAGGTTAACCTGAGGGTCCTGGTAGACAGGTTGAACATGAGCCATCAGTGTGCCCCTTGTACTAAAGGCGGCTGCCATTAGGCAGAACTTTGCCAGCAGTTTGAGGGAGATGATCCTTCGCCTCTGCTCAGCACTGGTGAGACACATCCAGAACGGTGAACTTGGTTCTGGGCTCCCCAGTACAAGACAGACATGGACATACGTGGTGAGAATCCAGCAAAGGGCCACAGGGATGCTGCAGGCCTTGGAGCATCCGTCAGACAAGGAGAGGTGAGAGCTGGGACTGTCGGGCCTGGAGAAGAGAAGGCTCAGGGGGTCTTCCCAATGTGTATAAATACCTGATGTGGGGGCAGTACAGAAGGTGGATCCAGATTTTTCTCAGTGGTGCTCAGTGACAGGACAAGAAACGCAAGTTAAAATACGTGAAACTCCATTTAAACATAAGCAGAAACTTTTCTACTGTAAGAGTGACTGAACCCAGGAGCGGGTTGTATAGAGATGTTGTGGACTCTTTGCCCTTGGAGATGGTCAGGACCTGGCTGGCCACAGCCCCAGGCAACCAGGTCTAGCTGACCCTGCTTTGAGCAGGGCAGGGTTGGACTCAGATGATCTTCAGACCTTCTCCTTCCCCAAGCTCAATTATTCAGTGATTTTTGCAAACTTGCCATTGATTGTGACACCTATAAATTTGATTTGGACAAATAATTCATGCCTAGACCTGCTGTCTTCATTCAGAAGTTCCAGTAAGTTTCTGTCAATGTTTCCTTTAGGTACTGGCTCCATGCCCATGTCCTTTTCTGTGAAGTTTAATTCCTATCAGTATTCTTGCGTGCATACAGAATTTTCCATTATTGATTTAACAGATGCTTACAAGCTATTCTGCTGTTTATTTCCTAAAAATCTCTTCCTTCATGGTCAGTCTTGGCTTACAAATCAGTAAGTTTTTATAGCCTTTTGATGTGTTTATATTATCTTCTTTCACATTTGACCTCTCGCTTGGTGGAGGCGGAGTGGAAATCCCAAGCTCCAGGCACACGAACACAAGTTGACATTTTCTGAACCTGTAGTCCACAGCTCTTGCTTCAAAGAGATTCTGGCTTTCCAAACGTGAAAGATCCTGCACCGCCTACCCAGGGTCTGAGTTTGTTACCTGCCCCAGCTGTCAGCCTCGTGTGTGGACCAGACTCATCTTGACTCATGAGCAATTGCATCAGTAATTGGAGTAATTGCACCAGTATAAACAACTGTGTAGCTGCAGGTTGTACTGGTTTGGTACTGAAGACCTGAAAGGCTGTTGCAGGTTGTTTTGCCACTCCAAGTGCTCCCTGAACTCACCAGTGGCTGAGCTTTCACTTTTCAAACCATGTCTGTTTGGAAATAGGTGTTAATGCTGTGTTGATATATTGAGTAAGGCAGGTTTTGAATGACAGCCTTTTAGTGGACGTCAGGTCATGGGATGGGGTTGGCTGTGCTGGAAACCCGTTCGTTGTTCTGTAGCTGGGGTTTTTAGTCAATATAGCTTTCAAAGTTTTGGAGGGGTTTTTTTTAATGTACTTTAAAAGTTGCATGATCATTGTAATTAAGTACATAATCCCCAAATGTGGGCACAGCCTTAAACTGTAGCAGTGCCTCGGGCCTCAGAGTTCGCTTCTCCAACCCAGGCTTGTGGAATCGGTGGCTGCCTGAAAGTGCAACTTGCTGATCCTTGCAAAAACCAGCTGAGACGCCTTGGGTACAGAACCAGGCCTGCCTGTTTGCTCGTTCTTTGTCAGCCACAGGGAGGAAAAACATTTAAATCACAGAATGTTAGGGATTGGAAGGGACCTCGAAAGATCATCCAGTCCAATCCCCCCGCCGGAGCAGGAACACCCAGATGAGGTTACACAGGAAGGCGTCCAGGCGGGTTTTGAATGTCTCCAGAGAAGGAGAATCCACAACCTCCCTGGGCAGCCTGTTCCAGGCTCTGTCACCCTCACTGAGAAGAAGTTTCTTCTCAAATTTAAGTGGAACCTCCTGTGTTCCAGCTTGAACCCATTACCCCTTGTCTTACTGTTGGTTGTCACCGAGAAGAGCCTGGCTCCATCCTCGTGACACCCACCCTTTATATATTTATAAACATTGATGAGGTCACCCCTCAGTCTCCTCTTCTCCAAGCTCAAGAGCCCCAGCTCCCTCAGCCTTTCCTCATAAGGGAGATGCTCCACTCCCTTCATCATCTTTGTGGCCCTCCGCTGGACTCTCTCCAGCAGTTCCCTGTCCTTCTGGAACTGAGGGGCCCAGAACTGGACACAATATTCCAGATGAGGTCTCACCAGGGCAGAGTAGAGGGGAAGGAGAACCTCTCTCGACCTACTAACCACCCCTTTCTAATACACCCCAGGATGCCATTGGCCTTCTTGGCCACAAGGGCCCAGTGCTGGCTCATGGTCACCCTGCTGTCCACCAGGACCCCCAGGTCCCTTTCCCCTACACTGCTCTCTAATAGGTCATTCCCTAACCTGTACTGGAACCTGGGGTTGTTCCTGCCCAGATGCAAGACTCTACATTTTCCCTTGTTATATTTCATTAAATTTTTCCCTGCCCAACTCTCCAGCCTGTCCAGATCTCGCTGGATGGCAGCACAGCCTTCTGGCGTGTCAGCCACTCCTCCCAGCTTGGTGTCATCAGCAAACTTGCTGACAGTGCACTCAATTCCCTCATCCAAGTTGTTGATGAATATATTGAATAATACTGGCCCCAGAACTGACCCTTGAGGCACTCCACTAGATACAGGCCCCAATAACATGGAAAACCATGGAAAGAAGAGCCTCGATGGAGTCTGTAGCCTGTGACCATAAAAAGTGTCTGTACAAGTGACCCGAGGCTGAGAATTTTAGCATAGTCGGCCCGGGGCTTTCTCCGTGAAATCACAGGGGTGTCTCATTGAAACGATGTCAAAACAGTTGCACTGTTTGCAAAAAGCTTGTTCTGGTTGATGTTAGCACCATCTCTAGAAAAACTGCAGGGATGCCCCTGTAATTTGCAGAGTGCCATGAAGCACAGTGCTTAAATGACTCTCAGCCTTCTTCCCTGAGTTGAAAGCTGCATGGAGGAGGCTGGAATATGACTTTTCAAGCCCAGTCAAACATTAGCCACTTTAATGGTAAGCCTTATAACAATATTAACACCAGCTTGTAGACAAAACTGTTCTAAGACTTAGAAGAATTGATGAAGAGGTACACAAACCCAGCCTCTTACTTTTCTGTAGATGCCTGGGACACTATGTGCCCCTCTGGTTAAGGAAGCACCCTAAGAGATCAATTTTGTGAAAATCTGTTGCAAGTTATCTGTTCCCTTTTTGGTTTTTTTTTCGCTATTTCAGCAAACCAGAAATACTTGCAAATACATTTAGTGTAGGCATCCTTTTGGGTCTTGACTCAAAATCGTTCCGTTTCCCAGACTCTAAAAGAGGTCCAGGTAAAAAATTTTGGTGACTGCAGGATCTAGGTTGTTTACAGCTGCTGGGAATGCAAAAGCACAAACTGACTGCAGGGGAGAGCAGAAGGTAGCACTCGCCTGCCTTTCCAAGCTGTGAGAGTGGCTTTTACTCAAGTATTTCCCAACCTTGTTATGACCCAGTGTGTGTAACAACTGATATTAATGCACGCAAGAGAGTACGGCAGAGGCAGGAGGGAGAGTGTCCTCACGCTGTTTTGCAACTCTGAGCATTTGAAGTTCCTCAGCTGTGCTGAGAGGAAGTGGTTATTCAGTTTTGCTGCCATTTTAGGAAGAATAAAGCTCCAGTAAACTTTCCCTGAGAGAGTCACCTGGAAACCACAGAGGTAAAAATTAATATTTGCCCACTGGCTGTCAAGGGAGATGCCACCAGGAGGAAACTTAGGACAAGGTGAGCACAAACCCTGAGTTGAGGAGAAAGGCAAGACCAGTGCAATCCCCACTGCACAGGAGTTACCCTGGTCAGCACACACTGTTTTTCCCCCTAATGGTTATTCTTAGGAGTTGAAGACTTTGACATTTAGTAGGAGGGGGCACGGTGCCGTGTGACCGGTGTGTGTAGGTGCAATGAAACAAAACTTCAAAACGGTTCACAAAATAAGTTGTTGCCTGTTCTTCGGGTGATGGTGGTGAGGTGGTTGTGCTCATGAAGTTTTTCCACTCCACGTTGTGCCTCCCCAGGAGCTGTCGCCCTGCAGAGAGTTTAGGGGATTCTGCATCTGGTTATCAAAAGATGGATCTTGTGTGGGAGGGGAAAGCCTGCCTGCACCCCGCACTGGCTCCTGGTCTCGGCCACAGACATTCATCTAAAAAGATGACTTAGTGCACGTAACTGTCTCTTAAACACCCTGGTCTAGTCCACCTCTTAGCCTCGGTGTCTCTTAAAAACAAATTCCACCTTATTCCCTTTTCCAGACCCTCTCTGCTTGCTGGTGAGTGCTGCAGAGCCATCCTCTCTGCTGGGAGATGAATTCCTGGCTTGCACAGAGCACGGATCTTTTGGGTTGTCAGAGCCTTCTGTTGGTCCCAGCACATCACCAGGCGCAATCTGTGCCCTGTAGATTTTGGAATATTTTTCTTGCAAGAAGACTGGCCCTGAAAAAGGTGTAAAACCTTGCAGGTGCCAGGGGGCAAAGTGATGATGTTACCTCTGGAGATGAAGGGCCTTTTGATGACCGCTCTTCTCTACAATACAGGAGGTACTCAAAGAAGCAAGAGAGCAATTATATGGTGCTTTTGGGACCAAGATGTATGTTTTGGTGATTAGAGGCACTCAGCTGGGGTGGCCAGTATCACAGGCTCTGGGTCCTGCCCCAAGAACTGGTTCTGTATTTGACTATGAGTGGAATAGGGCAAAAGCGGGTTCTGATGATCAAAAGTGGACTGCTCAGGAGAGAGGGGGCGGGGGGGTGCTGGCTGCCTCAGTCCTACTAAAAGAGATTACTTGTGGTTTTAAAGTTATTTTAGAGTCATGGGAGGGCTGTCCAAATTCTGCTTTATAAAAGAAAGACGAGATGCAAGCTTGGAGGCAGGCAGGCCTTATTGTGTGTCATTCACCTTCTGATAAAGGCTAAAATCCCTTCTTTTAGCACAAGAAGTGTGTGTACCTGCACGTGCATGCCTTTTGCCTGCTGTACCCAGCTTTCAAATTCCCTGCAAAACACTGCATTCCTCGATTGCTCCCCAGCGATGCCATGTTGCCTTCATCTATATCCCTTCAACTTCTCTTCAGAGGGCTGCTTTTCGTGGCTAATTTTAGGCCTGACTTTGCAATTACTGGTACTGTGAGCTTCAGCTTCCTGTTTAAAAGCTGCTCTTGGGACGCGGCTCTGCAGTGGTGAGGTTAGTCTGGATGTCGCTTGCTCTTCCAGCTGTTCTGTTGGATTTTCATGTGCTCTGGAGTCCCACATCTTTTCCTCTCTCAACAGTCTCATCCAGCAAAGAGCATCCTGATCAAATGAATACTGGTAACTGGGAGGCTCTTGTTTTAAGAGCAATTAAGACCATTAGAGTAGATCAGCATGAACCTCATTAACGAATTCTGTATTTGCAGTAAATGGAAGACTTTCATATCTTCCCACTTCTGCCATTGATAGATGCAAGTTTTAACAACATTTAGACCTCATGGTCTCTCCAGGCGGTTGCATTTGGTGTGATGTGCCTCCTCTGCGTTGTGCAGCAGTGAAGCACAGACAGACAGACAGACTTCCTGCACATCTCTGCTTCGTTCCCGGTGTGGCAGCAGACGTGTCCCTCATCCTAAGAATCATCTCACGTACATTCAGAGCGGGCATCTGTTTGATCCTTAACTAGAGGCACAACTCGTCCCTCCCAGGTGAAGTTTGCTGGCTCCATAGCAGAGGATGTACCACTGGAGAGCTCTTAATGGGAAGGAGACCGTCCCCATTGCTGCACCCAGGTAGGTCTGCACTGAGATACCTGAACATGGGGAAAAATGCCCACGCCTTGAAAACATCCTCTCTTGTGCCCACCACATGTGCATGTAACAGGTGCTGTTTCAGTGCATCACTTAACCGCGTGGAAAATATCGTGTGTTTTAGGGGTTGTGTGGTGGTGTGAGTAAGGAGGGGTCTGGAAGACACAGGCTGTGGGTAGACTTCTGCCCCCGCTCACCTCTGTGCTGCTGTTGCTCTTCTGGCCCTTTGCTTTGACTGTCCTGTTGTGATGTGAGAGGGGCAGAAGTGGGCTTTTGCAAAGTGCTCAAACAAGTCTTGGATGCCGTTAAGGATGGGAACTGCTCTAGCTCCTGTTTTCTAGGAACCCTACACCAGGTCTCTTATGGGGTTCGGTGGCTCTGGCAGCGCAGAGCAGTCAATGCTCAAGGAGCCATTCCTAAAATGCATCCAGTAGGTGCATCTCATGGGTGACAGATGTTCCTGCTGGTAAGGATCAAGCAGTACTCAAGTTTAGGGCTCAGACTAGGACTAGTTTTGGTGGAGGGTGGGGGCAGCCCCTTATCACAGCAGCCAGGATCAAAGGAAGATCCCGATCCCTTTCCCTCCAGAGACTGCTGGTTCCCGCCTGCCAGCTGTTGTCGGGGGTGGCACATGGGAAAGCTCCGTCCTCCCACCTGGTGAGGTAAGAACAGGCCTTGCAGCAGGTGGAGCAGGTGCTCAGTGCTGAGGTCAGAAGAGGAGCTGAGAACCACTAAATTAGATCTGCGTCACTGAGGGCAAGTTCAGATGGTGGGAAGGAGTAGTAGGATGCTCTTTTAGTCTGTGCTCAGCCGTGGTGTATGTGAGTCACTTCACAGACCACCAAGTCCCCTTTCTCTTGGCAGATGATTCTTCCTTGAATGTCTGTGGACCTTTCCATGCCTCTCTGGATGCCTGAACTTCCCTGAGATGTGGTGGTGATGGTTGGAATGAGGGCTGATTCCTCTGAGGTTGTCTGAGCTCCTTTCTTTACTCCTTTTCCCCCTCATATGAGCTGGGATCACTTAGTCCACGGAGATCTGAGCTCCTCTCACCTCCCCCACCATGTGTCCCGAGGGAGATGGAGACCCTGACCTGATGGTCTTGAAACCTGCTTCCTGCTCCACACCGAGTGGGAAAACCCCCAGGGCTTTGCGAGTGGGACTGGTCACAGTGGGATTGCTCCCAGCGCTGGTACGTGTGCCCAGGGCCCAGGTGGTGGGTGCAGGTGGCTGGTTTGCACGAACTGCAGCTGGCCCAGCCCAGGGAGGGCTGTGGGGGCACAGCTGGAGGGAGACCAGAGGCTGGCACCTTGCCCTCCGTGCCAGCAAGGCTCTATTCCCTCGGCGTGGGCGTCTGTCTCAGCAGAGAAGGTAACACCAGGCATTGTCCATGTCCAGACCGCTGTGGCGTGGGACATCGAGCTGTGAAACCCCCTGTCCCATCCAGCTGTGCTATTTGGGAGGTTTGGGATGCAGCCGGAGGAAGTCTGGCTGCAGCAGGAACCAAGAAGCTCAGCGAGGCGTGGGGTGGGCTAGTGCTGGCCACAGAGCTGGGGGGGCGGACACCAGGCTTGCCTGGTAACGCGTGTGTCCCTCCTGTAAAATCTGCCTGTGATGCGTGCATCTAACTAAGAAGGTGTCTATCAGCAATTAAAAAAAAAAAAATCTGTATGTATGCAAGTTTGACAAAGAGGTCGGGTGCGTGCAGGATGGGAGAGCGGGGGAGAGAGGGTTGCAGTGGTGACAGGGAGGGGACAGAGGTGGATCTGCGAGCGCTGCAGAACTGGGTCCCACTGCTCTTTCCTCCGTCACACTCTTACAAGTCCAAAAGCCTTGGGCAAGGTGAGTTGGTGGGACACCCCGGAGGTGGGTGTCAGCACGAGCAGCCCTGCTCGTGGGTGCTCAGCCCACCCATCAGCCAGGCGTGCTAGAGGACTGGCCTGGGGAAAGATGGTCAGGGGAACAAGTGTGGTTAAGCCAAGTGCACGCTTCAAATGGGTTTTTTTTGGTGCCTTCTAGAAATAAGCTAGCTCATAACCCACCGTCCAGTTCAGTGCTGTCCACAGCGGAGCTCCGTGTGCTATGGAAATATTATATCTCGGGCTCCTGGAGGGAGGTTATCAGCCACTATCAACACCATACATCCAGCACAGGTTGTGAAGAGTTCCTGAACCAACAGCTTTTCACGAGTACATGTAAAAAGAGGAGGAAAATGTGGATGTACTAAAGAGAAAGGGGAAGAAGGCCCTGAGCAGCAGCAGGAGTGGAGACACACACGTGCTGTGCCACTTGGGACGGTGGGTGCCTTTCAGGAGCCCTGTGTGAGCAGTTACTGCAGCACCCTGTAAGCCCCCAACCACCTCGCTGGACCTCCGACCCCCCAGCTGGGACAGCCTGCGGCAGGGAAAGCTTCAGCGAGGGTGCTGGGCTGAGCTTTGCCCTTAGTGAGCGATCGGAGGCATCAGGAGTGCTTAACCTGATACCCCATCGCTCTGCTGAGTTGACCTAGTGCTTTGTAAATATTTTTTACGCTTTAAGTTCTTAGCCGAACACCCCCTTGCTGATAGCTGCTGGAGCATGGTACTAGGAAATATTACTACAGCATACTTTGAATTCACATAGATTTTGTAGAAAAAGTTCGAGACTTCCCTTTTTTAGAATGAGAAGCACTGCTGTTCTGAGTACAACGGTGTGGCATCTTGTTTGGAATTTCCCTTGCTTTCTATATATACACATGCAGTGAAGCCACAGGAAATGGAAGTTTAAAAAAAATACCATAGAGCATAGGTATCTGCTTCTTGAACAAATTTGATTCTTGTAGTCGGTTTTATTATTACTGTGCACTTAATCTTGAGGCATCATTTAAGGCTTGTTTTAAAAGATGTGATGTCCTAAATCATTGGAGGGGGAAGCAGACGTTGCCTTACAGGTTGCAGAAGATTTGAGAAGCTTTTTAGGCTCGATACTGCCCATGCCCCAGAGGACAGCATTGTTGTTGAGCTTCTCTCCCTCAGGGCTTTTGGGGCAGGGAGCAACTTCTGAGGCTTCTCCCAGTTGTATTTTTTGAGATTCGGTGAGTCAGTCTTGCCTACAGCTGCTGTCGTGATTGTGTGCTAAGGGCCCACTTCTGCATGGCAACCAGCACGCTTATTAGTAAACAGCACTGACTTGAAAATCCGAAGCAAAATACGTTATAATTAGGTCCAGAAGTAATGAAAACCAGCTTGGCAGCACTTGGAGGATATATGGTCTGAAAACCCCATTGTTGGTGAGGCAGCTGCTCAGGAGCTCTGAACTTGTCCTGGGTCTGAACTTGGGCTGGTTTGGAGAGCAAACCTGGGGGGGGGGGGGGGTGTGTCTTAATCAGGGAGAAATTTTAGAAGGGATGGATTAATCATGACGGTAATGGGACAAGTGCATTTTGGCAGCTCTTAATATGCTAAGATACGTTCCTACGAGCCCCAGAAGAGACAGTTATCCTGCCTCCTTCCCACCTCCCTGGGCCTACAGAGGTACCTGTGTCGTTCCTCTGGTATCAGCATGCCTCTCTAGCACGGGCGTTGCTCACCAGCAATCAGAGATGTACAGAAGCCTGAACGGGCATTAACTTTGCCTGATCATAGGGTTTGGTTATCTTAGATGCCTCTCATTACCAATACAGCGAATAAGGAACCAAGTCCCATACGCTCACATAGTTTTTCTGTATGGTTTCACGACTCTCTGTGAGGACTTGTTTCTGCAATTTTACAGATGATGAGTGTTTCAGTGAACAAGTGTGGTGCACATGGATAATGAAAGTTCATCAAGTTTATGCTATTGAAGTTCCTTTCATTTTATGCAGTTACTTTCTTTCTCATAGGCCTTTATTGCTTTCTTTTGGGAAAGGAGCTGGGTCGCATTTACCATTTAACCAAACAAGATGCACACTACTTGGATGGCCATCCCAGTGGCAGAGAAAACCAGTGTGAGGCCAGAAGGAGCTTTCCTTAATTTAAAAGGTTCAAAAAATGCTGGGAACTCATGGCTGCTTTCACTTCAGCGTTGGGGCAGCAGAACTGGCAGTTTTAATATATCCTGGTCTACAAGTTGAGGAACCTGAATTTTGAATGTAGGTGATGGTGGTAATCACTTGGGATGCCTTGATGTGGTTGCTTTGCCTGGTGAGGAGAGGGCAAGTAAAGATCTTATACTGTTCCTTCAAGAGGTCTACCAGTGACTTCGGTGTAAAAGTCAAAGCACTGGGTAATAGACAAATTTTCTTAGGAGGAATAGCTTATCCCCTATAATCTGAAACAAACATTTGCATGTAAGACGCTGGTGGTTCTTCACAGTGTATGTAAGCAGTTTCTTGGTTAAGACAAAATAAGAGAAAAAAAAATAGGTATGGCTTTTTACCAACTGGAAAAAAAAAAATTAGTAGGAAATGGTAAAATAAAATAGCTCTGAAGTGAGGTATTTTTCAACTGAAAAAATAGTAGATCTGTCCCAGAGTTTTGCCAGGGGTATTCAAATTCCAGCCATTTATTGCATAGCTTTAGGTGGCAGCTGTAATCTGTGCTTGGCCTATAACCTCACCTGTTTGTGTCTGTTGGTCCAGCATGGTCCTCTACGGAGATACTGCCACTGTCCCAGCACTGAAGTGCCCTCCTTTCCCAGGATTCAGAGTCTAACCTCTGCTCTGACAAGGGGACTAATTCACAGGTCTTAAAACCACAAGTATATATACTATTCATTTCTGTGGACTGCAGATTCTCATATTTAATTCTTGCACCTATTTCTAATAGCTGTAGGTCAGTCTGTCCCACTACACCACAGGGGTTAACAGGAGTGGAAACCTATAGCAGAGTTGAGCTTCTGACTGATGTAAATTAAAGCGGTGATCATCTCAAATGTAATTAAAAAAACTATGCACTGCCAAGATCTAACTTACTTTATTGTTGTGTTCGTAATTATCTTGTGATGTGAATCACTAAAAAAAAAAAAAAAAAAAAAATCCATATTTCGCTGTATCAGTGGCAATATGGTATCGGTGCACACTGAAGCTGTAAACAAGGCTTGTCTACTGAGAACAGTTAGAAAAAGTAAGATTAGCTTATGCCACAGGAAGTTTAATCATATGTTTCTCAGCCTATATTCTGTAGGCTACATCTGATCTCTAAGACCTTAAAAGGTGATGTACAAAATGGTTACTAAAAAAAGGCAAAATTGTGTGTGTTGGGAAAAACAGGCTAGTAATCCTTCACAGGTTTGCAACCAGTTAACGATCTAATTGATTAAGAACCACTGCACCTGCACACTACATGCAATGGCCCATGCATCTTTTCTGGTAATTGGCATAAACCATCATCTTCCTTTGGGGCTGTAACAAGGTCACAAAAAAAGAACTAACATGAAAAATATCCACAGTGCTTTGCAAGTGTAGTACTGGGAAGGAAGCAAAGCAGAAGACCAGAGTGGTATTAAAGTAAGTTTTCTTTAATTATGAAAGGTCCTGGTTGTACCAGGCCTTTACCAGCTCTGACATGGTGAAAAACACCTGGAGACAAGGCTGAAAAAACCTGTGGCCCTGTTACATTTGTGCGTTTTAACTTCTGATACTTCTGCTCAAAACAGTCCCCTATTTGTTGCAGTTTTCATCTCCAGTGTACATAGGCTAAGAAATTTAAGCTAGCAGCAGTGTCATCGCAGATGTGTGGCAGGGTAGGGCGTTAAATGTGTTCTCATGCATCTGAAAGGTCATTCTTCCTCTCACACATGAGGAGTGATTTTTCAACATATTTGAAAATAGTCTGAGACACTAGTTATCACTGAAGTAATGAAATTATTCATATCTGAAACCAAGACATTTAGTGAGCCCTTAGTACAGTTACTGGGAGTATTTCACATTTAAATACTTACACTGAAAGAGATTTTTGACCACTTTACTAATGCAGTAAAGCAACTGCACAATCACATTTATTATAAAAATAATCCTTATGTAAAATAGGAATACAATCAATAATTACACAAATACACATTTACAATTGCGTAAAATAGTTAGTTACGGCACAGAAAAAATAAATATCCCTGTACATTGTTTCTGTGCAAAAAGAGACAGGCTAGTTTTGGTCAATAACCAGCCCTTTTTTTCTTCACTTCTCCTGATTTCTGCTGAACACAAGGATTTTCAGATGAGATGTCTGAAATTTCAGCCTCAATAGACAAGAAAATACTTTCACTTTTAATCCAGATAAAAACACAAGAAGATTCATTTTTTCCTATCTTCTGCCAAAATGCTCTTCCCCTGTTCTTCAGCCTACATTTTTGGAAAAGGAAAATTTCAAGTTCAGTAAATGTTTTCACAAGCCTTCAGACTGCTGTAAAGAATTGGACTCAAATACAAGTCAAGCTGCACTCTGAAGTGAACTACCACTGTAAGTTTCAGTTTAGTTTGTAGTAGAATTTGCATTATGCTTGCCTTCCTCATAGTTGTCAAAAATAGTTCTTCATTAAAACACTTTACTTGAAGTCTTTCGTACAGTCGAAGAGAAGGTGAAATCAAATAAGAGGTAGATATTGTTCATCCTCCTAATTCCTAAGAGGTGTCCATTTGAATTACTCTGATTTAGGACTGTAGGGGATACGTATGGAGCAAAGTTTTACTGTCTGTAAAGTAGTGATTGACTTACACGCCTCACATCATGTGGTCACTGACAACATTCAGCAACGTGCTTGAGGAATTCATCGCTGAGTTCATCGCTGAAAAACCTCATACAATGAGGGCATCTGAGTTCACCCTGTGCCCTGCCCTCGGATCCCGAGTTTCCATTGTCCACAGGAGGAGAAGCTTGTTCAGACTGCGAAGATGTTCTTCTCGTGCCTGTTTGGCCTGGGCTGTTGCCTCGGAGATGTTCAACATTCTTCTGTACGTACATATGATTTTGGTTACCAAGGTGAACTCTGAAATGACTACTTGTGTCTCTTGGGTCCTAGGAGAAGGAAGAAGAGCTCTTGAAAATGATGCAGTAAAAATAGAATCTTCAACAGAATACTTTATCACCTTTATCTGAAACACCGCTCATGTGTTTATCAGATTTGTAAATAAAATATCGATCAGTTTTTGAGTTTTATTAATATAGTTACAAAGAAGGCTTCTAGAAAACACACCATATATAGCCAGTATGTTACTTAAAAGATGACACTGTTAAGAGAGTCATGGCCATCCTTCTGTTCCTTCTAAGAATTCACCCTTACTATGCTGATCCAAGATAGATGGAAAATGGACTGCAAAGGGCTACTACATGTGCATTGGGAAGCATCTCCACGAGAACTGACTATGAAATAATGTAAGTGTTTGATAGTTGCACTGAGCTGAAATGGTTTTAGAAGCACTAAGATTTTTTTTAAATATGTTTAAAAGTATATTTTAGTCCTGAATCATGTTGACATGCTTTAACTGAAAAAGTAGCATGCTGCTTTCTTACCTGTCGTCTTGCTAGCTGGTGCTGCAGACATGCAATTTCTGCCTGAAGCTCTTGTATTTTAGTCTGTGCTCGTTCTCTGTCTGATCTCTCAGATGTGAAATCATCTTTATAAACTAGGACCTGAAAAAGAATTATTATGTTAATATTTTATAAACTAGAGCATTGGCAGGTTAGATTAAATAGCTGAGGCTGTGATTCCTTTGTCTGTAAATACTTATTGCCAGAATCTCAATATTATCGTTTCTTTTATATCTGTAATTTAAACATATTTGCATTTCTTTTTCAGATCCTTCATATTTTGTATTAAAGCCAGCAAAATTGCATGCAGACCTCATAAGCAGTGAGTTTCCTTTATGTTGTTAATTATCTTTATAGTCAAATGTGACAAGACAAGTGGCAAATGTCAAAAGAAAGTATTTCATTTTTCCCACTTAGACTTAAGTTGTCTGGGGAGAAACTAAGAATTCCCACCTCTAGGAAAAAAAAAGAAACTTAATGACCTGTTGCTCCAGCATCTGTATGCGCTCATTATCTCCTTCGCTAGCCTTCTTCACATCTTCTAATTCTCTCTTCGTTTTTATGCATTCGCTCATTTTTTCTTCCAGTAGCTTGTTTAACCGGAATATCTCCTTGTGCATCAGGTCAGAATTAGTTTGTGCTGATGTCAGGCCGTGCTGCTGCTCCAGCTGTGACTTCATCTCTTTCAGCTGCAAGTGGAGTCGCTTCACATACTCATCCCTACTCGCGTCGTATTTCTGCCATTTTGCATTTAAGTCTTCCACCTGAAAGATTACCCAGGAGAGTCATGAAGACACAAGCTTTCATAGACTGTCTATATATGCAGGACCAAAATTCTCTAAAAGATAAAATACAATATGCTGACTCTAAGCGCTGAGTGTGGATAAGCCACTTTACAGGAGGGTAGAAGATTATCGTGCTCTAAACCAGGCTCTTCCCAGGCAGCCTTCCCCATTTGCCGATCCACAGGGACACTATTAAATTATATGGAACGGGAGGGGTTGGCGGTTACCCTGGGCTTAGCGTTGTTCTCCTGGGGTGGAATACGGAAGCGTGGAAGGAACACAAAAATTTTCTTCTGCAGTGTATTTTTAACAAAAACCAAAAAAGTAGTAAGTTGTTATTAGCTGATAGAACAAAGATTATGTGCCGTGTTGAGAGGACTATGAAAAATTAAACTGCCATTTAGTTAGATTAACCAGGCCTTACTTACTCCACATGGACTGTAATTCAACATACTCAATCAAATATTAATCTTGTACAGAATGAAAGTACTCACATGAGCTACTTTTTGTTTTAACATCCTGTTTTCATCTTGTAGGTTGCAGATAAGAGCTTGAAGTGAAGTTTCATTGTCTAAAAGCTATAATTTTCAGATAAAGGAAGTGTTACTTTAAAATAAAAATCCAAAATACGTAGCTATGCTGTTAAACTGGAAGTAATTTTTTTTTTTTTACATTTCTCTAAAACTATTTGCTATCAGTGAAACAAACATACATCTAGGTCTACTTATTGATACATAGTATATTTCTAAATACTAGGAGTATAGCCTACAGCTTTTATAATTAATAAGCAGATCAAAATTGTACTCAGATTTTTACCACCTTGCTATTTCTTTTAAATAGATCTGCATAGCGTCATAGAAACACATCTAGCTTGCCAAATTCTGAGCCTACTAAAGGTAACAAGAACAATACCACACATTTTACCTGCATGAGTGTCTACACTAATGACAACAGAGCTTAACAGTTTACACCAACTCCTTGGAAACTACTTGTTTGGAGTAGGGGATGCATGGCAAAGACACAGATCTGCCTTCATCTTGCTTTGTTATTACTGTCAATTTTGGCCAGTACTAGGAAGAAATTACTGAGAGAAGAAAAACCCTGCTTGCTAAATAATTGACTAAAATGATACCTCTTTTTTGCAGTTGTGACATCTGCTTAAAAAAACCCCGGTGTACGTGAGTAATATAGAACACTTTTGTACAAAATTCCCTAGAATCAGCTAGTAACTGCATCTGAAATTTCTCTTCTTCAACAGGGAAGTCCCCACTATACAAGGTTAGCTACTTATTACATATATCAAAGTCAATCAAGTTTCCTGTCTATCAATTATATGTAAAATACGATAATACTAAACGCTTCAAGTCCCTTAAAAAGTTGGTTTTTTCTTATATCTAGTCAACCTCTAACTGCTTCTTACAGGTAACTAATATGGGTAAGTTTTCTTTGGAAATGGCCCTGGGATGTTTTATGAAGTAGAAGTGAGCATGTATAGAGGTTATCATAAAAGCAGAGATGAGTGGTCATGTGAAACAGCATTACCACTGTGTAGCAGTAAGAGCATGAGACAGAATTATCCTTTTTTGTGAGAACTGGCTGTAGCACCCTACTCAATCCTCTGATCTGTTACTGGAGGCAGCACCTCTAATGTTATTTCCCCACAGTATTATCATGAATTACTAAATGACTGTGAGCCGTCATGACTTCTGGAGCAACAGAACAACATGATCTACCTCTACCCTACGCTGAAAAGCTTCACCTAAGGTGGTGATGCGGCAAAGCCACACAGCCATTAACAAAGTACCCCAAAATCCAGGTGTTTCTTTGTGCCCTCAGTAGCGTTTCCGCCACCTTCCTCTCATGAAGCAATTTTTTTTAAACATCCTTGCTGGAGAGAAACATTACTTTGCCCTGGGAGGCCGGGGAGGACCCCAGAGGAAAAGAGAAAAAACAAACAAACAAAAAACCCACACCAAACCAACAACGAAAAAACCCCACAACTGGTAAGGCAGCTTCACTTATTCTTCCTTAACCAATTTTCTGTAGGTTTGTACTACATGTGCAAAGCCAAGTCCTGATCTGAGAAAACCACATGCTACAGAGTTCTTAATATAAATACTACTTTAAAATAGCTCTACTTTGTTTTGTGATTTTAGATGTTTGAACAAGTAATCAGGACAAACCACCTTCAAAAGCACAGCACCATCTAGTGAGGCACAGAACCATGCTGCGGCATAAAGAAGGTACTGTCTGCTGTGCATGCAGGCAAGAACTGTTATCATGGAATTGCTGAGGTTGGAAGGGAACTCCCAAGATCCTCTCTAAAAAAAAGGCTCTGAGGATAAGTGAGATGGCCAAAATGCACGTGATTGACAACTGCTTCCATCCTACATTTTTGGTTCTTGGAATTATTTAGAGCTTGCCATGGTAGTCTTTTCACCCCACACAACATTATTTCAAGGGATGTTTCTCACCAATCCCCAGTTACAACAATCATATTATAATTAACACCTCAGAAGCTAATAAGACTTTAAAGGAACATGGCAGCAGTAAGAATACCTGATTAGATTTTTCAGTAGGTATCTGGTCATCTGATTTCCCCTTCTCTTTTCTTTGCTTCTCTTCTAGACATTTTGCGAGATGCTGACACATTTCTGCTGTGGACGCTAATTTGCGCTGAAGTTGGTGCGTTTCGTCAGTGAGTGAACGGCACAAAACATCGCTGGTGGCCTGAGCTTTTTCTCTCTCTGCCAAGCTTTTCTGAAGTCGTAAGATTTCTCTCTCCTTCTCATAAGGAGGCTGATTTATCATCTGCTGTATCTCTCCATTTTTCTCCTCTAGTTGCTGATTCAACTTCTGTACTTCCTAAACATAAGGAGAAGGGGAAGTTATTTAAAAGCAAAGTGAACTCAAAAGCCAAAATATGTCTAAGACTGAATTCCATATTGCAGTAATTCCAAATTGCTTCTGTACTCACTGCAAAGTACTTGAAAAGTAAAATAAATCCAATTCATGTCTATGTAATCACTCAACCTTAGAATTGACAGATCAATCAAAATCAAGAACTGCTCAGACAGCTATACAACAAGCACGCCCTAGTGAGCAGAATGAAGAAACAATCAGCAAAAATTCAGGAAGATTTTATGAAAAGATATACAGCAACAACAAACTCAAGATGGAATTTACAAGAAACAAAGTAGTTAAACATTAGTAACTATGCAGACTGAAAAATGCTTACTGGTCCTGCATTCTGAATTACCAGATAGTAGTGATTTTCCTCAAAAGAAAAATAGAACGGGAAAGTCATCTTATCAAAAATGAGTGAAGGGCATTCATTGCCTGGCACTGTCACGAGGACAGAGCAGAGGGAGCAAACGCAACCATCCCACCTAGGAAAGGATGAGCAGTAAGGACAAGCAAACAGAAAATGAAATCAGTGTGGCAGCAATGACTATTTTGGCCACAGCTGACTCTCCCAGGTATGTGCGGGGCCTGACAAACTCTTAGGAAATAACTGTCTCGCAGCCACCACACATTCTTGTTGAATTGGAAGCTCTGTGGGGTCATCCGCACCACATTAACTTAATGTCTCTGCAGGTGTTTTGAGAAGGACGAAGTTCATTTCCTTACTGGGTGAACTGCCCTGAGATACCCGGCATCTGAAGCACACCCGTCCTGACTGTCAATAACAGCTTGTGCTTGATATTCTCAAAAAGTAGTGGATGCCGGTAGGAGAAACCTCTGCAGTGCTGCTCCTCCAGAATCAGGGATGCCCTGGATGCCAGCGTAGACCCCGAGACAGGTACGAGCTTGACTCTGCCCTTCCAGTTCTTCAGCAGTGCTAAGGGAGCTGTAAAAATCACTCTTCTTTGCCAGCACGTAGGCCTCTGACTTCACAAAATGTCTGGATTTTGTTGTTGTTAGCGACAATTACTTCAGTGTTTCTGATTGGGCATAAAATATTTCTAAAAAGAATAAAACTAATATCTAACTTACAGAAATAGCACTTGTTCTTATTACTGATGTTTAAATTCTTTAGCATCATAAATGCTAAATTTCTTGTTTGCTATAACGACGTTCACCATCAGACTTCAAAATATAGTCAGATATGATGCCACAGGTTAGTCATCTGTCTGCAAAGTGTCAGTAAGATCATCTCTTATTACAAATTTCCAAACTTTTAACTTATTTAAATGCATTTTAGGTGAACATCATATATGGAAAACGTTTTGTATAAGCATTGGGTCAAGAGACTACTTATGACAAAAACACTTGTTTCAATTTTAAGTACTGCTGCTTGGTTTGGAAATTCCTTTATGCAGCTTCACACAGAAAGATATGCTTTAAAATTCTTTAAGTATTTCAGACTGAACATGGGAAAGTCTTAATGACAGTAACAAAAACAGCATTTGTGGGGGATGGGAGGGGATGCAGTTTTGAGACTTTTTTTTTTAAGTCATAAAAGACACCAATTTCCCAGACTTGCCAGTTACTTCTCCAAGTATTAACACGCTGCCTTAATGTCAATACAAAAACGCATTTTAAGTGCACTTTAAAAAAGCCACACACACACAAAACGCTAATAGAAAAAGTGGTGGCATCAGTTGTTCATCTTACAGAACAAAACTGTTGCATCTGATAAAGAGGAGGGCCTCCAGTAAGAAAAGCAGAACTTCCAAATTTAGGGGGGGTTATTATTTTTTTTCTTCTCCTTGTGAAAACAGTTGCATGAAGACTTACGAGGCCGTGCTAGGTTTTCGTTTTAGGACTTGATGGCTGACCTCCTCGCACCTAAGGCAGCGGGAACTACTGCTGGCTAACAGGTGGCACAGTTCAGGTTTGGGCACGCAGCGATGGAACAAGTCCTGCCAGAGGCACCAGCATCGCCCTGCGCGGGTCGGAACACCTGCTGTGCCACCCCGGGGATGTCACTTAGCCCGGGATCTGCCTCCATGAACGCGAGCGAGCAGTCTCAACGCAAAACGTTCAAGACAACCGCTGCTGGGCTCGCTAGGTGCAAGTTACCCGTTTTTTCTGGAGAGGAGGGCAAAGGACACAGCTCCCGCGGCCAACGCTGCCGCCGCTCCTGGGGCACGCACGCCCCCGCCGGGCCCCTTTCCAGGGCGGCCGCGGTGTTTACCTGGCTCAGAGCCTCCACTCTCCGCGCCGAGAGCCTCTCGCTGTCCCGCAGCTGCTCCCGGGCCTGGCCCAGCTGCTCCAGCAAGCTCTCCACCAGCGAGCGGGCCGGCTCCGCGCCCGCCGCCCCCGGCTGCTGCTGCTGCTGCCGGGCCAGGCTGCCCTGCAGCTCCCGGATCGTGGCCTCCTTGGCCGCCAGCTGCAGCTGGAGGTGCTTCAGCTGCTGGGCGGACTCGTGGTACAGGGTGCAGAGCGCGTTGTACCGAGGCACCTTGTTCTTCAAGCTCCTGTTTTCCCGGTGCAGCTTCTCCAGCGTCTCCTCCACCTGCCTGAAGCGGGTCACCAAGGGGTCGGTGCTGCTCCCCTCGCTGACCGAGCACATGGCCGGCGACGCTGAGCCGCGGTCACGCTGCTGCCCCTCCTCTTTCTTCTCCAGGGCGAGCCGCACCCCGGCCAGGTGCGCATAAATCCGAAGAGGGGCTGGGGCTGGGGCTCCCGCTCCGCTCTTCCGCCTGCCCCGCCGCGGAGGGCTGGCCGCTCCGCTTTAAGCGCCCGCAGGAACCGCCTCCCGCCGTTCCTTCCCCGCGCTGCTGGGCCGGGCCGGGCCGCGTCCCGCCGCTGCGGAGGGGGAACCCCGCGGCGGGGAGGGCGGCGGGGGCCGGCCCCGGGGGCAGGGCCGGGCGGGGAACCCCGGCGAGGGGCGGAGAGACGGCGGCCGGGGCTGCGCGGGGGAGGGAAGCGGAGCGGGGGAGAGATGGAGCCCGGGGGGCGGCTGAGGGGACGGGGGCAAGGCCGGGCTGAGCGAGGGAAGCGGGCGGCGAGGCTGCTGAGGGGCGCGCTGGCTCCGCGGGGCCGCTGAGGGGGCTCCAGGCACAACGAGGCGGGGCTCGGTGGAGGCGGGGCCGGCGGGAGGCCGCCGAGGGACGGACAGGGGGAGCACGGTGCTTCGAGGCGCTGGCGCCGCGTTGCGAAAGCCCCGGAGCGCGGCGTCCCAACAAGAGCCGGTGCGGGAAGTCCCCGCAGCCAGAAGGGACTTTCCCTCCCGGCGGCGACCCCCGCGGCCGCTCCGCCAGCCCGGGAGGCCCCGGAGGCGGCCGGGCCGGCCCGTGCCCCGCGGGCCGCAGGGGCGGCCGCTGCCCGCCGCCTTTCGGCCTCAGCCTGAGGTTCAGCTGCGGGGTCCGGCCTCGGGTTTGCCGGGGAAAGCGGTGGAAAAACGCCCGGAAAACCCTGTGCAGTGTGTTGGGTCTGCATCGGTAGCCGCAGGAAGGCTTTGGGCTGGGGCAAAGCAGCACGTCGCTCCTCAAAGGCTGCACGCCTCTGCAGATTTTGAGGAGAAACTTGCTTAGAAAAGAGACCGAAGTTTTCGAATTCGTTTCACCAGCTGGTGTTTATATCCTCAGGATTGCACATGGAGATGAGAGTTGGAGTAAAACCAGGCGCCTGACCCTGAACAACCGGGCACCTGTTGCCATCCCTGTGGTGAATAACCTTTATCAGCAGCACAGAACCTGCCAACCAAGGGTGTTGCTGTTCCAGAGCTTACACTGGTGTAGTACTTCTCGTAGGAGGAGGGGAGTGCGGTAAGCTGGCCTGATGTCGAGTATTTTTGGATTGGTTTAGTTATGTCCGTACTGTTGTTGTGGTAGAACAACTTGGGAGGAAAAAAGCCTTAAACCAGTACAAAAATAAAGCCTAGGTTACATTTGATTATTATTTGAAATAATGTTTATTGTGCATATATGTATGCATGTATATAATAATGTATATAACACAGTGGTTTCGATGTGCACACAGCCTTATTGCACTAGGTTCAGCACAACCACAGGAGATGTTTCTGGACCGAGAAGCACATCTGTCCAGTTACAGAGCAAGTGAAAATCACCTCAGTGTGATAGAGCAGCCTCCTGCGTTAGCACCGTAGCTGCTCGTAGGTGTCGGGGTAAAAAGGCACAGCAATGAAGAATTTACAGGAATCAGAACATGATGAAATGAGAAGATACTGAAATTCAAAGTCGAGACGCTCAGTTCTGCTGGTGATGGATTGGAAAGCTTATGATACTGGTGTGTATGAAATGCAAGATAAATTTCAGTCTTTCTGAAAAATGATTGCAACCTATTGTTTCAACTTACATCCAAATCTAAGGAAAAAACGCTGTAAGTGTAATCAAATATTGGAAGTGCTTTGAGCAGGAGTTTGGGACAGAAACCTCCTGAGGTCCCTCCTGACATGAATTATCCTACAATTCAGCTTTTTCAAGGGGGAGGGTTGTTATTTTGTCACCCCAGTTATGCTAGAAAGGGTTATCCGAAAGATTAGGAGGAAAACACTTGCCTAAGGTACAGGTCTACGGTGTATTTGCTATTTTATCTTGTAAATAATGTAAATACCCTGTGATTAAGGACAGTGAAAAATCTGTGTGGAAGTTGAGAGAATACAATTTTTTTGCTTTTTACTTGTACACGGGTATATCCTACAACCTTAAGACGCTGGTTTTGCTCTGAAGAAAGTGAAGTTCCAGCTTTAACACGCCCGCACTTCATAGTTGTCATATACATTAATAGGAAAAGTGGAAGAACTACATGGGCTTCATTTTATATTTTCAGCATCATTATGCTACAGCCAGAGCTAAGTGAAAAATTTGGAGCAAGATTGCTTTTGCTGACTCTCAAAATATTTTGTAGAAAGGTATGATGAAGCCCTAGTAATCGTAGGATCATATCATAGAATCCTAAAATGGTTTGGGTTGGAACGGGCCTTGAAGACCATCTAGTCCAACCGCCTGGCCATGGGAGGGACACCTTTCAATAGACCAGGTTGCTCAAAGCCTCATCCAACCTGACCTTGAACACTTCCAGGGATGGGGCATCCACAGCTTCTCTGAGCAGCCTGTTCCAGTGTCTCACCACCCTCACTGTGAAGAATTTCTTCCCTATTTTCAATCTAAATCTGCCCTCTTTCAGTTTAAAGCCGTTACCCCTTGTCCTGTCACTATAAGCACTTATAAAAATTCTCTCTCCGACCTTCTTGTAGGTCCCCTTGAGGTACCTGTAGGCTGCTATGAGGTCTCTCCAGAGCCTTCTCCAGACTGAACAACCCCAGCTCTCAGTCCGTCTTCACAGGAGAGGAGCTCCAGCCCCTGATCATCTTCATGGCCTCCTCTGGACTCACTCAGGCAGGTCTCTGTCCTCCTTACATAGTGGAGAAATCTGTTTGGTTTCCTGCCAGTTCAAACAGTAAACTGCAAGGAAACTCAGCAATCCTGTGTCTGCAGATGGGGCAACAATGTCCTTAGACCAAAGGTCAGGGAATTTAGTTAGCTATCAAATGGAGTAGTTTATAATACAGTTCTATTTGTAGTATTTTATCAGTATACTAAAATCAAGAACTGCATCTGATTACTGAAAACTTGGATGAAGCCAGCACTCCCCCTAGGAAAACACCACTGACTTAAGGGAAATTTGTCCTGCGTAAGTCTTGAGTAAGAAACTGATCCCGTATGTTCTCAGGAATGCCCTTAGATGACTGTTTCCTTTTGTCAGTTCTGAAATACAGAGGAATTCCTGGGAATTCAGTAACAGAAGCTGGTGCCAGAGAATGAGTCACTCAAGATGTGTTTCTGAGTGTACCTGGCTTTTCCTGGATTGCCTCTTGTGTGCCGTTCATTGATTTCCTGATAAAGCAGCTGGTCTGTGTAGCGGCACCTTTGTCCTTTTTTTGGTTTTAGACAATCAAATTAAGGCTTATTATGTACTGTAATTCTAGTCAGCAAATAGTTGCATGAACACCAGGTATGCTCTGCACTACTTTATATAAGGAAAGAACGTCCTTTTCCATACCTTATTGGTCTCAACTTGAAATACAAGGTGAAGTTCACTTTAACTATTTCTCAGTATAATATGTAACAGGATATTAAAACCATGTGAGAAAAGTTTAACCTCAAATTAGATTTTGTTAAAGAAATCTTAACGAAGTTATTTTGAATAAGTAATTCTATGCACATCAAAACCAACTATTATAATGTGTGAGAAGTGTCATACAGTGTATGAACAAAAGTGGTCAGATATTACCTAGAAACAAAAAGGAAATTAAGCAGATGTTAGGAAACCACAAAGAAGGAAAGGTGAACTGTATAGTTAGGTTAGATTAAGTGTGCGTAGACATAGCTATATTTAAAAATCATTTTAAAACATGATTTATTTGTAGAGTTGGTAAGAATGTAGTAGTTATATCTCTAACTTTAGTGCAACTAATATAAGAGTGAGACTCTATGTTTAGAAGTAATTCTGTGTGGACAAAACTATAAAACATATTGGGGTGGCGGGGGAGGGTACTGTCACTTCCCAATAGTGACATATGGTGAATTTGCAAAAACCTGTATTTTCTACCTGTGAACTCCAGATGTTCAGCCAATCAAGCTGTATTTTTCCCCATTGTCTTAAGTCACCACTAATTGTCCTGGAGGATAAGTCATGACATAATCACACTTAGGAAATGTTCCATTGCCTTGAGCTCATTTACCTAAGTAGAACTGAATAGAAATTAGCAAGTGATTCTCTTGCTGCTGTAGGCTAAAACAATCAATAGCAGCTCACACTTCCCTTGCTGTTGAAGGGGAGTAAAAACAAGTAACAGTTTATTTTCCCCAATGAAATAATCTGATGGACTCGCCGCTACAAAAGATGCGCGCCTTGGAGCTCTACGTGCATCTGAGAATCCAGTTTCCATGCTGAGCAAATAGAATGTTTATGCTTCTGTGACTCATAGATTAACGATAATTATAAGCTGCAGTCATGTTTACACTTCTTCCATGGGAAGGGGTAAACATCCTTTATATACATTCCTATATGGGATGTTCTGATAATTTAATGTTCAACGTATTTTACAGTTGGAATTGCAGACTCATTGAGAGGTTAGCTCGAGGGCATTCAGGATTCCCGAAATTAAGTGAACTCATTGCAGTGACAAAAGTATGTAGCCATCTCTCTGTGTTAGGATTCTGATTTGGATCACAATGTTCCTCTTTCAGTCTTGTTTTCTGTTTATACACATGAAAATACGTAGTGTAGTTAGGCAAAATAGAATGTTTTTAATTTATTTATAATGTAAGCTTTTTTCCCGTGTGTGTGTCTGGTTGGTTGGTTGGGGGTTTGGGTTTTTTTTTTCATGGTTTGAACTTTGGAGGATGTCAAAAACAAAAGTGTTCTAATACTTAGGGCAGAGGCCCAGGACCTGTGTTCCAGATCACAGTAAGGCTGAAATAACCAGAATGAAGAGCTGTGACACTGGTCAGATGCCAAGCAGTCCTCTTGCTTTTCCCCAAGAAATATTTCTTTCACGTTTATTTGGACTAAGGTGGTTCAGTCTCATCTGTATGCAGGTTGGTAGAGAAGCAGGATATACACATGTATGTATGTCTCACAAGTCTTTAGACTAGACTGCATAAACAGTCCTAAAATTACATTTGGCCCTTGGAAGGCAACCGTGAGGCTGATGTGGCCCCTGGTGAAAATGAGCTTGACACCCCTGCTTTAGACCAGTTCAGGTCCATATCTAGGCAATAGGCTTCTCTTATGCCTTTTTACTCTTTAAAGCTTTAGATCTTTTCTGCAAATCACCTTTCTGTGCATGCTTACTGGTCCTGTGTTGGATATTTGCTGCACCAAGTGTTTAGATATTGCAGGCCCTGCTTTATTTTCTTCTGGATATATTTACTTTTTGCAGTTTCTCTTCTGTTTTCCCATGGCACAATAGTACCAGTTCACGGGGTCTGGATTTTATTTCTGTTGCTGATGCTGTCTCTTGATCCAAGAAGTTCAAGCAGTATTCTTGGTACTTTAAGAAGCTGTATTAAGACATAGCTGACTTTGAGCTGTAATTTATTTACAGGAATGCAAAAAGCTCTGTTTGTTGAACACAAGTTGTCAACAATTGAAGACGGTTTTCCTACTCACAGGCTTAGACCAGTACAGCTGCCACTCTTACTTAGGAGCAAGTTACTTCTTTGAGCTCGTAATTTACAAAATTTAGGGGTTAGCCTGCATCTGTCTATTTTTGGTGGGCAGCGCAGGATATGCTGCCTTGTATTTATTATAGGACATACTTTCCTGAGAACTGATGCTTTGAAATACTGCAGACAATCCTTTTTTGGGGTTGCAGGAAACATTTCCCAACTCTGACGTTCTTAACATATGAACCATATTACAGATTCTTTAGGGATTCTATATATACTGATTGAATTTTCTGCTTTCATTAGTATAGAGGACGGTGAGTTTTCTGGTTTCTGCTGTTCACCTTTCCACAAAATGCAGGCAATTTTAAAGCTGAACTGAGGAGAAGAAAACAAAACAAAACATATATATGCCAGGCATTCAGTTGCAAGGCTGGAAACAAAAGGTTTCAGGTGAAAACCTAATTGTTCGTGAATTTGTTTTATGCATTAATGTTGTGTAATGGAGCTTCAGAATGCAGGCTGCACGGTGCCTCTGATCCAGACCATTCATTCTAACTACAACAAAATCAGTTTACATATTTCTGATGTTTAGCTTTTCTGACCTAGAGGGCAAACAGACCTCTAGAGTTTGATTAGACGAATGTTTGATTTTAAAATTTTATTTTAAATATTTGTTTTAAAAGGATGATTGGGAAAGGTAATTTCTTAAGGCTACTGGGAACCTCAAAAGAAATTGTAGTTGAGTAGAAATTCTATACATAAATCAGGAAAAAAGAAATGTTGGAGGCTTCTTAGCATGTCCTTGGTACTAGATGGTGAAATAGTTTTCAGAACTGGAATGTCAAAGAAGGGTTGTGAGGAATTCAGTGAATGGAACAAGAAAGTGGAAGCATCCTTGCCACGCCATTTACTCCCCTCCTACACACCATGCCATTTCCACATAAATAGCAACGTTTACCAAAATTCCGATTAGCACCCACTTGAGAGGCAAGAAATGGAAATGGTAATGTTCCTCTGGAGCTCCATCTATAAAGCAGAAAATCCATCAATCATCCTGGCAGGAGAGGGAAAAGCAGCTTTCAGCAGCTTTAAATTCAAGTAATTGATGTAGTGTTTTTTAGACTGAAGAAATAATGCCATATAGATGTCACCTGCTTGAAACTTCAGCTCTTGTTTCAATATATTTTTGTCACGAGCAAGAGTAAGCATATTCATAACAGTAGAAGAGTCGTCCGTCACACTTGAAGTAGACGGGCATTTTCACACTTTCTGGTCTCGAAAAGAATTCATGGAACGTGAAAAAATAGTATTTCCAAGGAGTCTGCATGCCAGTATCAATTCAGCCTTAGCACAATAAATGAGTCTAATGTGGATTTACAGATATGTGTGGATTATAGAAGATTAACTTGGCAAACCATACGAAGAAAACCACGTATTTATTGAAAGTGATAACTCCTGAAAAAAGCCACTGCAGCTATTTTTCTTGGCTAAATTTGTCTGAGATACTACCGTGTGGCACAAGAACTTACACTTGTGGTACAGGGAATTATGCCTGTTTCAGCTTCTGAAATGATGGTGATGGCCATTAGCTGACCCAACAGCTTTAAAAAACGAAACATGATCTGTCCGCTCTCTTTATTTCCTGTGATCTCTCCAGGAAGTGTCTCAGAATGAAAGAAAAGCTATGAATTTGCCAGATAATGAATCCGGCTCTTGGTTCATGGTTCTTTCCTGTAGGCAAAATTATAGGTTTCTTGTAAACTTAAAGGAAGTGAAGGAGTGCAAGAAGTGGCAAAGTATAACTCCAAAAAAAAGAGGTTGGGGAGGACGCCAGTATTTTGTAGCATTTACATGGGTCTTGCAATTTTCATTTACTAGAAACAGGCAAGGATTTGTTTCCCCGTTTTGAATGGGGAAACCCGAAGCATTAAGTTATCAAGAGATTTGCTCAAAGTTGTGTATAAAATCAAAAGACCGTGAGCTGAAGAAGCATAAAATGCTTGAGCTACAAAACACTGAAAAGACTTTGGAAAAGAGTACAAATACACAGGCAATTTTGTAGATGTGATGTCTGATAAAAATAGGATCAGAATTCATTTATGGCTATGGCTAATAGAAAAAATGGTGTTTAGAATACCCTGAAAACAAAATTTTTTCTTTCCAAGGTTCACTCATGGATTAATGTCAATCTAAACTCGACGATTACACCTGGAATAGATTTTCCAGCCTCTCCTTTTCCCATCTCCATTAGTCATGTCTCCAACCTCAGCAAACTTCTGAGAAGTACATTCCTGCAGAGCAATATAAGCCAAATGGAACCAGACTCTGCCAGAGCAGTGCCTTCCAAATTTACCTGCACATCTCCATAACAACTGCAGGATGTTTTTTGGTTTTGCCACAAGGCAACAATGATACCTGTCATGTCAATGGCTTTGCTGTAGCTCTTCTGGCAGAGCACATGACATTCCAAGTGCTGTTAACCCCAGGGTGGTCCCAATGTATTTATTCCTGCAGCAGCCTATAGGTGGGATTGCAGAAGAGGGATCTTATGTGCTTGGGCAGAGGCAGAGTTGAGAAACTGACTTTCATGTGCGTTGTGTGAGGACCGCTGTGAGAAAAGGATTTTCCTGGCGGCTTGAGAGCCTTGTGCTCCTACAGGTGCCCTGTTGGAAAGAAGAGACGCTTTTGCATGGAGCAGTGAGGTGCTGTCCCTGCTCTTTGTGCAGCTTGTGAACCCCTTGCTGCCATTCCAGTATGGAGCTGGTTTGTCCTGGGGTGCTGCTGGGACTGCCTGGAAGTTCATGGGCTGTTCTTCCCTGGTGTGCAAATGCTGTGAGCCTTGCTAGAGGAGTCAGCCAGATGCTGATTTGGTCAGTATCTGTCCTGCTACGGCCTTAGTCTTCCAAAGAAATCTGGATTCTTCAGGATCCATGAGCGCAGATAGCGGAAAAGGGCCCTGCCCACCTCTCCAAATCCCTCTGCTCCTCTCCTTGTACAGAGGCTTCCCTGTGTGTGGAAATGGGTCATGTCCACAGTTCTCCCCAGCCCCCTGAGAGAGTCAGCCTTGCAGGGACGGTGCCCCATTTGCCTTGTCTGTACACTGGACAGGTTTAGCGAAATGCATCGTGAGATGTGGCAGAGTGAAGTGGTGGAATGGGGAGGCGATCCTTTTCTCAAAGCATGGCGTGCTCAATATGATGGGGACTGGCAAAAGTGTATTATTGCTGTTACTTCAGAAGAGCGATGCTGAGTAGTTTGAATACGTCTGCCATTTATGGTTCTTGATTTCAAATCTGCGCGAGAGACATACTTCATTTTCCCAGCAGGTGCATCACTATTTTGAAAGTAATACGATGTTGTTTGATTCTTGCAGAAGATGGGAAGACGTGCGCATGTAGCAACTCGTATGGAAGCAAACTGGGAAATATCTGCACTGCGTGTGCTTGATGCAAATACATGCATGTATGCATGCATGGCTGGTGATGATCTGAAGTGTGATGTTGTTGCTTAACATGCAGAAGCCATCTTGCCACTGATACGGGGCATAGCATTCAAAAAGGCTGTTTTTCCATATATTCCCTCCTTCACTGAAGCAGAGAAAAGTAGCCAGCAATGGTGTGGAGGCTTGTAGTGCTGGGGGTTGTAGCAAAAGGCCTCGAGAACAGGCCCCCTTCACCCATCTTTCATCCCTGAAAGGCAAGCTGGTAGATTGCGCTGCTTCCCAGGCTGTGTGATGCAGCATCCAGGTGTTGGATGGATCACACAAATCTGACATAGCTTAAACACTGTATGGAGACACAGCCAACCTTTGCTTCACATCCCTAGTTTTTACACGAGTAGCCAGAGAACTTTAAAGCTCCCTGGTGTTGGAAAGTCTCTACAAATATTAAGGATGAACCATCTTAAGACCCTGGATTCAGAGCTTTTCCTACAGCCCCGAGGTGTTGAAGGTGGGGTATTGTTTGTTTTGTTAAGGTATCCAAAATAATGAAAGTACTGATTTGTATTCTCTGGATTTCTGTGTATATAGCCTGAGGCACATAGCACATGCCCTGGCACATAGTTTTGGGCATATAACTCCTCCTTTCAGCACACCCTTCATAAGAGGCTGCTAGTGAGGCTACTGGAAGAGGAAAAACATTAGTGAAATCATGTCCATATTTTCTGACCATTGAGCAAATACTCCCCTGGACTATGCTCTTAAAGATATTTTGTCCCCAAAAGGCACCCAGGAGCATGCTAATACAGAAGTAGACTGGGTAACTGGGAGGTGAGGGTGCAGGAGCAAACCAGCTTCATAATGGAATAAATTGCCAAATCTTTATAAGGAGATTGCTTATCATAGTATCTGAGCTGCTGCTAGTAGCATAGAGTAACAGAAATAAACTTATGGCATTCTCTCTGGTTTATTTTCCCCAAGAAAAGCTTGGATTACTTCACATGTCTGCTGTTGCTTTTTGTTTGAAGTCTGTGTGTTGCACCATATTTGGGAGAAGTGAAAGCTGAAAATTTGCCATGTGCTTGAAAATTGTTAGCCTGTATATACTGAGAGGATTGTCAACATTTATCACTGGCACTCTTCTAGCGTTGCCATTTAAAATTCTAAAAGCTGATGTCAAACATCCATAAACTTCTGTGGGGAGGTCAGAATATATGCGGTGACATCCTGCCTTGTGCATATCCTTCCATAAGTGATGCCGGGCTCCCTTAGCACACCTCTGTGAAGAACTTCTGTACTTGGATGCACTCAACTTTCACGTTAATCTGTGAGTCACGTTAATGTTTAGCTGCATATCTCTTCTCGTGTCACACTGGTTTACATACAACAGTCGGGCTATTTATTGTCTATTTAATGAGCCAGGTGCATCACTTCCTAGACACTTACTGGGGAAATGAGGTGTGGTGTAGCTGTAGGACATGGTATTTGATTTCTTACAGTTTGCATTGTTCTGAACTTTGTTTTCAGTTGTATTTGTGTAGCAAAACACAGTATTGAAGTCTCTGAGCCAATGCAGGAAAAGCAGAAGCTGTAACACGGCAGTTTGAGCCATCAGGGTTCAGTGCTCAAGACTCTCACATTTCTTGTTCTGGAGGTCCCCAGTTCAGCTCTTGATGTGTCAGCCAGGAAAGTGGCTATCACAGCTGTACTCGTGACTTCTGAAATGTTCTCACCACCAAAAGAGATCAGACTGAATCTGGACTTAACCATGTCAGTGGCGCTACAGGAAAATTTCATGGAACATTTTGGTATGGGTAAGGATGGAGTCTGAAACTGAGACTTAATCATTGCCTCTTGAATATTTACAGGACACTGTTTGTGTGGCTTTCCCGTTCGTGTGATGCTGCAAACCGCGAGGAGCGATTCCCCGTGCTGTGCATGACTCTGCAGTTGTGTGATGGCTTTGCTGCGTGAGGCAGCTGGGGATGTAAAAATAGCTCCGCTTACTCACATGCAGCTGATGATTGCAGAAAAACACTGCTCGGTGGTAAGGCTGGAACACCTTGTGCTTCTTTCCCATTACCAACAGCAAACGGAAAGCAAGGTGAAAAAATATGAGGGGAGCACTTGCATTTTCTTTTCAGCATTTTGGTTTTTCTTATTCCTTTTTGTGCGATCAGGTATTTCTTAGGGCATGGAGGTCCAGCCATTTCTTACTCCTGTGCCGTTTGCTAGGGTGATCTGTCCTGTGTTTCCGTAATTCAGGATCTTTGTAAGGGCAAGCTGTTAGTTTTTATTCCTTTTGATCTGTCCATCTCAGACACCTTCCAGATCCACTAACATGCCCGCCGGTGTCATTGCAACGTACAGAACATCCTGTTGCCTCGGTGTGTCATTGCCATGTAAATGCAGATATTCCCTGAAAGTTAATTACAAGGCTTTTAAAAGAAGAATCTTTTTCATGTAAACATTCCAAAGTAAAAATTTGTTTCCATGGTATTATAAAAGATTGTATAGGAATAGAAATTATATTACAGTCATAGGAGCTGGTTGTGTATTGTTGTAGTTAGACACACACACACGCGGTGTATAATGTACAGTCTCTGCAAATGTAGTAAAACACTGATATAACATACTGGAGAAATCTAGAAGATAAAGTGTATCAATCTGTACGTTCAGTTGAGTCCCTCATTCTGTTCAGAGTACTCATGGTTTTTTTGAGTTACTCTGGAGCCATAAATAGATAGTTATTGAGCTTGGGCTGTCAGATTTATTTCATGTATATCCCAGCTCAACCTAAGTCAGTATATTTCAATCTGCCAACAACTATCGAGTCCTGTTTGAAACAGTTTTCATTCCAAAAGATTACAGGTTGCACCCATTTACTTCAGAAATCCTGTGAGTCACTGCATTGAAGAGAAACTGAAAGCGCCCTGCTAATATTTTTTAATCAATTTCTACTCCAGTAGTACCCAGATAGTTCACTAACGGGTCAGGGCTCCACAGGCTCTTCTCGTGTCACTCAGGCACCAGAGATCAAGGTTCTAACTCCACGCAGCTGGAAGTCAAGATAAAAAGATCACGTTACTATGAGTTCCAGGGTCACTTTCTGGTTACATTTCTCCATTTAAAAAAAAAAAGAACATAGCAAGAAGGATGGGAAGATTACTGTAGGGGTGTTAGCAAGAAAATGACCAATGAAAAACCTTCAAGGTAGATTAGTCACAAGAAAGCAAGCCTGTGGGTTTATTTACTTTCAGTCAACAGCATTTCATTATTTACAGGAGCATATCCGTAGTGGTTCGTAGTGGAGAAAAGTTCTCAGTGGGCTTCAAGAAATGAAACCAGCAAATTCTGGTAATCTGTATATTTTTATTGGACTGACATCCTTCTCAAAACACAAGTTATTTCCATCTTTATTACATCTTAATACAGCTGTATCAAAGCTGTAATACAAAGAGGTCCAAATCATATTTTACAGTAAGATTTGTAAACATTTCCCCATTACCAATTGTTCCTTTTCTCTGTCTCACTTTTGTACTTTTTGTGATCTAAATAGGGGAGTGTGACATGTTTGGTTTTCAGTAAAGTAAAAGGAAGTGCATACAGTGAGTTTACCAAGTTTGTCACCCCTGGCTAATAAATTGACTGGCCTCATCTTTGTAGAAGCCACACTCTCCCAATAATCTTCTAATTCAATATTAAAAAGAAGAAAAATCCCTATAGCCTGATTAATAGATGTGTTCAGTGGAGCCCTTTATAAAATGCTGAATAAAGCAAAACATCCACTTACCAGGAAACTGCTGTAGATTTCGTTTAACATTTCTTAAACTTTAATATTTGCTCAAATTATTGATTTTCATCTATCAAAAATTCCAGAATGTTTATCTGGCTCAGAAATACACTGCAAATTGCTATTTCTTAGCAGTAATAATGTTACCGAGCTCTCTTCAGCTGCTTTTCAAAGGTAAGAAAGTATTCCCCTTTTAGTGATAGGAAGCCTTGGATGAAGAATTATTAAGGGACAATTAAAAAATATAAGCAGAGAAAAACACGTGTGTTGAAACATAACAGATGCCAAATAGATACATTTAATCTAGATATAAATGAGGGGAGTGTGTCAGAACATAGTGAGACAAAATGAAATCTGTTCTAATACCTCTTCATTGCAAAGATACGCAGTTCTGTTTCATATTGATGTCCTGACAGCGTCATTCATTTTTCCATACTATTTCTGCGTGTTTTTCTCTAGAAAGAATCAAAACCGCAAAGCCAATAAGCACTTTCACATCGAGAGGAGAATGTGCTCTTTCAGAAGGTTCATCTGTGTCATCATTTTCCCATAATGTATGTTACATTTTACATGCTGCCTCTGAGTTTCCTTCTTTACTACCAGTAAAAGCTGCCGTGTTTTTAGTAATGCTATTTACTGTAGCCAATGCAGGAAAAAACTCCAATTTTGTTCTAGAGAAGGAGGCAAATTCTATACAAGAAATTCAGTTCTTCCTCTCACAGATTTCTTCTCGTGTCATTTCAAATAAGCCTAACCTCTGCTTCAGAACCAGCTAACTTAAACTTACCATGGGAAAGCCATTGAAACTGAATTTATCATTCATCTGAGTTTATACTCGCAGCCTGAATCTGATGTCCTTTCCCACAATCACTCGGGTTTCTGTTTCTGTCCTGAACTCTTTCATTTTTAGCTCTCAGCCACTTCCTTTCTGTTATTATGATCGTACCAATCCTGTTGGTGTACAGTCACATTTCATATTGATTTATTTTAAAAAGAATGAAAAAAAATTCCATCTGACTGCTCAGAAGTCAAACATTATGGAAGAAGCTGAGAAGTGATGCTGTTAAAAAAATCTCAGTTGCTATTCAGCAGTTTCAGTAAAATACTGAACATGATTCAGAGAAGCAGGACTTTAACATCGCCGGCCGATGGCCATCTTCGTTTGTAAATGGCATCTCTGAGATTGTTCATAAAATGTCCTTTACAATAATATAGTAAAATTGAAGAGATTAATCAGATATTTTCCATATTTTTATCAGTTTTCTTACTTTCCTTGTTTGTAGCTGGTATCTTGGGAATGGCAGCAGAGGGAAACAGTGAAAATTTTGACTCTTCTACTCCCTTTTCACAGAATTTTTCTGTTCTTCGATGTTGGAAACCCAGCAACATTATATCACACATTTCTTTCCCAATCTGTAGAGAAGTTCTGTTCTCCAGGTTTCCAGGTATCCAAATTCAGTGAGTTTAGTTTTCTGGCTCCTACTTTTGGTGAGAAAAGCATCCCCAGCAAGAACATAACTATTGTGTAGATTTTGCTCAAACTCTCACGATTTAACCCTGCCGGGAGGATCACATCACCGAGCCGACACCCTCCTTCATGTGGTATTGGTGATCCAGCAATCACATAGCCCAGAGCTGTCAAGTGCTGTGTTTGGCCCTGTGGAAGGACCTGTGGACCTTCCACCTCTGGCAGTGGACAAACCTCCCGGGTGACATTGCTTCTGTCCGTACGTCCGGGAGCAGCAGCAGTTCTGCTGGCACCTCTGTGGTCAGTGTGTCCTGCAGTGGGACATCCAGGACAGCCTGCTGGGCTACCTGCCTGTGACAAACAGGTGGCCCTGTCTGTATCCCAGGTGGTGACACCGCTAACCGGGATCATCAGCTCATGGTTGCATAGCGGGCACGTGTGTCTGGACATGCACATTTGTGTGTATTTTGAATTTTGCTTTATTTGCTTTTCCCACACATTCATCAGAACTGCGAAAGTAAAGACATTATCATTTTCCCTGACTTACAGAGCTCTTGTTATCACCATCATCCCCATCCTGCGTGTGCTGCAGTGTGGTTTTCTGGGGTTGACTTTGACACTCATCAATCCTCACAAGATAAGAATTCCTACCCAGTTAGCAAAGTCCCTTGACTGAAGTGCCCATGCTCTGAAGTTTTCATTTGATTCAGATACACATTTTTGCTCTAAATCTACGGTGCGTCTAAGGTTCATTGTCATGAAAACAACCATAACTGTGATGACACATTCTTTAAAATTAGTAACTTTGCCTGACTGTGGAAGGCAGTGGTGGCTTCGGACAGGCTTAAATTTGGGGTTGTTAATCATTACTATGTTTGGTTTCTTAATCATTAGAATATTTTGTGAGGCCCAGCTCTACACTGCGACATCACGTCGTCTTTCTGTCGTCTTTCCCCATGGGGTGGATGCTTCCCCTCGCGCTGGGTTGTCTTGAGAAGGGTTCTTGTGAATCGCGTGGGGAGTTTCACGTACCCTGTTATGTAAGTGTAACGTAACACACATGGTCTGTGTGTAGGTCACAGCAGTCATCAGGGTGATTTCTAGTTGTGACTGCACTGACTTGGAACTGCCTGTAAAAGTATCGTATCATCAGGGTGAATGTGTCTTGTGTCACTATCAAAACAATTTTCTCTGGTGTCATTACTTGTGAGCTTGTAGTTCGTATAACCTGTGCCTGTTTCCTCAAGAGCTTTGCAGCTGGAAAGTCTGATTTGTTTGTCAGAAGAATTAGGTAGATGGAGTGCAATAATTTGGATTAAAATTGCTTTGTATCAATTAATTTTATTGTTCATTGATTTAAAAATAAAGATTTTTCATTAAACGCAAAAAAGGTTAATGTAAAATTTAAGTTTGAAGGGTTCACAGAAATCTCAGTGCAGATTTGCTAGCTCACTTAAAAAACACCTCCTTTCATGAATTTGGACTATTTTATGGTCCCTTAGGCTAATACATGCCCTGTGCTTTGAGTCGTGTATGCCAAGTTTTCATATTTTCTGATTTTTTAACATATTTGCCTCATATGTCTTTCTTCTTAGGCTAGATAGCTTGAACTTTGAAGTTCACTGATTTGCTATCAAATTAGTCTTCTGGTTTACCATCCGTTTCCATTCCTTCAATTCTTCACCATTTTATCTATTATTTTGTCAGCTGAATCTTACCTTTTACGGTCTTGGGGCACAATGGAAATCAGATCTGAGACTCCTCTTCAAGCCTTTGCCCTATTGTAAAACAGCATAAACTCCACAGTATTAATTAATGGAAAGAACTGATTTCATCATTGTGTTTGCTGAAAAAAATAGTTTCTCCTGTTCAATGATTTTCCTCTTTGCAGTCCAGTAGGGATTTTGCCTGATGAAAAAAGCTGCAGAACGTGACTCATGAAGTTACATACAAGCTTCAATTTGTGTATTAGTGGCCCATTTGAAAACAGTTTATGCTGTTCACAAGCATAAAATTAAAGTTTTCTGTAAGCTTTTTGCAAGATTATAAGGCCTTGGTATAATATTTGTGCTGGTATTGTTTAGACAGATGAAATTATATTTCAGATAACCCTGAATAAATAAAAGGGCAAATAAAAGCAGAGGAGGATTTCAAATTAGAAGCTAAACTATTGCTATTCAGCATTAAATACACTTTTGCAGAAAAATGTTCTCTAGATTTTCTTTTCTACTTAAACTGCCCGTGTATTAAATTAATACCTGCAGAGTGCTCTAGAATAACCGTATTTTGGATAACAAATTCTCCGTTCTTCTCCCACACTTGTGCAGAAGGTTACTGGGTAAAAATGCCAAGCTGGTAAACTAGAAGTTACCATGTAAACATATACCTAATCATGTATGTGTAAATATACATATATATATACACACCACAGTAGTGATATGACCATGTTCTTTTCCTGTTCTTGTGTCCCAGTATGATACTTTGGGAAAAGTAATAAATACAGTATTTGGAAAAACAGAAAGCATGTAAAAATCAACACAGAAAAAATGGCAAGTCCAGTATTTCCCATGTTTCTAATCTGTTCTGTTATCTAAAGCCTTATTTGATAAATAACTGATGCTCTTCTCTTTGCCAGAGTCCCACACTCTCCTGGGACCTGACTGCAATTTAAAAAATATGTAATAATAACATAGTAATAAACAAATAGCACTTGCTTATCTGTCTTGGAAGGGGCAGCTGAGCAGCTCTGTCTTCAGCCCATCTGCTGCTGGAGGGGCAGGGAGGTGACACAGGGTGGGGGACCAGCAGGTCCCTCAGACCTCCCCTCTCCTGTCCCACCTGTGTGGAAAGCTCAGAATAAATCATCTCATCCCATTTCTTCCCACCATTTTTAAGTGTATTTATTATGAACCTGCTTAGGTCCATAACTGACTCCTCAGTCTTCTGGCTTGCAAACTTTGCCGGGGGTTGTAATCTCTAGAATTTTGCTGTTTCAGAGGTTTTTTGCGCTGGCAAAATGCAAGGGTGAGACGGAAGGGAAGGGAAGGGAAGGGAAGGGAAGGGAAGGGAAGGGAAGGGAAGGGAAGGGAAGGGAAGGGAAGGGAAGGGAAGGGAAGGGAAGGGGTCTCCCCACAGCACAGCGTGGCAGGGCAAGATGGGGGAAGCAAGAGGTGCACCCACAGCTTTGTGTTTCACGTGCCATGGGCTGAGACACAGCCCTGGGATCCACCTGAGGTGCTGGCAGCTGCCTGAGTGTTTCAACTGGGGTGCAGCCCGGTCCCCAAGGTGGCACAGCCCCCCGGCCACCCCGCCACTCGGCCATGCCTTGGCAGCACATCAGAAGTCAGCAGCTGCATTGTGTCCGTGCAAGGTGGTGTTAAAGAAAGCGAAATCTGATTTGTGCCATTTAGCCAGAGCTTACACAGCATAGCTGCTGCTTCCCAGCTACCTATGGCATGGGAGCAGCAAAGGCCTTTACCAGTGGGATATTACCTGCCTCATTCCTTCCAAAAAAACGCAGCCACATCTCAGCAAGCATATTCACGCTGCTTTGCATACGCATTGCAAGAGGTGCTGGGGAGGGCTAGGGACATGGATCTGAGGGTTAAAAGCTGAACTGATCAGGGTTTGGGTTTTTTATATATACAAAGAGCGTAGCTAGGGAAGGAGGGAGCTGCGTCCCCACGGCTTCCTGCTATGAAAGTGCCGTGTCCTCATTTAGCCCATTTCGCAATGTAAGGATTTAAAGGTGATACCCGTATTTGTTTGGCCGTTCTGGCTGACTCATGCTAGATTAGAAAAAAAGGAGTTCCCAGGCAGGGGAGGTTTTGCAGGGACCCTCATTGCCCTCCGGTGGGGAGCCAGGAGCCAGCGGCAGAGCCCAGGGGCCTGTGTGGGAGGAGAATAAAACCTATGAAAATAAAAGTCATTAAACATGCACCATTCCCTCTCTGTGCTTCTTTAGTGTTTATCCCTGGTAATTTTTTGTAATAAGCCTTTTTTATCAGTATCATTAATTTACTAGCTGTTTAGAAGAGCTGTCTTTTTTGCTTGGATGATAGCCTGCACTGTAATGTCTAAATATTTACAATATTCTTGCTGAAATAATAACAAATGAAACAGTAATAGCTTCAATGTCAAGAATAGGATCCTTTGCAGTGGCCGATACAGAGGAGGTAGCTGAGATCAGCTATGTTTGAAATTCCTGTTCTCCTCTTGCCTCCATTAGGAATGCTTTGCAAATACAGCTTTGCCAGCACATGGATGACAGTCCAGGTAGAAGCAACTGATAGTCATAAAAGGAGGCAAAAAATGCTTTAGCTGATACAATGTTACCTGAATTTCTGAAATAAATTTTAGCACCTTTACCACTGATTTAGCAGTATTTTTATACCACTATATCTACACCAGCTCTGGGGCTGATTTCTGTGTCAGCAGGAATCGCAGGCCCGAATTTAGACAAGGTTTAAATCGTTGCTCTGTTTGGACTGCACTAAGTGTGAGTTTACATCAGTACGCCACATTCTTTCCTGAGAACACAGGTTCGCAGGGTGGCCATACGTGCATCAGCCACTCGGGATGGAAACTTCAGCTCAATGTGCAGCGAATGCCTGATTTGTACCAAAACGTGGGATGTGAGCACTCTCCAGCCACGGTGCCTCCCAGTCCACAGCTGATTTCAGCTGCTCCACAGTGAGATTACTGCAGCCTTTTTAGTTTTTTATTGCTTTGTTTCAGGTTTTACTTTTGTATGATAAAGGAATAGTCTCATTTTCACTGGGTTTTCCTGTGGCATTGCTGGCTTCTGACTCCAAGTTTCATGTGACCATGGACAGTCCTGCTCCTCAGGTATGGCTGTGCTATGTGTTCCATCTGAGACGAGCTCAGTCCCTGCTCCTGCATGGACAGAGATTGTGCTTCTTGGCAGCGGAGCCCTCGGGATAAGATACTCAATTACTCATAACTCTGTATTGCTGTTGCTGAGGGACGATGACCTGTTATCACACTATACTGATGGATGATGCTGATGACTTGCTAAATGAGGCAGAGCCAAATTTTTGGTAACGGTAGGGCATGCAGCACCAGGAGTTTCTGTCCCACCAATATATGTGCCACCCAGAAGCTGCTCGTGCCTTTTGTCCTAGAACAAGGGGAAATGTGACTGCATTTAGAGGCCCTTTTGACAGGAAATCTTCATCTGCCCACGAGTGTTGGAAGGCCCTCAGTTCTCACATTTTCAGTGCAGATTACCTACAGTGCAGAAAACCTGGAAAAAAGATGTTTCATGTTTTACTCTGCTGAGAAGAATTCCTTGTCTGTAGAGCTGTGAATTCTTCCTTGAGATGCTGATCGATCACAGTCAAAGACTCTCACCTGAGATCTAGAATCTTTTTGTTGCCTCTCTCAGTCTTCAGAATATTTACTTTCACATTACCATTAAGCCAACTCGCAGCAAAAAAATTTCAATTCCTCATGAGTCATGCTCATCAGTGGAGAGCTTCCCACCCTGACTACTCTGTGGACATGAGTCGTCACCACAGACCTTGCAGTTATCGTGTTCACTTCATAGGACAGAGCAGCTTTTTGCCCTCGTCTTGGTGATTGACTGGTGAGAAATAATCACCCCAAGTTCCTTACGTGTTGTTCTGTGTGTCTTTGACTTTGAATGTGCTGAAATACCAGATTGCCCTAGTTGAAAAGTTCACAAGCATACGTGAGCCTGATGTTGGCCGATGCTTATTTCTACAGTAATCGTTTGCTAATGCTGTAAAATCCTGGGACTCATCTCGGCATCTGCTGACGTGACTCTGCATGTCAGATCTGCAATAAAACACATGCCGTGCTTATCCCAGTCACGCGTCATAGCAAGTTTTGCCTTGTCTCTGGTGACGCACGACTCCTCCCAGGCCTGCCTGAAGGATGCTTTTTCTTTCACGAATCCTGCCCAGGCTGACATAATGTAAGTTCATGGAGCCTGGAGTTTCTAGAAGTGGTCTCAGGTCACAGGATGCAAGAGCATGCTCGAGCGTTAGACCATGAATAGTATGGACTGTGCATTTTTCACTGCATCAAAAGATAACATGTACAGGTGCTGATAGACTCTATCAGCCTGAGTAATTACCTAGCAGATCAAAAAAGGGCTAGTACAGAACTTCTGCCTGTCTGTCAAAAAGCTGTTGGTCTTTGGATCATGCATTCAGAATTATAACCATCTGACAGCAATTTATCTCAGAGCTGTCATGAATATGTTGGCTCAAAATTCATTTTGTTCTTCTAATAAAGATGAGAAAGCAAATTACAAAAGGGCAGATATTTGTCATTGTCTTACAGAAGACAGTGATATATTAGAGTAGTCCATAGACCATATGCTTTATACAGAATAAAAGAGAACAGAAATTCCACATTATCATGTGATCAGAGGTGTAACTGAATTTAAAGCAGCATGAATCTTTCCCACAGCGTGTAGTAACCAAAACTCTTGCTGCTTATAGAACAGAATGTTCAATGATGTTGCTTCAAATCTCGTATTGCAATAGGGGTAGGGAGTAGGATGTGCTTTGTTTCCAGGCAAAATCAGAAATACATCTCCCACGTTTACCATATCTTGATAGAGTTAGAAACTCTGTAAAGTCCCTTGCCCATTTCCTTCTGCTTTGTCACCCCTGAGTAAACTTCCCAATTCTTGATATGCATACTTCTGTATAAATACAAAAGTGTATGTAATGGCAATGATATTTGCTATTAAATATTTTTTGTTGTAGGAACTCAGAAGGCTTCATAGTCATGAGCTGATTAAAGGCTGCAATTGTAAGTGTGAAGCAGGTGTGGCTGGATTTACATATGCCTTTTGCATTTTGTTAAATAGACCAGCGACGGAACCAGAAGAAAAATCCAGGAGTCAAGACTCATTTTAAACTTCCTTTTAAAATGATCCAATTTACATAATATACAAAGTAATTCAGCAGCTTGACCCTGAAGGCAGGAGCTCTGATCTCTGAATTAAAACACGGAGTATTTTGCATATGCCAGTTCAAGTTTCAACGTCTCATTTTTCTGGTTTGTCAAGTAGAGAAAATAATAATTACCCTCTTCATAGGGTTGTTAATCCTTTTTAAGGACTTTTAAGCAATATAAGAAGAAAAATGCCCTGTGATAGTATTCCTAGTAATTATGCAGTTAGACCATCTGCAACCCCGGGGGGCTGTAATAACGAGGGTTTCAGACATGATGAGATGTCGTTTCTTGGGTCACATCTCCAGCCTGCTGCTGTGTTATGACAACTGCCACCCTCACCACTGACAGTTGTGCAACTTCCTTCTGGTTTCTAAAGCTGTTGTTTCCAAGGAATACCTTTCTTCTGGTAACTGGTAGTGATTTCCCTGGCAACAGGTCCTGATGCTGGTGACTGTTTCATCTCCTCGGTTTTTTTTTTAATTTTAATATGTTAATGACATGATAGCAGCAGTCAGACCATATCTTCCTTTTTCCTTCCAGAGCTTCTATACATAAGCTGTTCTTTGAATGTAATAGCGTGGGTGCTTGTTGGAAGCAACTGAAAACCAAGAAGAGTCATTTATTGCCCAGTTCTTCCAAAAGGAAAAAGGAAAGAAGCAGCTGTGGACTGGAGAAAGAAGATGGGAAGCAAGGCCAGCCCCGCTCCAGCCAGGACGAGAGCAAATAGGACAACAACTGGGGTGTATGGGGAGGATATCACATCAATTTGGTAACAGTTTTATTCCCTACATCAAAAAACATCTTTGGATCCTGCATTCAGACTTATAACTATCTGACAGCAATTTATCTCAGAACTGTCTTGAACATGTTGGCTCAAAATTCATTTTGTTCTTCTAATAAAGATGAGAAAGCAAGATTGGTCTCCTCAAAAAAAGGCAAGTTGTCTCTCTCAGGTTCACTTGTTCTCTTCCCTCTCAGATACTCCTACACAATGTATATTCCTGATCCCAGTAAAGTTTGTGATAGACACCTTTCAAAAAGAAATAAAAACTAGCATTTGGATTCCTTGAAAGCAGCAATGGTGAAAAAACAAAACAAAACAAAAACCAAACCAAACCAACCAACCAAAAAAAGCTCAAACAAAAAAACCTGCAAGCAAAGATGGCTTGAAAATAGTCGAGCTGTTTGGTTAAAGTAAGGCTTGATTTTCAGACTCAAGGAGAAGAAAATCGCTTTTTCATGTTGTACCCAGAAGGGGTTTATCCTGGGTGTGGGCATGCCCAGCTAATAGGTTGAGAGTATTTAATCTAATTATTTAATCTAACTTAATCTAGTTGTCAGTCATCAGTCTACAGCTGTTAATCAGTCATCAATTTGCTATACTCAATTGTCAATTAGTTAAACTGATAAATGGTGGTTTCTCTGAGTAGAGTGTTCTCACCCTTTTAGGGCCTTGAGAAGTACCTTACAAAGAGCAAGAAAGGATAGGGGGGACTTGTGTCCTTGTACCCTGTGGTTCCACCATCTCCAACCCACTGGTGGGACGGTGCAGGACTCAGCTGGGAAGGAAATAGTGTCCAGAACTGGGTGAATAGGATGAAGAGAAGTGAGGACCGGGTACAAAGGGCTGCGAAGCAACTGGATGAGAAGAGTCAAAAGATAAGGAAAGGGTTACCCAGGAAGGCATGGAAATGGGGGGATTGTATGTGGTCTGGCTGAAGTGGAGACAGTGGAGTTTCTGACACCAGGGGGAACGAACAGCCCCAGCCGAGCCCGCTGCTCCCAGCGAGAGCTACTCCGGCTCTACTCCGCCGCTACTCCAAGCGCGATCAGCAGATGGTGCAATTGCTTCGAGAAACGCGTTTCAGGTTGGTTGGGCGATTTTTCGGTGTGAGTTAATCACGTTCACGGAAACTTTCACCGCTTAGCTGCTGGTTTGATGGCAGAATAGATAAAAGGGCTGCCCTAATCTTTATTTCGTTGTAAGTGGTTCCTGACCTCTCGATCAGAGTGGTAAATCCCTGGGTTGTAGCACTGAGAACTAAGCCATTGTTCTTAGAGATGGTGATGCAATTGCTGGTGTTTTCCTTTATCTCATCTATGTTTTAATTCATGATTTCAGGCCCTGCAGCTAGACTTGGTAATCAGTACAGACGTCCCATCCTGTAGATAATGATCAAGACAATTCAGCCACAGGGATACAAGTAAAATCTGCACATGTGTTACACAAGCAGCAGAAAGAGGCAGAAATAACTAAAGAAAAAATCTGTTGCACAACGTTATTTCCAAATCTCCTAATTACTTTGTTTTAACGTGCTATTATATGAAATAAAGTCAGTATATACTTTTTTTCATTGCTTTGGCGTTTTATAGCTCTTCTGCAGGATACCAGAACCTTTTGGACCTTCTATTATCTTCCATTACTTATAGCTCTGTGGCCAAAACTTCAACAGCTATAGGCTTATAGTAAAATTACATTACAAGCAGTTTGTGCTACTAATGACTACAGCAGAGTTGTCTTTCCACAGCTGAGCAGTTGTTTGGATATCTTATGAGACATTGCTAAACATCCTAGGGTAAAAGCCTCCTCCCTGATGCTTTGAAGTCCACAGGACTTTTGATGTTGACTTCGTTAATGGTAGGATGAAGCCCTCATGTTGCCTATGTGTGGTGTAAGGCTGATCTTCTACTGAATCGCTGTGGCTATGAGTGAGTCAATCAGCTCTTGGTGCATCATCTCCCCTCTATAAGGTAATTCAAGTAAATGCCATCCCAGGTGCAAGCCGAGGAAATTTCTGAGACAGAACAAGCTCATGGACTGCAGTTAACTATCTTTTTCATTCTGCATGCCCCTTTGTACCAATCTTTTCCTATAAGCACTGCTTATTGTGAAAATGCATTCTCCAGTGCTTGTAAAAATACTAGAATCCGTGCCATTGAAGAAGTGCAAACGTGTATTGAAATGAAATGTGTATTTTGCAAATCTTGTAAAATGTGGTAGCAAGACAGTGGTTGAGTCACTGTCCCTGGAGGTGTTTAAAAGACGAATAGACAAGGCTCTTAGGGGCATGGTTTGGTCCTAGAGTTATGTTATGGTTGGACTCGATGAGCCTGAGGGTCTCTTCCAACCAAAAAGATTCTGTGATTCTATGAAAATACCATGTGGATTTCAATAAAGTGCAACAATTCTTCTAGCCCCAAGAGCTGCTTGTTCTTGTAATGGAAGGCAGTGAGTTGCATCTCAGGGGGCCTGTGGGGCAGCAGTCCTCTCTGCATGTAATGTCATCTGCAGTGTGACAGGAGATGCTCAGCTGGTATCATCCATTCAGTTATTTGGGATGCTAACTCCTTCCTAAGCTGGAAGTCTCAGTGATGGGTTGGGAACTCAGTCTCCTCATCACATGGATGTGGCAGCAGAGGCACTTTTGAGGTCTAAGAGTTTATCGGTTCGTGGCTGGATTACAGGGCGCTCACTTGTTGGACTTGGTAAGCAGCTCTCACAGCAGAAGAGGTGGTGGAATTGTTCTGAGTCATAGTCATTAATAAAACAGACTTTGCTTATAATTTAGCTGTGATTGCTTTGGTAATGTAAATTTGCATAATTAGTCCCTTATTACTCATGAGAAATGTAACTAATGGGCATCAATCTTCTCTAGCATTTAGTTTAAAAGCAGCAGATAGAAATAGCATAGGAAAGAGTTTCTTTGATGTTCACATGGCCCTGGTTCCCTAGGATAGAACGATCTATAAAACCTGAACCTTCTCTCAGCTGTATCGGTCTCCTGATGTGATCAGATAATTGCAGTTCTGTTCTTCTCTGATTGCCTGGGAAATTGTGTTTTACTTTATGGGATAAACAGATTCAAAATCTTAGCTATAGCTAGTAAGTTTGTGACATGATCTTTGGATTTACTTTCTTTTGTCCCTAGTATTCTGGCTGACATTGGCCTATATATCTATAACTGTATATCTGGTGTAGTCTTACCATATTAATTGCCTTTTCCAGTGTAACTGTTTAGAGGTGCATACCAGCCTTTTGCAATCACTGGTGAATACACATTCAAAATTGTGTACTATTTGGTAGCCTTTCATCCATCACTTCACACATGCATTCATTAACTAGTGCAGTCAAACAGTCAACTCAGTAAGCATTTTCGTTTCCTTTTTAGGGATAAGAATACTGAAGTGTTAGGCCAAGAATATCAGAAATGGCTTGAGATTTTTGGGGTGAGTAGCTGAGTTTGCTGGTGTCCAGCATAAGCCACCTAAAGAGACCTGATTTTCCAGAACAGGTGAAATACATGCTTCTTGAAAGTCAGGCTCTTCTAAAAGGTCTCAAACTAGACATCTTAAAAACTGAATCGCTGAAGATGCTTCTGGAAATCCTGACCAGTGTCCTTTTCTGAAGTCACATAAGTTAAAGGCAGAGAAAAATGAGTGACTGACTCTTGCTTTCAACTGACCTGTGATCTCTCTTTTGCCTACTCATTAGATTTTTCAATGGCTTTTTTTCTAGTCTACCCTTTACGCATCTTGTAATTGCTTACCAAGATACATCATCATCTTCCTGCTGGTTTGTCATTAACATTCCTTTTCTGTGCTGCCTTCCCCCAAGGAGCAGACCAGTCAATACACTGGCATGATAACGTTGTTGCACCAATTAACCTAATTATTTTCTTATATTCCCTTTCTTTATCCTTCTGCTGTGTTTCATGTTACACTTGCACATGAAACTCCTTGAAACAGGAATTATTTTTTTATTGTGCAGCATCTAGAGTAATGATGTCTAAGTTTATAAATGAAGTTCTTTGGGGTTTACTACACTACTATTACTAAAGAATTACAGGATTTGCTTGTCAGCTGTGTTGATTTTTCAATCTAAAGTCAACTCAGTGCGTTGTGAAACAGAGTCCAAGGACCTTAGGCTGTATGCCTTATGCTGGAACATGTTAGGGTGGGATTGCTGCTGGAAGTTATTTCCAGCAGAAAGTTATCTTAGAGTCAACTATCAAATCCGTGTATTAGGTAGGACTAAAGCAGTTCTATTTATTCCAGAGAAGGACAAAATTTAGCAGTTTTCCCCTGTACTAAATTGCTGCTTGTTTCTGCCTGAGAATGCTCTGACATGTCAGAATTGCAAGAGCATCTTGTGTATGAGGCTACAGAGTCTCATCTGTGAGATTTATAGTAAAGAATTTTCCATGGACTGTACGCAACTCTCATCCTTACAGTAGACTGGAAGGATGAACAAGCTGTCTATGTCTAGAACATATTTCAACAAAGTAACTAAACATATAAAAAGTGTTTTTTCTCACTGGTACATTTTATATTTATGGAACGATCAGTTTATTTTGCTTTGTAATAAACAGAAAGTAAAAATTTCTAATAGACTCCCAGCTGCTCTGCTTTCTGGGCCCAGCTGGAAAGCCAACCCATCCCCACATTTTTTGCAACAACTAGTCCGTACTCAATGTTGTACTTGGCAGACCCTGTCCTTACTTAAAGCCTGGTTTAATATCCAACACCTTCTGTAGCCTTTTGTGACTATTTAATGAAAATCCCAAGTGAGCAAATCATAGTTGTAAACCCCTCAGGAATTCAGTTTTATTAAGCAATTTTCTCAGTCTTAGCAGAATTATTATAGCGCACATTAATTAGTCCTTACAACAACCACTTTCAAGAGTAGGGACAATGAGTGCATTTTGCCCTTGCATGGAAGCAGAGAAGTTAAATCTTATTTAAATCAGACATAGTAGCTTCTGGTCTTGTTCTCGCAGGTACTACAGATAAAGCGTGTTCGTGTGAATGACTGTAGTGCCTGTTTGATCTTTTTGCAAAGAAAAGCTCACAAGTCCTGGGCACTGAAGTGTTTCTTCAGCGTATGTGCTGATGTCACTATGGGGTAAAAATGCGCAGTAGCCTCTATTATTTCCATTCACTCCTCATTCAGGTCCAAATTCAGCACAGAAAAATGAGCCTGTCTTATTTTAAGCACACAGGTAGTCTCGATGCTTTATTTTTACTTTGGATTTTTTTTCTGGTTGAGCTTGAGTGACTGGTTGCTAACTTTGGCATCTAGATTTTTTTAATCATCTTTATATGTTTCCTGGAGCAGTTTTATGTCTTCTCTTTTCTAAAAAAAAAAATCAGAATACCTGCACAAAGGCACTTAGATGGGCTATTAAAATTATTTTCTTATGTGCTATTTTCTCCCATACTTTATCAGTATTTCTTCTAGTGTTCCTCTTGCAAATACTTTTTTTAACATATCCAGCTCAGTATTGATGCATTTCTTTGCAGGCACTCTTGTGCTCCTGTCTTCATGAAATCTGAATTAATCCGGATTCACCAATTAAAATAAATTATCTTCATAACACTCTTGTGAATTCAGGTAGTGTTATTATCTTCAACATACAGCTTGGCCCTCTAATCTGGAGATGCTAAGTGTCAGATGACCATAATTTTGGTTTCATGATTTTTAAAACTTTTTTTTTTAGCATAAGTGAGCACAGTATTTTGTGTGTTCAAATTCTCCATTTTATTTAATCAGGATGTTTTTATTTCTCCTTTCTGGAATGTTTCCTCATTCACTGGACATTTTACAAGCTTTTTCAGCAGCTAAGGTAGACACCCTACTATTATACCATTATTAACTACACCACCCTGGTACACTTCTTTTCATATTGAAGAGGAATATTCACCCAATGCATTCAATAACACAGGCAAAACCACTATGTTGTCATGCAATTAAAGGCTTAATTGTAATGCACTTGCATGCACGCACTTAATGAATTTAATTAATGAATTTTCATTTATGTTTTGCAGCTTTTGAGGCCTGGACTTCATAAGCTTTGTATTTTTCTAAGTAATTAAAAAAATAATATTGTAATTATTAAAAAGAAGTGTTCTATCACCTAGATTGTTATTCCTAGGTTGTCTCACTGTGAAGTTTATATAAGTGTGTATATCAAATACCACAGAAGAGACCTTCAATGTTCATGATCAGAAGCTTATAGACTTGTGACCTCTGGGCTTGTTGCCTGATATTGGAAGAGCAGACACAAACTGAAGTCCTTGGACTTTGCTACTCAAAACTGTAATTTTAACACCAACCCTAAACTAGTGTATCAACTCCTTTCAGACACCATACAAAGTCTGTTATATCAGCCCTACTTAGCATTGCGATCTGGGGCTGGCAGGAACTAGTAAGATGAAGTTTAAGACTGGCTTAAATTAGTTTTTGGATCACAAGGGTGTTTATAATTCAGGGTGGGACAAAAACATGGCCTGGAGTTAAATTTGCCACCCAGACTAACAACCTGAACCAGGTTTGGGGACAGCTGGGGGTGGCTGGGTCTGCTGGAAGAGAGCTGGGCCTAAGGTGTAGGTGATGGAAGAGGGCACAGGCAGGCAAAGTTCAATGAGTTTTATTTAGTTCTGGATCTGGCAAGGATTGCAAGGTTTGGTCGTGGTTGTGGCTTATTTGGTTTTTATGAGGCTGGAAGGGCTCATTGTGTTAAAGTTAAGGAAGGGTTTGCTTCTCTTGGTGTGAGCCCTAAATTTAGTGAGGGCTTCTTCTCAGTCCAGTGCTGATCTTTCTTCATCAGCCCATGCTGGCCTAAACTTTTTCACACACAAAAAAATCTTAGAATTAATCTTAACATACAGACTTCTGTAAGGTGAAGACCTAAAATTAGACAGGGGTGTCATATTGGCAGAAGACCCAGCGTTACCTTAGTAAAGCTTTCTGCATGCACCCTTAACTCTAATCATAGATCTTGTCAACCTGAACCTTAAACCCTCATCTTATCCGAACTGTGACTCTTGCCAGCCCAACTCTTGATCTAGTTCTGTGGCTGATGTCATGATCTTAAGCTAAGAAGCATTATACACAGCCAGCACAATTTTAGAGATTTTACTTGCTAGGGTGGCGCAGTTACATTCAGTAATACTGCTTCAAGGCCCAGCTGGATAAATCAATGTATTAATGTTGGTGCATTGTTGTTCTCAAGGAACTGAGCTCTCCCTGAAGACTGAGGGATGTGAGGACACAGAACTAGCAAGTTTGGGGAGAAGTGACTGTACCAGGTTTAGCCATTACCCAGGATGTACAGGTAGCAGGAGGTTCCCATTATGTCCTGTGTGTAGTGACAGTGGCTGGCAGGTGGTGAAACTCCAGCTGAGAGCTTTTATATCTGAGAAATTCAAACCAAACATCTTTAGAAACACAGTGGGTCCTTTTTCCACTGCCATAAAAAGTGCTGTTAAATATGCAAGGGCAGTGTTTATTTTTCTGTATGACACATATAGACACTTTGATATAAAGAGCACAGATGCTCAAAACAGCACTTACTTTGACCTGACAATAGGAGCTCTCATTAGAAGATTAGTAAAGTTGCATCATTTTTCTTAAGAGTGAAATATGTCAGTTTTATTCCTGCCGGTAATCCATACCCTTCATCAACAAGAGACATGGCTAAAAATTTTATACAGATATTGGAAAACCAGTTCTCGTTCTTCTTAGCTAGAAGTGACATTCACAGGAATTCACATTTCTTGGGGACCAAAGAATGACACACAGGATGTAACAGAAAACAGGAGCAGGTGAAAAAGAAAATGCAAACTCTGTCTTCCAACAAAATGAAAAACAGAGTGACAGGGATTTGTGTTGGTTTGGTTTGTTGTTGTTTAAGAGAGAATTAAGGGAAAAATACTCTCAGTATGATAGTGAAACATTTCATTTCCACAAGAAATCAGTCCTTGTTATCTCGCTGTAAACATCCCCTCAATTGTATTTCACATATAACAAAAGATACTGGAAAAAACCCAACTCTTACTACTGGTGGTATCAGACTAGAAGCAGTGGGCCATTTCTGAAGTATCTCCTTACCTGATCTTGGGTGGATTCTTCTTCTACAGAGAACCCTTCTGAGGTGCTGAGCTAATGCCTCTTGGCAGTAGGAGATGTGGATTAAGGGCAAAGGAAACTGCCTCTGCATTTCAGCTGTGCTGGGAGGTCATAAGGACGGTAGGCAAGGTCCTGTTGGTGCATCCCAAAGTGATGTTGCACTAAGCACATCTCAGATGGATCGAGTTCTTCAGCTTTCTGTTTTGTGGCAGTTAGGAAAATAAACATTAGATAAAATGGCAAAAACATGTAGTTTAGATTAAACAGGATTCAGAGTACTAGGGAGAACTGTGGAGGAGCCCAACTCATGGAGAATGGGTTATGTAATGGCCAAAGAAATTTTCAGGTTATCACAGGGGAAAGAATAATTTAAACTATTATGCCATTGGTTCCTATAGTAATTTTCATCACTTATTAATTAACTCCAGATGTAACTCTAGTTGATTATGGGAAACGCTGCCTCAGTGTGAAGCAGCAGCCAGACCAATTACATAAATGTTTGGATGGATCAAAAACTGGAAAATACCACAGTCAAGGGAATGGCTTCAACTAGCATGTTCTTTGTAGTTTTATTCATTTCTAAAGAATTCAAGATATAAGGAGAGTTATAAAATGGGCAATGGAGATGATGAGTCACGGGGTTGGTGTGCATGGACAAATAGCGCAGAGCAGGTGACCTGTCAAATTACCACAGTGATGTGCTCTGAGGTTCACGTGCTCGTACCTGCCTCAGGATTTCACTGGGGCCAAGAGCGCAGCAGGAGTCGCTGCTCAGAATCCACAATCCTGAAAACAAATGCCATGGTATTAGACGGGATAGTTTGTTTTCAGAGATGCACAAATACTGCAGGGCATGAAAGAAGTACCTGGCAACAGAAATCTCGCTTATGGGGAAGGTATTTTTCAATTTTCCATCTGATGGTTCTTTGTGTCTTTCTCAGAAGTATTTAATGCTGAGCGCTGCTAGACAACTTGGTGGAAAATTCATATGATCTAGTCAGGACCTTCCCATATAGCTACATGTATAACTCCTTTGATTTAGATAATACTGTTGAAATGAATAAACTGTTCACTTGCATACCTATTTCCAGGACAGGACCCAACTGCTAAAGTACCATCCTGTTATTTGCAGCGTGAAACAACTAGTCATAAGCTGACATGCTTGACTGAACTTCCTCATAACACCACTAACCAGGAGCTCAGCTTCTGCTTTATATGTCTCGCTGATCTTCACAGAAGATTGTCTGGAGGATGAGAGGTGTGGGCAGAGTGAGTGATATGAGGAAGGGACATAGTTTTGTGTACAAAACATTCCCCCTACGCAAACGGTACTCTGGGGGTGGCTGCTATTTTTAGTCTCAAATTTAAAACCCACAGTCCAAAAATAAAGAAGTGTCACCACAAATAATAGAAGTGAGGCTGACAAGTCAAATCTGAGCTCTTGCTTTTTTTTTTTTTTTTTTTTTTTAAATAGTGGATGTGTGTGGGCTGTGAAGATGGTTTGAGTGAGTCACTTTTGAGAATGAAGAACAACATGGGAAACAAATGAAAAATGCTTTGGGTGTTGATAATTTCCTTTTTCATAATAACAATTGAATGGAACATATTAGTAAAGCTTATATACTGTACACCTACATTTTATATTTTTTTAGAGAGCATGTTGGGTGCTTAATCCAGGATGCCAGAGGATGATCTAGTGCCTCTTTTGACTTAATCACTTGTTTAAAAATTTGGTGAAGCATGGCTTGTATTTTTATGCAGCAAAAAGGGCTGTTGAAGACTGAAAATTAGTACACAGTAAATTTAAGACTGAAATTATAATCTGGTTCTTACCCTGTGTTCATTTCCTGTGACGACATTTCTAGTCTTACATGGAGAGTGAAGTACCCAGTTCTCTCTGAACTTGTCCCTGCTTACTCCGCCATCATTTCCATGTGTTTAAGTCCCTCCAAAAGTACTAAATGTCTCACATGTATGTGAAGGTGTGATGTAAGGCTCTGTTTGGCCTCATGCTGTGTAACCTTAGCGGTTTAGTCTAAGATCAGTTTAGGCACCTGGGCACTTTTAAAGCTATTGGGGCTTCAGAGGGAAACTTCACTATGTAGAACCACTGTTGTTAACAGTGATCTGAACCAAACCCAAACCTGACCTGTAAAGCAGCTTCAACAACTTCCTTTTTTTTTTTTTTTTAATTCTCTGACACTGAACCATTAATTTTATGTCTCTGATTCCTACCAGGAAATGAAAGCCCTCTCAGGGTAACAGCTGAGCAAAGGCTTGTGTTTCCCAGCAGGGAACTGTTCAGCTTAGGGACGCCTGGCACCTCTGGGGTCCAGCAAAGCTGCTCCATCGCTGCATCTCCCTCCCACTCCATCTTTCTCTCCCCATATGACTCACCCCGCACACAGCAGACGTTCCTGCCCCTGCACCACAACGCTGTGCTGCTCTGCAACCCTCAGCAGGGATCTTTCTGGCACATGAGGCTTTTTTGCACTTGCCTATGAGGTGTGGACAGGAGTGGCAGAGAAACACAGCTTTTCTCCTTCGTCTCCAAGGAGGGGGTGGAGAAAAGTGGAAATGCTGTACTAAGACAATCACGGAATGGTTTGGGTTGGAAGAGGCTTTTCAAGTCCGAGGCTTTTCAAGTCCAACCCAACTGTCGGGTGCCTGAGCTGAAGATAGGTTACAGAGTCATCTTATCACAAGACTTCCTGTTCTTAAGACATGTTTTTGGAGTTTTGGTGGGGTTTTTTTGGTTTTGTTTTGTTGGTTTTTTGGTTTGGTTTTTTTGGTAGGTGTTTGTTTGTTTGGGTTTTTTTGGGGGGGAGGTTGGTGTGTTTGTTTGTTTGGGTTTTTTGTTTTGTTTTGGTTTTGTTTGTGTTTTGCTTTTTCCGGGAAGCAGTTCAAGGCCACCAAATAATTAAGGATTGTTACTGGCCTCAACTGGAACTGAAACAGAAGTATGACAAAGGTTTGAGTCTCTGGTTGTAAGCATTCTTGTCCACAGAAAAATAAGTCAGGAGGAAAGAGGGTTAAAATAAACTTGGATTAATAAGGGAAGAATATAATTTAGATTCTGCTGACTCTCAAGAATTGCTCTGTTTGTTTTGTTTGGCCTTTCTATCTGCATCATGATACAAAACCTTACAGCTTGAGTTTCAGTGATTTTGCTTTGAAACAAGGTTGTGTTTCAACTCTCCAAAGACTGAAGGCTGAACTCCTGCCACAGCTGTGATGGTGGAAATGTGGAATAACTCCACTGACCACTCTCAGTTGCTCTAAATAATTTTACGAGGTATGTATTTAGCTGTCAGTCTTGTATGTGACGGATTTTTATGTGGGTCATTTTTTTCCTTTTGCAATTTTTTTCTAATGATAGTAGTGCCTTCCAAAAAGCATTGGGTTTGCACTCTGGACATCAAAGCCTCTTCCAACAGAGCACACACTGAAATGCTGCCCAGGCTATGTTGAAGCATAACCTGAAAGGATTATTTGTTAAGAGATGAAGGTAATTCAGTCTCTAGAGCCACTCAAGCCCTGGCCCTAAGCCACTAGAACAAAGATCAGTTTGCCTCCAGACTATTTCACCTTTTGGTTTGGTTTTTTTTACCCCCAACTCTCTTGAAAGCGTTTCCAATGTCTTGTTCTTTTAGATAGTTTGACAACAGACAGAGTAAATTCCCCCCATCTTGTGGCTGTAATTCTGGTCATTTCAGGAATAGTTTCTGTTCATTCTGGTTTCTTTGGACACCCAGCCTGTGCAGTCAATGTGTGGCTCTTACATCCTGTGAATATGACATCACATTTCTTACCTGGTTACCAAGTGGGTCAGTCATGCCTGGTCACCAGCGCTGAGTTCTCTGCCGCTACTTTTTCACACACACTCCTTCTTAAATATTCTGTCTTTCGATTTCCAGGGAGTCTTGGCTTGTGGGTTACAGCTCCTATGTGCTTTGACTTGGCTGTGTCAGCTGAAGGTCTGAAGGTGGTCTCACCAGCCTGCTGGTGGCACCAGGTAGCTCACAAGGGTCAGGGCAGCAGCTCTCTGCCATGGGAGCTCATTTCACTAACAGTTACCAGGATGTGAAAGGTAGCAGTGCTGGAAATATTTCTTAGTTTCCACCAAGACAGATGCTTCCACGCAGGGGATATGCACTTTTCTTGGCATAGCAGCTATTGTATCTCCTGTCTTATTAGAAGACACGGATTTACAGCTGCTTATGTCAAAGGTGAGGGCATGTCCTGGCTTCGATTCATCTTATTTGTGGTATTTTCAACAGACAGAAAGCTTTCAGAAGGTCCTAGGGCCGAACCATTTCTTCTCGATAGAAATATGTCATTGTGCTTTATCTGTTGTCTTCTGGGTGAAATCAGAGATTCCTGTGTGCAGAGGGCTCTTGCAAAATCCCTCAAAGACAGATTTTGGGGACTGGATCCTCTAAACATCGTTGCAGACCAGTAGATTATCATTTGGTCTGGTCTCAGTAAAAAAGCCAATAATTGGCATGTACTTTAATTGCATTTATATATTTGTATCATTTCTTAAGTTACACATAAGTACAAAAGCTGAGTGGATGAAGCTAATTCATAAACTTTAGGCAAGCAGAGGCACAGAATTACTTATGGAAGCGGTGGTGTGTGGTGCTGGGCAAGGCATAAGAGTGGGAAGTCTGGAATGGTTGTGTTGAAAGAAGTGGGTTTAGCCTCACACTCCCCTCCCTGCATGTCCCGCCACCAGATGGGGAAACCTGGTGTCATAGAATCATAGAATGTCCTGAGTTGGAAGGGACCCACAAGGATCATCAAGTCCAACTCCTGTCCCTGCATATGACAACCCCACAGTTCACATCATGTGTCTGAGGGTGTTATCATAGCTCCTGGTAGGAGATGGCTCCTCTCTGTCAAAGTCGCACTTGCACCTCCAGGGCAGTGCTACTGACGGGCTTGTAGAAGGCATCTTGAAATATCTTTCAAAATGGATTAAAGTGAAGTTTTGCAAAGATAAATTGCATGGGAAGGGTACTTGTGAAAGAGTGTGTGCAAGACATCCCTTGTAACAGACACCATTGTTTGTGGTTCTCTCTGAGAAATGGAACCTACCATGTGAAATGTAAAGAGCAGCAGAGTTCCCAGCCACAGTAGTCATGGGATATGCACGAGCAATTGAGTGGATATGGGAAGAGGTTTTTATTGTTGATTAAGCATTTTTTCTGTTTCTTCCCAAATATTTTGACAACATTCTTAAATTTTGTTGCCTGGCCTGAGTGTTTTAAGTATATATTTTTACTTCCCATTTCTTTACATCTCTCTGGAGACAAGGATGGTTTCAAAGTAGCTGCCTAATCTTAGTTTTCCTTTTAAAGATGTGATGATCCTTGACACTGGAACACCCCAAGCAAATTTTCAGTCCCTCTTATGCTGGTCTGAAATAGGGGGTAAGAGAATATAGTCCTCAGGAACTGCACAGGCCAGTTTAAAAGGAGGTCAGCAGAAGCAGCAGCATCTCCCAGTGGCTAATGGCAATGAGGAAGCTCTCTGGCATGTGGCAAGGTGAGGAGAAACCTCACCTGAACCCCAGGTGTCCCCATGAAGCAGTTCCCAGCCTTCAGGGACAGTCTGTGTGATACTGCAAGTCTGGAAATCTCAGGAACAATTTGCCAAGGTCAGCCTGAAGCAAAGGATTGCCCGATGCCAGACTGTAGGAAAATGTTCTCTCTGGCAGGGTCACCACCTCTCTGATGGTCAGGAGGAGGCAAGGAGTAAGTTCATGGCTCTGGGAGTTCATAAGATGCTCACACTAACCTATAGACGTGTGTCCTGAACCACATCTCGCCTTGAGCACCGCAGTCAGTGCTACTGGGACACAATTTCTTCCATGTAGGAAAGAAGTCCAGTGGCCTCCTCTGAAATCAGACACCTAGAAGCTTTCATTCCAATATTTTCTTTTCCAGTAGTGATGGTGGCAGTGTTCCCAGTGACACTGTGGGAAGTCCAGGTTCAAGTCTTTCTTTTGTGTCTGGGATGATACAAATCCCTGTCGTGTAAGCTGCTCATGGGAGGAGATGGGAGCAGGAACCAGGCAACTGGACTGAAGTTTCTGCCCATGGGATTCTCCATGCACTTCATCGTATGACACTACATGTAAAATGTGCCATCCTCCTGCAGCAGAAACCCAACCCTCCATGCTGTATTCCCTCCAAGAAAAGGCTTCATCTTTACAGTTGCTCTATACCTTACAGACTTGATGTGCAGCAGTGAACGTACACCTTTTTGGCACAACAGATTTTCAAGCAGCACTACCAATCTGGCTCTCGGAGAGCCAGCTGAGTAACAAAGCCATATGAGGAGTCGTGGAGCTCCGTGCTGGCTCATTTAGCCTGTCTATTAGCTGGACTAATTAGCCCAGATGGAAAGCAACACAAATGTAGTCACTCTGCTTCTGCCTTGTGAGCCAGTTTGTTCAGAGCCATCTCTGATATTTCTACACAGTAGCACATTGTCTGTGTAAATATATTCTCCATGCTGCAAATCAAACCACTTTGTAGCACCCTTACTGCTTGCATATGCCATTGCTAACTCATATCTTTATATGTCCTGGGGACCCCTTGTATAGGATCTGCAAGTGGAAAAGGCACAATTTTTCCCATGTTATTTACTGGTAGAGCTTGTATTTCCTACACTTGATCTAGGTCACATCTATTTTTTTAATGACTTTTAATATGCAAATTCCTTAATGCTGCTGTGATATGGCTTTTGTTTTGCAATACCAGCATAAAAGAGTATTTTATGCATTATTTCTAATGTAGCTGTCAGTGTTGACAAACATATTCCAGTGAAAAGATGAAACAGTCTACATAACAGCATACAAAGCAGACGAAAAAGTAGGCTAAAAGAAATATATTTCTAAGAGAGTTATCTTCACATGGATATGAAATATAGAGGTAAGAAAATGAAATACTGTTCATCAAAGCTACCATTAATTATGTATGGGTTGAACAAGGATGACTACTTATGAATAATTCTTTTGACTTTAACAACATAAAACCACAATTTAGAAACAGATTATGAAGCACTGGAATGAAAATGCACAGGAAGGTCTGGGGAAAAGAATAAAATACACCTGATTGTGCTGAAATCTATATGGAAAACCACAGTGAATGTGAGTGAACCTAAAGCCTAAAGGAGCAGAGGTGGAGAAACTGAATCTGTGCCAGTGTCCTCAAAGAGAAGGCACTAGGTGTCCATCTGCCACCAGGGAGAAAGGATGCCTTTGCAGGAAATAGGGGATGGGTCCTTTTGGCTGTTCGTTTGTCAGTGTTGTGGTACCCTCACCAGAACTGGGGATGCTGGATGATGGTGCTGACAGAGCATTGGATGAAAGCACTGGGGTGAGATATGGGGTGAAAAGGACACGCTGGTGCCAAAGGTTTGTTTCCATGACACCTAATCTGGTTTAGAGAAATCTGTAGGAATTTGTAGCAAATTGCCTGAGAGGTGATGATGAATTTAGATTTAGACAAGGAAATTCTTGGAGAAATTTCTCGAGGCCTCAGGTGCCACACAAAACATAATGAATATTGGAGGGCAGATGAGAAAATGTGTTCTAGGGATGTTACTCTGAGTTTTCAGTCACAGTTGTAATTCTGTGCAAATGTTCATGTGGATGTCAGCACTCAGGAAGGTGGGTAAGCAATAACTTCTATTTATTTAAACAATAATTGGTGCTAGTGAAGAGTGTAGCATATTTTGTGCTTGCCTGAGGCATACTTACCAGAAAGGCCACTGGTCTTAATCTTCTGATATCAAGAAGAGAATTTGCAGCCTTAGCTAGTTTGCTCCGCTCTGTACATATTAGTGCATACCACTAATATAAATATCTTGGGCTTATCTTTATTTAGGACTCTGCTGTTGTGTCATCTGCAAATTTATCCATGGTAATTTTCTTTTTACTTCCATGTCAATGATGGAAATATTCAGTAATGTTAGTCCAGCATAAACCCATGTTAGAAACACATCCTTTGATGATCCCCACTGAGGACATGTTGAAACATTTCATCTGGTTCTGAATCTGTGCACTGTTTGGGTTCTTTGTATTTTAGAATGACACATCTGTATCAGGATGTCAAGGTTGAAACACTGAATGCACACCTGTGCTTTCACTGCATTCTTTATGTGTTTTTCCACTATTTTATGTGTGATTGACAAATTTAGATCTGTGCAAGAAAAATTTTTCCCCACAATGCATTTGCTTGTTTTTAATGTTGGCACAGCAGTTGCAGTCTTGCAGTCTCTTGGAGACTCTAGCTGCATTTGATATTGTATGTCAAAATATATCAAAAAATATCAGTAGGTAATCTATAGCCTGCTATTTTACAATTCCTGGATGCAAATAATGCAGGCGGGTTGATGTAACAGTGTTTACCCCAAGAGATGCATTCCACCATCACCTGACTTATTTGCTAATTTGACTGCAGTTCATCATCTGCATGTGATGGGAGTGCATCATATCCCTTCCTCCAAATATAAACTAAAACCCTTAAGTACTTCTGCATTTTCTGGATCGTTATTTCAGTTTTATCATTTCCTTTGACTAGTGGGCCTTCTATGATAGCTAGGGCTTATTGTCTTCCTAATGCATGTATAAAATTTCTTCTTGCTATCTTAACCTCACTCCCAACTTCTTCATAACTTTAGCCTCTTTTAACAATTTACTGCCATGCTTGAGCAGTTGCCTACCCCATGGCGATCTGTTATGAAAACCTGTCTCTGGCAGGCTATAAAACAATTGTTTTATGAATGTGCTTCCTGGAGAAAAGGCTGCTCATGCATAGCAGGACCTCAGTCACCTGTGACGCAGAAGCAGAGGGGTTCGGTAATTTTTTGCTGAGACCATCCTGCATGTATGGTTTCAGCTGTGGGCAAGAAAAAACCCCAAACATTTCTGTGATAAGCAGTGCCCGTTTGAGTTCAAGGACTTTAGTATCTCATGTATTCATGTGAGTGAGCTTCCTGTGGGTGCTGCCGGGTGTACTGACTGAGCCCATGACAAGCTGAAGATGCCTTCAGCAAAGAGGTAACCAAACCTTTGATGTTCCAGAAAGTCTTGAGGTCAGGGTGTGGGTTTGCATAAACCTCCGGGCTCTGAGAACACAACCTTCACCTCAGTCTGTCAGACCACTGCGGCAGTGGAGGATGCAGTGGAGGATGCAGTGGAGGGGGCTTTTGCACAGGTCACAGAGAGAACAAAAAAAAAAAAAGGGGGAAGCGGGGGGGAGGAAATGGCTAACACATCATACCTTCAGCACAGCAGCAGAATCCAGTCTTGATGTGATTCTCGTAAATCAACTACATTGATTTGCAGTAAAGGGGAAAGGAGAGAGAGCACGCAGATGTATGGAACTTCTGGTTGCCTACACATAAGCACCGAGTGCTGTTTGAGGTGCTTGGAGCTGTGGGGCCATCTTTCCAGCTGCCACTCCAAGGATGAGGGTGCCTCATAGCTCCTATGTCATACCCGGCAGCTCTGTGTGAAAGTTTAGGATACTTTAAGGCATCTCAAATGCCATAAAATGCAAATGTGTAGGCATCTGAATTAAGCCCATTGAGTGGGAGTCAGATTAATACATCATAATTGAGGTAGATAAGTGGAGGTATCTTATTTGCAAATGAAGTTTCCTTCATAATTGATGGAAATCTAGTGGATGCACCCTAGTATTTTGATGAAGCAAGTTTTATTTGGATAAGCTGAGTAGCTCTTTGGAAATATTGACTACGGACAGGATGCTATTACCTCAACAGAGGTACGTTGTGGCTCGTTGGACGCCTCAGGTATCTCACCTGGCCCATGGCTGCTGCTCCTGGGGTGCAGGCCCTGTGCCACAGCTACCCTCCCCGAGCAAATGTCACGGGTACTGTAGGGCATCTTAAATAATGTTAGCCATTCCTCTGTGAGCAACAGGAAAGCTATAATCAAGCTCTAGAACTCCACTGCCTGCAAAGGAGAATTACCCAGCTCACATATAGGCATTTAAATTTGTATATCTTAATCTGGAGCTGAATCTCACCCATTGTGTTTGATACAGGACTCACATATGTTAAAATAATGCTTATTTCTAAGCCTAATGTTGTGCTTAATTTGGCTTAAAAGGTAACATTTCTAGATTGCATGTCGAATTGATTGCTGCTGTAGGGAATACTTTGTGTGTTTTATTTTTAACCTATGCAAGATATGTCATAGGCTCAGATGCTCTATTTGTAGAAGCAGAATTTACCAGCAGTTTTCTGTCCTCCACACCGCCGAGAGCTGCATCCTCTTCAAGTGATTTGTGCCCAGTAGCCCGGACAGGGAGGAGAGAGTATTAGCATACCAGGCAGTACACACCCATGGCCTGAAGTAAAGGAGACATATTAATATTATGTGAACAAGGAGCTACGATGCTGTATGATCAGCCCTTAAAATATAAATAAGAGTTTTGTCCCCTCAGTTTTGCTGTCCTTCATTCCTAATGCAAAGCGATGTCTTGCAATAAAAGAGGATATCGGAAAGACTTTCTCATGCACCAGTGTGTTCACATCAGAGACAGTGTTTCTCCTTCTGCAGACACATCAATTCTGATCAAGACAAATTTTTCTCCACTTTCTTGGAGGAAAAAATCACTGGAAATATTTTATGGCATCAGTGAGTTCTGTGTGAGCAGAAACAGAAGAGAAATGCTTCCTTTTTCTCAGTGATCCAGTATGTCACCAGATAACTCTGCCCTGACCCACTGGAGAAGATTTAGCTTTGAATGGGGATGGCAGAAATTAATGAATAATTACTTGGGTATATTACATTTTTCATGAGAAGATTTCAAATTGCTTTACAAACAGTAAAAAAATAATCTTTGTAGCACTTGACTGTGTAAAGCAAGGTTAAGGAAAATTCATGTCATACTGAAAATACGTGGTTGACTCAATTTAAAAAAAATATAGGGCTTAGGAAAATAAGCAAGGTCCATTGTCATTGCACCAAGAACAGAAATAATAATAATACTACTACTAACATTAAAAGAAAACTATGGAGAAACAAAATGAGCACTGGCTGTTTACAAATTATTTTGAGCTGTGAACAGCTTCAACACTTCAGATTTTTAGTGGCAGGAATGAAACCTTGTAGGCAAGGTTGATTTTATTCTGCACCGAAACTTTTGTCACCTTGTTTCACCAGTGGTTCAGTAACCTACATGTTTTTGGAAAGTTTTCCTATAGACTTTCAGTTGTTCAAGTAACTGTCTGCTTTGTGACTACTATTTTTCCTTACCATCATTGTTATCTGTTCTTGATATGCAGACAAATATTACAATAGAGCTGACTGACAGGCTTCAAAGATCAGATTGATGTAATTCTTCCCATATTCTTACTTCATACTGTGAAGTTTCACAACCCATGGTCCTGGCACCAGCTCTGTTCTGTAACTCCACAGCATCTCTTGTCCTTGCTTATAGTGATCCATCCTATATTGTATCTGTTTCTGCCTTAAGATTGTGTGGGGCATGGATATAATTTATTGTTTAAATAACTTTGTCTCTTGTAAAGCATTATGTCCATTTATGGATAGTAAAATTGTCTTCAGGTGATGAGTCACAGAAAATGCCAGCCTATGTCTCTCTTGTTTCCTTATTCCCAGTTCAAGGTTCACATAATTTCATTCAGACTATTACAGTTTGATGTGTAAACTTGCCTTGAAAACACTGCATTTCAAATACATTCTTCAATTTAAAGTGGGGTGTTGGGGTTTGTGATCATCTGTATTATGTCTGTCACAGAGTACATGCTCTTCAGAGCTAGACTGCAGAGTACCAGACAGCTTCCCAAGGAGACAGCACTCCTTTGTTCATTTCTGGCTCTGGTTTTTGCTAATTAGTTGAATTCTTGGCACAGTTGTTGGACAGATGTCCACAGCGGTCACAATCACAAGACTGTTTTGGGTCTTCTGGTTGTTAGGTTTGGTTTCTAAGGAGCTTTCAGCTCCCTTTTCATTGTCTGTGCCCTTTTGAGTCATAGCTGTCCTCTCCACCACCTTTCTGAAGGGCAAGGCAATTTTTTACATAATTCTGAGTATAAAACTTTCTCATTCTGATAGCACTGCTATGTCTTACACACAGATGTCTCATTTATGTTAAAAGGACAAAAAAATTCAGAGGTGCCACCTCTACAGAGCTTTCAGTGCTTGCACTGGCTTCACCTGGATCTCACAAACTCCCAGCAAAATTCACGCTGAATGTAGCGGGCAATGGTTTGAGCCTGATGAAATATGGCATGATGGCTCAGGTGTTAAGAACCAATCTGCTGGTACAGTTTATCAGGTGGCTGCAGAGATATCAGCTGAGGCACTCTCTCAATGACAAGGGAACAATTTATATATTTTGAGGGCAGTGATGATAATGGAAGAATGCTTGTACTGGTCATACGAAACGTCCATCTAGCCCAGACTCTTGTTAGTGGTGGTTTGTGGGTTTTTGCAGTTGGACTAGATGATCATTGTAGGTCCCTTCCAACTGAAAACTGTTCTATTCTATTTTTTCCCAACACCTAGAAAGGAGTGAACTTCTGGAGGGAGAAGTGGTATAATTTTTTAACAACTGATGACGGATTTTGCTGCTTAGGTTTGCCCAGACACCTGAAACCCATCTGAACTCCTAGCACCCACAGCATCCTGAGACAAGGAGATCTACAGCCTAATTACACAACTACCACCCTTTGTGGTATTTGTCTGTAGCCTTTTTGCGATGGGGGAACTGGTGCTGCACACAGTTTCCAGGCTGTGAGGCTTGATGGGTTTACACTACAGCATAAAGCTGTTGCCAGCTTCTTCTTGGTTCCCTTGCTAATAATTGCTAATATTCTGTTTGCAGTTTTACTCTTGCTAAGCACTGAACCACCAGCTTTCTGGAACTGTTACAGCCCCAATGCTCATTCCTCAGTGGTAGTGACCAGCTCAGGGCCCACCATTTTATCTGCTAAGTTAGGAAGATTTTTGCAATTATTTGCACTGTGTTTCAGCTTGCTTTGTTGTTCAGTATTATTAAGTCCCTCCTCACAGTCAGCACTTATCTTTACTACCCTGAATAACTTGATAACAGCACATTTTATCACCTCCCTTCTCACAGTAAGTTTTCCATTACTGTACTTTTATCATAACAGTTATATCTGTGTTGAACAACTTTATTTCCATGCCAGTTCCCAAGGAAGGAAAATGCTTTCCCTCACTGTGGAAAACTCTGTTTAACTACTGCCTCTTTTTATCCCATCTTTTAGCCCTTTTTTGCCATTGGTGCTCAGCTTCTTGAAAAGCCTGTGATAAGTAACTGCACTGAGGGTGTTTTAGAAATCAATACAGGCTGTATCAGCTGGATTTCCCTTTTCACGTGCCCAGTGACTCCTTTAGGGAACTCCAACAGATGTACTTGTGAGGCATAAGTCCTCTTCCAAGAGCTATGCTGCCTCCTCCTTAACACATTCTCTTTATTGCCTCTCCTAATTCTTTCATTATGCTGTTAATTCACCCTGGTGCACATGTGATGTCTGTAGATCCCTGACTCTCTCTTGGAACCATTAAAAAAATCAGAATCACATTTATTGCCTTTCTCAGATAAAATGCTGGTTTTTAAGTGAGATGTTATACACTGTAGTTAGAGCTAGAACTCCTAGAAGTCACATAGAACTCCTGGGAGAATACAGTCTTGTTCTGGTGATTATCTGTTTATCTCGTTCATTTAAACTATAGCCTTTTCTAGTGATCCTTCAATTTGTCACATATTCTCTAATAACTCTCCCATAAAGAAAAGCCCTTGCATGGAAATTTCCCTAACTCTTTTAAAGACATTTATTCAGCTTTTCTGTAATGCTCTGCTATGATCTTATCTTCTCTGAGGGTACCTTTAAACCTTAATCACATATTGACTCTATACTGATTTCTTTGGTATGCTTCCTGCTCTTGACACATTTGGAAAAGGATTTACTGTCAGGTTTTATACTTTTTGCAAGTTACTCTTAAACAAGAGTTCTGGCCTATTTTATTGTGCTTTTAAGCTTTTAAAATTTGTTTTCTTCATTTGTGTATGCATCAGTTTTTAAAGGATGCTGTAATAGATTCTACATCCTTGCAGGATGAATAAGCAATAAAAAAATCTGCTGCAGTTTTGCTCAGTTCAAAATTATGATTACAGTGAGGATTCCTGCCAGAAAGAAGCTCAAGACAGCAGTTAAGATAGTTAACTAAGTCTTCATGCTGTCTGGGCAGACTTTAAAGGTAACTATGGGACAAACAGAACAAAGATAGCCCACCTATAAAGAAAAATTTGAGAAAGGTCATAAGGATGTCAGTACAGTCAAAAGGGCAAAGTAAGGGTGACTCAGTGTGCTGTCAGTACAAAGCTGGAGACAGCCCCAGTTTCCCCAGTGATATTGGCCGCCCACACCAGTATCTTCAGCTCTCTGCGCCAGGCAGACGTAGGCAGGAGCTCTGTGCTTCCTCACGCTGCTGACACCTTCAGCCCTGGGCTGCTCCTCCCTTTCAATGTGCCTAAAATCAGCCCTGCTCCTGCGAGATGCCTGCTTTCCCATTCTAATGATGATTTCATACCCAAATCCCTCTACATGATGTTGAAACTGTTAGCCACTGAGTTTTCTAGCGTTCATGCCTCCATAAGCACGGCTGGAGCTGAACACCTCTGAAAGGTTGTATTTCTGTGCTGAATTTTATGTCTTGCCCTTCATTCGTGGTGTGAGCCATCATAAAAAAAGCTGTAGCCATGTGAGTAGTAATTTCCTGCTGGAAACTTCACAACCATGCAAGTTCTATCACTTTGACAAGGTGAAAATAATTTTACTCACTAGACTGGAATTGTCCTGATTTCCGTTACTGTGCAGTTTGCTGTAAGAGACTGGAAAGAGTAGGAGGAGATCACAGCGTGGTGCACTCAAATCACGAATCGCATGTTGGAGGTTTAGCAGTATGGTATTTGGGATTCTCTGCCTCTGCAGCGAGATTTCATTTGCTCAGTTTCAAAAGAAAAAAAAAGAGCACTTTATCTGGAGACAATTTTCACTGCCACTATAAATTCGGTGCTTACTGTCATTTTTATTTATGTGCTTAGTGTGAAACCGATTACTGCATTTTGGATTGTAAGGAAATATTTCTTTGGAACGTATGATGGAAACTGAAGGTTCTCACCTGTCTTATCAAAACACAGGTTAGCAGATGAAGTTATGTGGGAAAAGTTCAACAGAACAGGCAAGTTAAGGCAGATGCATTCTTCTGGTCTCAATAATGGCCTTCTCCTCACTTAAGTGTAATCACGCAGGCTGAAAATCCCAGCTATCCAGAATGTGGTTATTTTCACTGAAGACCAGGTAGGTGACAGATTCCTTTCTTGGAATTTCTATGAATCCCTGTTTTTCAAATACTTTCCATGTTCTTCCTAGATATTTTGTACAACTGCAAAACATGTTAGTCAATTGGACATCCTTGAGTCTCCCATGATGTCTCCCATGCTCAGTAATGCAGACGCCAAACCCAAATTCTAGCTGCTTCAGCACAAACATATTGAAAACCAGGCAGAAGAGATTTTGGTTTTTTTCTGTCGAGAGGAATGATACAATATGATTGCAAATGCAGTGCAGCAAAAAAGAAAGGGAATAATGTGTGTTGCCAGCAACAGTAATGACCGCAGGCAGATCACTTTCCTTTCTGCCTGCGCTTCAGCAAGACTGTAATATTGAAGACAAGGGGCGATGTGTTAGCTGTCAGCCAAATATGTTAGAGAAGTATTAGTGAGTTTATTTCCTTAATCTTCAGCCGGAAAGCATTACAGAAATAGGCAAAATGCCTTCACAAAGCCTTGCTTTTTCTGGCATACTTCCTCCATCCATAAGTTGTTCTGTCTCTGCAGGGATACACTTGGGCTCTGGAATAGGTTATGTAACTTAAATTAATTGCAGTATCTGTCAGCATTAAAAAACAACAACTAAAAAAGCCCAAACAGAGGCTTTATTTTTACCAAAGCCTTGGTAAGAGTCCTATAAACACAACAGAGAACACCATTAATGAAAACATTTGCTCTTTTGTAGATCTCTTTGCCTTTGGAATTTAAATATTTTTCATGTGTCTCTCTGGCACTTCTAACTAATGAAGGTAAGTACTCCCTTTGCATCTGGATATATTGTCATTTTAACGTGTGTGTTTTGTGGAGAACAATCAGAACCCTCTTATCTCTTGGAGCAAATGTTGTTACTTTTGTGTACTGCACTGCTTCTGAGAGGCCCCCACTAAGGCTTCTTGTGATTTGGGCTCTGGAGCTGGACTCAGGTGCTCTCAGTCTGGTGTTCCCTGGTTGGGAGAGGAGCTTAAAGGACCTGCAGTGAGCAAACCCAAGCCTGGCCATGATTCTGGGGTAGAACGATAGACTGAGAAATACCTGAGCATATTTAAAGCAGTAGTTATGTTGCATATTGAAACAGGTAACCCAGTCCTGAATCCAGTAGTCAGAAATGTTGTTAGCATTATATCACAGTATCAGCTTTTAATCTGGCTATAACTACTATTTTTGTACTTGTACAATGCTCTGATGCTTTTCAAGCAGAATACAAGTACCCGAAATTTGACATGAATGCTTCTGTTCCTTGGTACCAAGCGTGTGTTAGTGCATGGTTTACAGGGTAATTGATAGAATTACAAATAAACAAACCCAAAACCTGAGCAACCCTCCCACCCCACTCTTACCCCCAGCCCAGGTTTGCATTTTGGGTGATACTCGGTTTGGCACAGACAGCTTACTTCGGGCTCTTTACAACTTCTGTGCCACATGGCTGCATGAAAAGAAACAAACAAAAACCCCAAACCAAACAACCAAACCAACCAAACAAAACCCAAAACCAACCAAACAAAAACAACAAAAAAGGAAAAACTCCTCTAGAGCAGCTGGAGCTTGAAGTGTGTGGCGAGCCTTCACAAATGGGAAATTCGGTAGAAGGAGAGATTCTGCAAGAAACAGAAAGAAAGACTGGTCACCAAAGGTAAACCATGTCTTGAGGCCAGGAAATGAGATTTGCCAAAAGCCAAGCTAAATTAGGCATGCAAAGACAATTATAACAAATAGACCAAGGGTTTGCAGGCACACTAAAAAAAGTAAAATGAAAAAGAGAACAAGGAAAGAGGAAGCAGGACTGCAATGCAGTGAGGGACAGCGTCTTTCTCAGAATTATAGATGAGCTGGCTAATGAAATCACAAATGTTTTCATAAGTCTGTTAGGTTGTGAACCTAGTCCAGCTAAAAATTGCATACTATTTTTCATAATGAGGCTTATGCAAATTCTGTATTTAGAAAGAGTGGAGGTGAAAGCAGCATCACAGCTATAGTCACTTCAATCTGATTTGTTATATACAAAATTGGAGAAAAAAATAAGGGTATAGAGAACCGGGATAAAATGGATTTTTTTTCCTCAAAGTAGATGCTGCCAGACTAGTCTGATCATTCTGTTTGATAAAAGCATGGATTTTTTTTTTAATTAAGGTAATGTTATATTTACTGATAAAATGAAATTGGGATCTTTCCTCACTACAGAAGATAACTGCAATTCCAAACAACTGGGTGGCTTCACTGACTAGAATAATGCCAGTTCAATAGTATATAATACAGTTGTGAGCTGGTAAAAGCTTTAGGTACAAGTAACAAGTTCATTAGTTTGAGACAACTAAGCAAGAGCAAGCTCATAAAATAATTATGATTTCCTGACGTTACACAAGTGTGATCCTGAAAGGCACAGTGTTTCCAGGAGGAACAAGCAAGTGTTTGAATCCTCTCAGCTGAAACACTGTGTGAAATTTAGGTCAGACAGAAAGCTCAGCTTATACAAAAAGAAAACTCAGCTCAGAAGAGAGATGGAGAAGGGCCTGTCACCCACTAATACAGTTTGTGTAAAGGCTGCTTCTCAGTTTAGCCTTCAGTTTGGGCTCGGGGAACCTTTTTCTTGCTAAGGACCAAATTTGCCTTTTCCACACATTTGGCAGAGCACATGTTAACATGCTCCACTACCCAGTAACAACACACACCCTAATTTTAATTGTGGGCTGTACCCTATAAAAATGAAGTCATGGGGCATATTCAGCCAACAAAATGAAGGTTCCCCGCACCTGCTTCATCTTAACGCTGTCAATGCACTAATCCGTCTTCTCTGGAGACTGAAAGTTCTGGGTTCAGTCAGGCAGGAAAATAAATGCTGTAATTTTTCACCAACAAAGTCAGGATGTTCTGACATGGAACTTGCACTGGAATCGGTGGAAGTGCTACATACAAAGAGCTTTCCTCCTTACGGTCTTCATATGGGACTTACTTGTGTTATGCAGCCTGCCCACGGTTGCAGACAGCCGGCAGTCTTTGTGCAACAGAAAGCGAAGGCCAGGCAAAGGCTGCTGCTGGCTGCAATAGATACACACATGTGGGAAAGCTTGAGAAACTTCATTTTCCTCAGGCCCTGCCAGCACAATTACTCCCTTGTGCTCAGAAATGACCCTTTTCTTTACGTAGCAACTCCTTCAAATCCAATAGTAGGTGTTAACAGCGCTGCATTTACGTTATACATCAATCAAAGCTCATCACTAAACCACATTTTTCTAACCAGGTTTTGCTAGTCTCTGTTGTACTTAAAACACATCAGGCTTCATTTCACAGATCAAGTACTCTCTCTTTTGCATTTAGAAGAGGGATTCTCTTTGCTACTTTGTACTACAAATTTCTGTGAATGACAAAGAAAAATACTAATAAATGGCATTCACAGGAAATATTGCATCACCTTATTTTCTGACCACAGAAACCATTCTAATATCATTGTAAAGGTTAAAGGCTTTAAAACTAATTGAAGTATTAGATGACTTAATCACCAAAGGAATCTGCTGCTTTTTATTCAAAATTCTACAAAAATCTACAAAATTATGTAAAGAACAATGTTTAAAGAATATTACTTTAAGTGCTCTTTTCCAGTTACATTCTTGTTACAAAAGTAGATGGACTTAAACCTGACCACTTTGTACCTGTCACAGCAGTACTCATGATAGCAATACCACTTGGTGTATCATTTTTACAAGACAAAAAATACATTCTAAGTTGCTGAGCATTTTAAAATAGCTTTTTGATAATTTTTAAAAAATATTTTGCTTCTGTGTATTTTTTAATGTTGCAGATTTTTCAATTTTCTGCTCATCTTATTTAAAAAAAACCCCTTTTTTTTCCCCCACTTTTTCAGTCAGAAGAAGAAATCTAGGATGTAATAAAAGGCAAATGGAGAAACAAATGAAAGCCTAAGATAATCTGAAATACTGAATGAAATAAAAGCATATCTTAACACTTAACATGTGAGAATGAAGTGAATGTTCATCTTATCAAATCTTAAAAGTCACCTTTTTGAGCACTTAAAAATACTTTTCTAACTGTGTAACATCTCTTGAGGTTACAGGTGAGCTTCAGAGTAATGGGCTGTAGCTACCACGGATATGGGGAAAACCTGGATAAAATGAGAGTTGAGTGTGGAGGCAGCCCACGGTCTCAGCGTGTGGCCAGTGTGGCTGGCAGGGTCCTGGGCTGTTTTGGATATAACTGCGGTGCTCCGGGTAGCAGCAGCAGAGCACCGAGGCACCCCAGGTCCTGCGTGCAGAGCCAGCCCGGGTGCAGGTGGGCCAGGCTGCACATGCCGCTGTGTCCCTCACGCTTCCCCAGCCCTGAGCTGGCCCCTGTGCTGCTGCAGGGCGGCCAGACCTCGGTCACTGCCCCCTCCTGCTGAGTGTGGGTCTCTCGCAAATGATCTTCACCATTTGCAGGTATGCCACAATCTGCTTTCTCCCTGTCCCTGGAAGGGACCTGTGGCTGACCTTGGTGTCAGATAAAACCTGATCCTGCCAAGTCATGTCCTCCGAGGCTGTGACTTTTTATCCCTGCATCTGGCAGGCCCGAGACAGTGGCTGCCATTAACTGGGCTCATGAGGCCGCTGAGAGTTGGAGAATTGCGGACTGACCTCTGGAGATCATCCAGTCCAACCCCTCTGCTAAAGCAGGTTCACCAGAGCAGATCACACAGGAATGTGTCCAGGCGGGTTTGAATGTCTCCAGAAAAGGAGACTCCACAACCTCTCTGGGCAGCCTGTTCCAGGGTTCTGGCACCTCAAAGTAACGAAGTTTTTCCTCATATTTAGATAGAACCTCCTGTGCTTCAGTCTGTGCCCGTTGCCCCCCATCCTGTCGTTGGGCACCACTGAAAAGAGCCTGGTCCCAGAGTTTTCAGCATGCACGGCACTGACAGAGCCGAGTGGTGCTTATGGCTTTTCATAGGATCATTTCAGTTGGAAGAGACCCTCATGATCATCGAGCCCAACCATAACCTACTCTAGCACTAAACCACGTCCCTAAGAACCTCGTCTAAACGCCTTTTAAACACCTCCAGGGATGGTGACTCCACCACTGCCCTGGGCAGCCTGTTCCAGTGTCTGACAGCCCTTTCCGTGAAGAGTTTTTTCCTAATATCCAATCTGAACCTCCCCTGGCACAACTTGAGGCCATTTCCTCTTGTCCTATCACTTGCTACTTGGGAGAAGAGACCAACCCCCGGGTCCACCCGCACCCTGGCAGGGGGCAGCCCCTCAGGCACAACCGGCCGCCGCTCCGGCCCGCCGTTGTACGGCCCGGCCCACTCCCCGCCCAGCCCTCCCCCGGCGGCCTCCGCCACACGGCCGGCTGAGCGGGGACGGGGCGGGCCGGCCCCGGCTGCCAGGGGCTCCCACCGGCGGCGTCAGGGCGGGTGAGGGAGGCGGGCCCGTCCCAGCAGGTGAAGGAAGGGGCGGGCGCTGCGGGCCCGGGCTGTGGAGCGGGGATGGGCGGCCGGCGTGGCCGCTGCTGTCTGCGGAGCTGAGCCGAGCCGCGGCTGAGGTAAGCGCCCTCTCCCCACGGGACCGGGGGGAGGCGGACGCGTTCCCTCTCCACTCCCCATCAGCAACCCCCCGCGGGGGGGACGGGGCCTGGCCCGTGCCCGTGTCTCGCTCCCCGCCGCCCCAGCGCGGTGCCGGACGGCGCCGGGAGGCTCCCCGGGTGAGTCGCCCCGGGAGGCGCCACGGCCGCCCCGCGGGAGAGCCCTCGTGCCGGGCGTGAGGGCGTGCGGCCCCGCGGGGAGCGGCGCGGGGTCGGGCGCCCCTCAGACCCTGGCGCTGCCGCCGGGCGTTGAGGTGCTCGCGAGGGGCCGGCTTCCCTGGCGAGGCCTTCTGGAAGGTTCCCCCGCCTTGGTCCGTGTCCCTCGACAGCCACGCGTCTCTGGGAACACGGGTGGTTGTCGCCGCGGCTCTGGGGAAGGTGCTGTTCCCGCTGCTGTGAGGGGAACGGTGGGGAGACCCGTCGTGTGTCCCTGTCCCGTGTACTGACACCTTCGGTTCGGTGCTTCTTTGGTCACCAGCAGGTGGGAGGTGGGATGGAGTCCGTTTGGCAGTGTGAGTCTGCCTGTGTGAGGAAAAAAAGGCTTTTCAGGAAAAAAAGTGTAGGTGCTTTCCTTCAGGAAGGAAAAGATGAAAGAGTTGGACTGTTGTCCTCCGTATGCTGAGCTGCGGCTTTGGTGTTGAGCTGTGAGCATCAGCAGCAATGTCCTAGCACCTTTCTAGTCATAATATAAGTGCATGTTAGAGACAGGACTTTTTAGTTATGAAGTACAGAGCACAAATGTATTTTTGACAGCATTTTCTTTAGTGTTATCATCTTTAAGCCCCTTCAGTCTTGGAAGCCCCCTCCTCCCTGCTTGGGTCACGCCGTCACCTCTGTTTATCATAGAATCACTTCAGTTGGAAGAGACTCTCAGGGTCATCAAGTCCAACCATAACCTGACTGGCACTAGACCATATCCCTAAGAACCTCATCTAAACACCTTTTAAGCCCCTCCAGGGATGGTGACCCCACCACTTCCCCGGGCAGCCTGTTCCAATGCCTGACAACCCTTTCTGTGAAGAATTTTTTCCTGATGTCCAATCTGAACCTCCCCTGGCACAACTTGAGGCCATTTCCTCTTGTCCTATCACTTGTTACTTGGGAGAAGAGACCAACCCCCTCCATGCTACAACCTCCTTTCAGGTAGTTGTAGATCTGAAGTTCCCATTTATCTACAGGTGTTGGCTCGGTGCAAAGGATGTGTTGCGCTTCTTGTATTAGTAGAGAGCAAGGACACATGGCATGTGTTTATTTAATTAGTCAGTTTTTATCCCACAAGTACCCAGTGCAAATTGGTAGCAACCGAAGGATACTGATAAGCTGAATGAGTTGAGAAGGTGGATAAATATTTCCCCTTCTACCATTCTATGTGCTAAGACCGCTTTGCTGTGGGTCTTGATGATGCTAACAAAGAACAGGTCAGTAGTGAGGCTGAACCAGCCTTGTACCTTTTCTAACTTCATCATTGCAGGTGAAATGTTTCTAGGTCGATGTCAAAGAGCCTCTCCTGCTGGTGTGTACACTCTGTGTGGCCCGTGCACGGGCAGGACTTCAGTTTCCTGTGTGAAATTAGCTGCATTAAACTGGTAGGTTTCCTACTGTGAAAAACAAATTTCCACTTTCACTCTACTTTTAGTGTTAGTGTCATAGGGGTTATGAAACAAATACAGATCTGAATAATTATACACCTCTTCTGTTTATTTTTAGTTGTATTTGCACGGGAGCGCAGTGTATTTCACTTGCTTACCTCTTTCATGCTACAGACAAAAGTAGGATTAACTTGCTGCTTTTCGTTTAGACATAAACCATGTTTCTTCCCCTTCCTGATTTTGGAGCCATCTTGCTTTTGCAAGAGAGCTGATTAATAGATACTCCTTGCCAATATTGCATTACTGAGGAGTCAGTACTGGGTCAGCTTAGCAGTGAGTTAAATGCTGTTTCCTGTTTGTAATTTTTTTGTTTTAAAATCTCCCAGCTCTCTTTAAACTTCTCCACAAAGGATGACAAATTTCATGCTAAAACATCCAGAAAACAAAGAGTTGTTTTTATTTTTTGTTGAAGTTATAAAGGAGAGAGATAGAGAGATGGCAGTTCTGAAAAAGGTGTAAAGTTTTCAAAGCAATAAGAATGAACACACAAATATAAATTCCTGCAGGCACCTCAGGCAGGGCTGTCTGAGTGAGAATTCCTGTGTTTGAGGTCAATCTGACCAGTTGACAATGAATCTGTAAGGTCCTGCAGGCACGTGAACCTCCTGTACTTCTGTGACCAGGCTTCCAATCTAATTTTGTTGTTAGAATTAGTTAGCCTACCAAAAAAAAAAAAAAGGTGGGGGGAGGAGTGAAAAGTCACCTTCAGTTTTTTACTTAAGCGGGCATGGAGTAGGCTCCTTTGATAGAAAACCAAACATGGCAGTCACTTTGCTAGTGAATACTAAGTGGAAATGAAAATGCGCTAAGAACTGTTAACTTACTCATACAACGCTGAGACACAAACATGGATGACCAAAAGGCACATAGAAATTTGTTGTTTTACCTGTAGGAAAAGTGCTTTTGACACGCAAACCCTGGTAGTTACATTGTTTGCTCTTTGTCCGGTATCGCTTAGATTGTCAATGCATTTATTGCTATGCCTTACAGTACAGTAAGATTGCAGTAATGGGGGGGGGGTATGTGTTTTAACTTGACGACATTGACTTAGTGTTGATATATCTTCCTGCCTGTTTGGCGTGAGATGTTAGACAATGGGTAATTTAGGCTTTGTTCAGATTATCCAGCAGTTTCATAAGTTGTTTGGAATGTGCAGCCCTGCAAGTATTGTCAATTAATTGTTGCTGGCTTAAGACCAGATACTAATAGTACATGCAGATATAAGTAACCTTATTATTTGTAAAACTGTTTAGTTTGTGTTATTGTAAGATCAGGATCTTGGCTTACTACTTCTATCAGACCTTGCAGGAAAGTTCCTACAAGCTCAGACTGGGCAGAATTGATGGACAGCTCTGTAAACAATGATGCGGACTCATAACAGTTGCCAGGGGACTTCCAGAGTAAATTGCTGTGTTTAGATTTGAAAGTATTGGTTGATACAATGATTATTCCACCGTGTGTTTTGTCTTCTGTTGTTATATTCTCCATCAGAAATCCCCCTCCTAGATGGCTGCTCCTCTTTTGCACAGCTAAGCTTTCTTCTGGCCTTTTGTTTTTTTTTTTTTTAAGGTAAACTTATTTCATGAAGGTATTTCCTGATGACATTGCTTCACATTTGCTTTTGAACTCATACTGTAGTGGAACAGTGTCTGGAAAGGAGCTGGGAGTCTGGAAATCAGAGGGACTTAAGGCAGCCTCAAAGGTAATCTGAGAGACACAATACTTGTCTGTAAATATGATACTAAATGGAATGTGCATTTTTTTATACTGTTATCACATGTACATATGTCACTATCTATTCCTCTAATATTTATGGACCATCACTATCTCTCTTGTTAATAAACACCTCTTCTATGCTGGAGTGTCTAGACAAGTTATGCCTTCTGTGATGTGTCGAGCAATGAATTGAAGTCCATTCTATAGTTTTGATCAGTATAACTACACTTGTAAACTTTAAGGAATTATCTATCACGCTATGTATCACAAGCATATGTATAACTAGGTTTCTCGCTTAGGATAGATGACTAGATTAGAGCATATCATGGAATTCTCGGTAAACCATGCTTTTTGAGACCAATATGCTGTCTCTACAGTATTTTCTCCAAAACCTGTTGGAAGGTTTTTTAAATCTTGCCTCTTCTCCATAAACTCCTATGCTGAATTTTTAATTTTTGTTAAAAAGAAAGGGGAGCGAAGACTTCACATTTCATTTAACACATGCAAGAATCTGAAAACTGTTTTTCCCAAGGTAAGGGATGAATTTTAAACAGGGCAATAGTTAGGGGAGAATACAGAGACATAACTTCCTATGGAAACAAGCCTAGATGTTCTCCCCCATCCCAGCATACCAGCATAACTGAAACAAGCTATTTACTTTACTTGCATGCCAGCTCATTTCCAGTAATGACCCAGTTCTTATCACTTCCATGGTGTTGTTATTGCAGTCGTTACGCATATCTAAATATTTTTGGCAGAAAGATATTTAAAGATGATGTACAGTGCGGAGAAGGAATTACAATCATTCAGAAATCAGACCTTGTCTTCAGCTTCTGCCAACTTTGCTTTTGAGAGCAGAGAAGAGAATAGCTTGCATGTCTGTTTGAAGGATTCCCGTTGTATCTTCCTGCTGCAGTCACAGGCTGGTTTAACCAGATTAATTCAGCAACACCTAATCTGTAGCTAGGGCTCTCTCTAAAGTAGTTCTGGCAAATCTTAACCTCACGGGAAGTGGACATTCTGGATCTGTCTACTAAAATGGTTGTAAAAAGCTGACCCAGATAGGTGGTGAGAAATAAGCAAATCTTTGGCTAAGTTTAGGAATAGCTGCTTGCTGAATTTTGTTGCTGGTTTAATCTTCATAACTGTGGTTGCCCAGAGGTAGGGAAAGCAGACCTTACAGTCTTATCTTTCTGGAAAGGCCACAGCTAAAACTCCCAAGAAGGCCAGGGAACTCCTGTGTTCATCCTCTTTATCTTTGAAAATTCTCACTGTTCAACTGGTTATGGTTAAAGCTCTTTGGATTTTAATTTTGTTTACGCTAAGTTATAACATTGACTGACAAAATCATGTATGATCAGGATTGTTTCTGTGCTAATGGAGCAGTAGGTACCTTTGAACCATTAAGTCTGTTCTGTCTTCCAGGGAATACATGTCTTTAACTCTCTCCTTGCCCCCCCAATGCTCTTTTAGTGTCAATTTGTCAGAGAAGGAATTTCCCAATTCAAGCTAGTTTTGTATCCTTACATTTTTAAAACGTAAACAGTTTTTTTTCCCGAGTTAAATGCTATCACTCTACTGTAATTTACAAAACCGGGAGATTTGTTTTTGTCATTGTAGACCATTTTCTTGGATATGTTAGGGCAGGAAGACAGGAGTTGTGTTCTGTTCTTTATGGTGTGACTGACTTTAGTTTATGTAGGCAGTGATACTGTATATTGTAATGTGTGTGCACTTTGGGATGACTGGTATTTCCTGCTAATTCCAAACGGATCTAGGTGCCTAAGGGGACTTTCACAGCATGGAAATGGCTTTCACTCTCATGGAACACTTAGAAAACTTAATACTGAGATTACAAAAACTTTGCAGTGGCCCATGTAAACAGATTATGATTGTTGTTACTTGATGTAGTAGCCATTGCAACTAAATTTTGTTTATAAGTACATCATCTCCTCTTGACACACGCATGCACAAAGCTCTTGCATATATCACTGTAAAATGCTTCATTGATTTTCTTGTTTGTTTCAGTGCAGGGAGTATATTACAACCCCCAAATAGGAAAGTTGCTGAACATATATGACCAAGGCTTTTATTTCATTATGCCTTCTACTTTACCATAAATGAGAGTAATAGGAGAAATTCAGATTTATGCCTTTACTCATGAACTCACCTGTAAAGACTCTTCAAAGAGGAAATCTTTCATTCCAGATAGTTTCCTCAAAATATGAAAATGGAAGTTCATTGAAACTCATACAGGAACAGCAACTGAGTAAAGTATCAGCCTTATTGTAACCTCACCTAGGTGTTCCTGCTCTGGCAGGGGGATTGGACTAGATGATCTTTTGAGGTCCTTTCCAATCCCTAACATTCTGTGATTCTGTAATAACTTTTTTAAAAAGCTAGTGGTGATGCTGAGTAGTATTCAACTCTTTTGTGAGCACCAAAACCCTGCAGTTTTATAAATCTGTTATTTTTGGCAGGAACACCACACAAATTTACAAATGTCATGAAGGAGATCTCTAAGAAGAGGGAGTTGTGTGTGCGTGTATATATATCTCTCTCTCTATATATCTATCAAAGCAGACATTTATTATTCACATTCTTTCAGGGTGTGTGTACTATATGTGTTTTTTACTACTTAAATACGATAAATAAGGATGCCTTTCCAACCTTGGACACTTTTTCAGAGTTCATGAAATTTTTTCACTTCTCAGAGTTTGAATTTAGTTATGGATTTCTGTATAGATAGAGCCGAGTAAAGAAGATAACTGTGTCACAGACTGGAGCAGCTGCCTTGCGCCGTATGGGTTGAGACTCGCTATGTCAGCGTGTAGACATGCTTTTTTCAGTGTGACTTGTTTGTTCACCTTTTCTTCACCCTTTCCCCACTGTCCAATAACTGTACTATTGCCTTTTTACCATTTTCAGCACACCTGTGAGAGTGGTAACAGTCTGGCCTGAATCTTCAGGCAGAGATGGGGTTTTTTTTGTTTGCTTTCTTCTTTTCTTGTCAAAATGACGTGGAAGAGTAGAGGTGGCTCAGCTATTTATCTTACCGATTATTTTTAACTGTGCTGTGCAGCAATACCACAATATGTGGTTTGCATGTATGGAGCAGTACTGCACTGATGCTAGAATTCAGGCACTGTTGCAGTTTCAGCGAGTTTAAAAAAAGAAACCCCACACTGACTGACTAGTGCTTCTAGACAGCAGCTGCTTGCACCTAGAGTAGGAGCTGCAATATATAGAGCAGAAATTTACTAAAGGACCCAGTTCTTAGCATTGGGTATTAGTATTTCATGTTACAGTTAATCTCTTGTTTTACAGCTAGTTGTACAATTTCCCACACCATGATTTAACACAGATTACTGAGTTCCAGTTAAGTTATTAGTCCCAACTTGCTGTAGAAAAACAACCTGCATTTTGGAGTTTGAGTTATTTTCCTCATTCTTGCTTCTGGCAGTACTTGGAAAGAAAAGGTTGGGAGAGGAGAGTCCAGTGGCACCCGTGTGCGTGTCTGGAACTGTTGCTACCTCAGAGATCTTTATTTGTCTAAGTCTTGACTAGAGGGAGAGATGATGGGAAATGTGCTGCAAGACTCATCATGAAAGGTGATTTATGCATAACAGAGACATGACTAAAAGCATATCCAAATAACCATGAGCAGAGAGAATAGTAGAAGGAAGTAGGAAGATTTAGGATTCCTAGGTTTAGTACTTATACAGTCAAAAAAATAAAGAAAACATGCTGGCTGATGGAAACGTAGTCTGCATATATGGGTTTTCTCTCTGTTAGGACAAGAATGAACGCTGTTGATAGTAGAGTGCAAATGCACTTTTTCATTGTTCAGGTCAGCCAACCTGGACCTGCCAGCTGAACTGCAGCTTTGGGTGTTATTCTGCTTTAACAGATGGAAATAAGGTCAGGTCTAGTTTAGCTGGCTGTCTTCCTATTTAGATGAACCATGAACCTGTGCCGTGCAATTTATTAATTAATCCTAAACCAAAGCAAGGCAATTCTAAATGTTCTTAAATCAGAGTGACTTTAAATAACTTCAGCTTCATCTTGTATTAGCGTTGAGTTTTTAATTTACAGATACGCAGAATAAAAAACAAGAACCCTTGGAAGAGGTAAATCTTACTTAACACATCGGTTTCCACTTTCATGTTCAGTTCTTCTCCAGACAAATAAGCTTCCTGCTCCCCAGGAGTGCTTTACTCTGCTGAAATCAGCCACTGAGATATCTTTATCTTTATGCAGCGCTTCAGGGCACCATCTCGGATCCTGAAACAGGTCTAGTAAGCGTACAAGTGTGTGTAACTTGTTTTCATTTTTCATGTAATAACTGCTTAGTAACAAAAAAAGAGAGGCAGAAGTAGATAATGTTGTGAATACCTCAGTCTTCTCTGATTAAATATGGCTTGTAAAACCAAAAAAAAAAAAAGTGGTTTGGTAGGAAGCTTTGTTTCCCCGTTCTATTTTTAACTTCAGCTACTGTAATGAATAGACATCAATCATCATTCTGGAAACAGTCATTTTTATAAATATTTGCATATTTTCCTATTAAATAAATGGCAGTCTATTGAGGTGGGGAAAAAACTCGTTTTGAGTTTAAAAGTCTCATGAACTGTGATTTTTGGGGTTATACCCTGTTGACCCTATAGAAGTAGAAACTAAATTTGATCTGCAATTCCATTTCTATGTCTGCATGTGAATCTTACTCCAAGTTAAAATCACTTTGAAATGGTGCTTCATCTTGGGTTTTATTAGTTATCTTAAATTATTTTACAAGACTTATCATACTTCTTAATACTCTGAGTTGAGTGAGGGACAATCTCTCCATTGGTGTATTTGCAAATTTGTTAAAACTCATCTATAAAGTAAAAAGTTTTGGTTTAAATGCAACATCCTTGCAAATTTCACCTCAAAGTCTACTTAGTTCCCCTTAATTTCGGCAGAAGTTGCTTGCATGCCTCTAAATGCTGAGGTCGACATTCAAACCAGAAGACAGTTAACCTTGAGAGCTAGTTCCTGCAGCCAAGAGGCAGAGGCTTAAATTATTAGTCTCTAATCTTGTGACCACCCTACAAAAACGAGTAAATCATTACCTTGATGTTGCTTAACAGTAGTTCTATTACAACATGTCACATAATTGTTTGTTTCTCCTAGACCAAGCTGGAACTTGGTATACACTCTGAAGAGGCTAAGTTCAGTGTATTAGAGTTGCAAGACAGTTATTTCCTCAAGTGAGAACATCTCTTATCTTAGTATGATCTTATTGCAGAGATGGCATAGGTTGTTATTGAACATTGTTCGTTCATTACACGCACTCATAAATCTTTTACACAAATTTGAGCAATCGCACTGTTTTGACCAAGGCTATGTACTGAAGTCAGCTTCTGGTATTTCCCGATACTAACGAAACTACACTTTAAATACCTAGGCTCATGTAGGAGCTAGCCTTCTTCCGTTTTCTTGTTTTCTGTACTTTCGTGTATTCCTGGAAGGATTAGCACATTTTTCCACTTCATGTCCTGATAATAATGTAGAGAGAAATTTAGCACAAAGGAACCTAGGCTATGAGCCTCCAGGCCCTTCTGACAGATGAAAGGCTTATAATTACCTAATTGGAGATGGATCTGATCTATAGACTTGACTAATCAAAATGAGTTATGTTGAGGCAAACGAGTGACCTGACTTGCACAGCTGTGTGGCATCTGCAGCTGTTAATTGCCTTTAATCACTCAGGCTTAAACATTCAAGCTTTCCACTGTAATTTTTCAGTCAGTTAATCAGACACCACTATCATGCCATGTAGGTATGTTTCCAAAGCATTGTGCAGTTTTAAGTGAGTGGGATTTGTATATCGAGACTTGTACACGTTGTGTGGAGAAATATGCTTTCTGCCGTCACAATGGGCAAATCTCCTGTAGGAGCACAGGACATCAATGTTTCAATCTCCCTTGTTTGGTGTCTAGGAAGGAGTACTCACCTTTGATTTCTAACTGGAGACTTGCATTAGGACTGTATATAAGTGAATATACTCAACAGAACACTGACCAGAAAGGGTTTTATGAGAAGACAAAATACCCATTGCAGCAGCGGCAAATGAGTCTTGCTGTAAGATTAGTAGTTCTTTTCCTCCTAAAGAGCTTAAGGTAGAAAACTACCTTGAAGAATACTAATGGGATGAGGTACAACAGAATTGTGATCCTGGATGTAGGAGTACTCAAACAAATAATAAGATGATGCATAGTCTGGCTCAAATTTATTCCAGTCCCACCATCAATAAGCTTGTGTGGGTACTCTTTCTCAGCAATAAGTTAAGCATGGCAGACTGCTGGGATTATGCTAGCTAAATACTTGATGTGTGACTCTGCAGTGGGGGAGGGAGGGAAATTTGGAAGGGAAAGAGGCATATTTTAAATGTGCTTTCCATGTTTGAACTAGAAGAACAGAGTTAGATAGCCTAACTATTCTCTAGTCTCTTATAGAAAATGATTGTATTTGTGGGAAGCTGTTACGGGAAGAGCTTGTAATGAAATCGCTTTTTCCCTCTGAACTCAAAGCCTCAGTGAGTCATTGCCCTCCTTCTCCCCCCAAAAACAAGCCCTCATTTCTGTCCCTGGGCAAGCATCACAGCTGTTGTGAAGATGGTTGTAGCTCAGAAGGCCACTGATTGGGGTGTCTGAAGAGGCAAACTGAAACACTATCAGAGCAATGTGTGAGTTTGCTGAATCTTGCATCTTGAGCTTTGAGGTGCAGATAACCTTTCTAATAATGATGGAAACAATGCTGATAAGATGGAACACCGCGTTTCCAAATGTACACAGTAATAAATGCTATCAAAGTGATTAAGTCCGGAAACTATCTGTCGCTGGCGCTGTGCCTGCTGTGCCTCTGCTGCCAGACTGTTTCTCCACAGCTGCACAGCATCCCTACTCCCACAGCGGAGAGCGGTCGTGTTTCTCCTCCTCCCTGCTGGCTGGCAGCTCTTTTGCTCAGCAGAGCTGGCTGATGCTGTGGAGGATGAGAGGAGTGCTGGGGGTAGCAGGATGTCTTAGTGGAAGACAAGGGTGTTATAGTGCTGATGTCACCTGTGTGCTTGCGCTGTGGGATTCGGCTGCCCAGCAAAAATGGGTTGGCAGGTGGCAAGGGATTAGTGACAAATCTGTTAATTACTGAAGATGTACTAACCTCTGCTCTAATGGGCTGCAACAATATCATGCTACTTAGTTACCTGGTAGGAGGAAGCTCACTGCCGGGCTATTGAGTGGGGAGCTACCTCTCTTCTTCCAGAGTTGAAGATCTTTCTCCAGGGGATGTGGCACTTGATTGACAGGCTTTGTTTATTGAGAGAAAGGCAAGCAGAGGGATTTGCAGCAGTCTCCTTGCTATGAAATGTAGCAAATGGAAGTCTTTTTGCTTGAAACTCTTCTTTTGGCAATTTTATACAATTCCTTTCCTCTCTGGAGTGTTCTCTTCCATTTTAGATAGCAAGGAGCAAATTAATTAGATTAGTGCTTCTAATTAATTCTTGCTTCTATGCCTATGCCATTTCTACCATTCTGATCAACATACTGAGTAATTTGACCACCATGTGTTACTCACTCCCTGTCATTTTTGTAGCCCTAAGGAGACAATGACCAGTGCATAGTCTAGTGGTCTGGTAGGATTTTTCTCTAAATACGCTTGCTGGTCTGTGTTCATTGAGAAGGTATTTGGGGGAAAAAAAGCACCTGACACATGAATTGGCAGTTGTGAAGTGTCATTCTTACGTTCTTATGGAAACAACAGTCGTGAAAAAACTCTGTCTCCCACACAGTCTTTAGTAGTTGTAGTAGTGGTGTTGGTCAGTCTTTCTTTCCTTTTTTTAGTTTCTTATTGTTGGGCTTTTAGGGTTTTGAGCAGCTCACAGGTAAAGACCAAATATGAATGTGGCCTGATACTAAGGCATGAGCCCACATAAAAAGCTAATATAAACTCGATGTATTCCTAATAACCCTGTGCTAAGAAGATAAACCGTATCACTATACACTACTTAACCCTAGTGTCCTATGGTCTGATGGCTTTATGTTGCATATTTCAGCAACATCACCTAGAAGAAGAAGAGGGAGCTTGTACTAGATTGAGAAGGATTGAGGATAGTGTTCTGTAGAACAACCAAAATGGGTGGTGAATCTTGGAGAATAGATTCCTTGTAATTAACTGAACAGTTACATCTCCAGCAAAGTGGAATGAAAAATGATAAAGAAAAACTATATAGCATTCCAAACAAGCAAAAATTTTGAGCTTTGAGGTTTCAAGGTATACAGTACATAGCGAGAACTCTTTCAAGATCAACTGGGTATACTTTAGTCTTAATGCTTTCTATTATTTTCTCTACCCTTTCTGACTTAAGGCTTATTTTTTTCACATTCAGTTAAACTATAACTATTGCAGTCCTTGCACTCATTATTTTTAATTGTGCCATGTCAGCTGCTGGTTCTCTGGTAGACTGCACAGGAGAGGGAGTGGTACTGGAGCAATGGAAGTGAAGAACAATGATTCTGTTCTTACTTTCCTGTTGCTCAATTTCAAAAAACAAGACAAGTTTTTACTAACAATTATTACAATTATAAATGTCTTATCTGGACTTAAAAGGTAGATGAATCTTATTACGTCTTGACTTTGACTTACTCTTTTTTTAAAATAGGTCAACTGAAAATTATTGAATCTGTAAGTTAATGCTCTTGCTACTTTTCTTTTTTCTTGTGGAGAGAATCCGCACAAGAGATCTTTGGAAGAGGAACAACAGCTTCTCTGATATCTTAATACTTATTCTTGCTTAAATGCAAATAAAAATGGATGTATTTGTTTGTACAGTTAGAAAAATTTGGCACCATGTTATAGCTGGAATGAACCAGCCGCCATCTGTTCGTGGTTCTTCCAAGCAAAACAAAATAGCCATAAATGCAAGACTAGCCTTGTTAATCAAAACTGTAGTATTATGGTACTTTTTGTTCAAGGTGGTTCTTTCCAAATAATAGATTTTATTCATACATACCTACATGTTATGCTACATATATAATGTATACATGTATATAAACATGCACAGCTATAGATGGAATATAACCTGAATAACAGGAGATGGAAAGAGTCTGCAGTTTTATTTAAAACAAGCTATTTTTCAGGATATGTCTTTGATAATCATAATGTTGCTTTTGTTTCTCTGGTATGAGAAGACAAGGTGATTAACCAAATTGCTTCTTGTAGTTTTCTTTCAAAGCGATTCTTCGGTGTATCTCCATTGGTTTGTCATAGAAACTGTATGTGCTTTTGTGATTATATCAAAATCTTTGCTAGCTGGTGATGATGCTAAATTGAGAAATATATTATAAAATTCTGTAGACAATTTTTTTTCAAGTATATAACAGGAGAATTTTAGTTTGAAGCATTGGGAGTGTTAGGTTCTGATTTGCTGGAAATGTACTTGACAGAAATTGAAAATGGGCTCCATTATAAGCCAGGAAATGTCTTTCATCAAAATAGTGGCTTACCAGTTAACAACACGTGACTAGAATGCATGAAAGATTGTCTGATATTTTCTGGAAGAAGGGGCAGCATTTTGAACAGAGTGTAATGTACCTGTAATGCTTTCTGGCACACCTCTGAAGCTGAGAGTTCTTTTTATGGTTGTAGATATAAACATGTTGGTAATGGATGTCAATGCTTTGAGACAGCTAATAAGTACAGTTTTTCTAGAGGATGTTAAGTGTATCAGTCAGTATGCTTTCAAGTGCTATATAAAATGCCACAAATACCATTAAATATTTAAAAAGTGTGCAGAAAAACCACTTTCTTCCTTAAAGTTAAGCTTCTATCGACCTCTTATTTTGTGGTGCCAGTAACACACACAGCTGAATCAATGCGTCTGTGATATGTATGATCTGTGATTTTGCTTGGGTCTGGGTGAACTGTTGTTGTGTTTACTTTACGAAGATGTCATTTTTGATTACTTAGGTTGAAACAGGACTAATCCTATTGACCCAAATCCCTGAATTTCCTTTGTGGAAGTGAAATCCACCTTCAGCTCTTCATTGTGCACAACAAGTGACTCGTATTTAGAGTGCCTTAAGAATATCTGGGATGTGTATAGCAGGAAGATAATCTGTAAATATTGTAAAAGCTTCTCCTGCAAACGTTACACGCTCCATATGAATTCTGTGGACTGCCAAAACCTGGAAATAAAAGAATGCTGTATGGATGCCTTGCACATAATGGCTCATAGTTCCAGGCAGTACATAAACCATCAGCTTTTGGAGGTCATAAAGAAGAGCAGCCTTCTATCCTGACCAGTTCATCTCTGTAAGGAGTTTGGCTGCACAAAGGCCATGTATTCTTTGTAGCTCATCTTGCTAAGAGAATTAGAAGAGTTGTTGAAGTTTGTAACACACATTTCTTTTAAGAACTGTATATATATGTGTTTATTTATATTGTGTGTAATAAATAAAACTAAGTTTTGGAGGTGAAAAGTCAATGAGACCAGGAGTCAGCCAAATGTTCTTTGGACCACTTTTGATGTGGCCATAAGAATAGAAAGAATAGGCAATGCTATTAGATGTTTAAGAAAGGTTTTGGAAAGAAACAAGTACTCTACCATAGGATGGGTTAATGTGATGCAAATTAAAAGGCACGGGGAGGCAAATAATCTAACTCGACCATGGATTGTATGTTAAAAAAGATCCCAGGCTTCTGCTAGATTCAAACTTTGGCTTGAATACCATTCCTTATGTCTTAATTTAAAAAAGAAAAGTTGGTGGGAAGGAAATGGAAATATCTTTTAAAGTAAGCGTTCTGGTTTACAGACTTTCTTTTTTGATCACTTGATGGGACAATAGGAATAGCTGTAGGAGTTAGATCTGGTAAGTGCTTGCAGAAGAGTGTAAGAACTGAGCAAAGATATAGAATATTCTTCCAGCCGAAGAATGTGCAGCTCAGGGGCTTACTGGTGTCATTGTGAAATACCAGAGACTGAGATCTTGGAATCTGAGATGGATTTCTGTAGTCACAGTTTCTCAATCACTGTCTGCTAAGCTAGATGCATTATAGCATTTTTCTCTTGGGTTGTGTTTTCTTTTTCTTCTTCCTCTGAAATATTAATCATCATCACTCTAGGAAGGGTTTTGATTTACTTGTGCAGTACCACTACATCCATTCCCATAACCTTCAGTTTTCTCAAGTCTCTTTCCCAGTGTGAATGAGTTAGCCCTTGTGAAGTAAGAGTTTGCACTTGACTATCGAGACAGGTCAGAAAAGGAGCAGATTTGAAGAGTCAAATGACATTGAGATCAGATGGAAAGTAAGAATCTAGAACTTGTATATTGGTTCCTTGCCTTTGACCTATCTTACTGTAAGGTGTTTGTTACTTTTGTAGTATGATGTGAGATTGTTAACCTGTTGCGAAACCTCTCTGCAAACTTGGGCACAATGCCAGTAGTATGTTTGATTAGGCAAACTGATCTGTGTTGTAAAGTAAGAATGATGTTGTTCGTGTCTTGTGAAGTATTGTGTGTGAATGTCTTCTGTACTTGAAAACAGACCTGTGTGAACTCACTTCTGAATGCAACTCTACAGCTTCGGAGCTGTAGGTCAATGTCAGGCTAATCCTTGCCGTTGCAGTTCATTTAAACAAGATTTAAGGGGAATGAACTCTTTTTCCTGTTGGTCATACTTCTGAGGCAAGTAGTGATTTCCATAAAAGAAATGATAATATAAAATGGCATTGTCCAAATTGTCTTGTAGCAGAAGCCCGTTGCATATGATTATACATTTTTAGGGATATTTTAAGTTATATGAAATGACTGTTCCTTCTCACATCCTCCAAATTAAAATTGTTTGTTTACTGCTGTCTTTCTGGTGCAGCCTTGCAGTGTACATGTGTTTTAATTTTAAAATCTGGACCTAAAATTCCAACTGCATGTGATCTGGTAGTTATAATTCAATTCAGCTTTTGTAGAAAGTAAGCATGAGCTTGTGGAGATTCTTCTTCCCAGTGCATGTTGGGGGGAGGGAAAAAGAGAGAGTAGTATTTACCTAAGTGGTGAAATATACAGTAGCGTTAAACCCTGGTTATTGTAATCCGTGCTCCTGGCTGTTTCAGTCCTTTGATTTAGTGTTTTGCGTGGTTGGAGGTGGGAGTGGCAAAATACTTGTGCCTTACAACATCCTTTAGAGAGGTTCATATTGTATTTTAAAAGGGAACAATCATCGGAATCGAAATAAAGAGACCTTGGAACGCCTACTTGCTGGCATAAGGATTTGAGCATGAAGAACTTCAAAGCTGTTGGAGGTGGGGACTGTCCGTTAGCAATACAGCTCAACTGGGCCTTCTAATTCTATGAATTACACTTGCATGGTTATTAGCTTATTTTGAGATTCTGGTTCCTAGTCAGAGTTTCCAAGTATAAGAAGAGCAAATTCTGAGATGCTTCACTGTGTTACTACTTAGAAACCACTACCATCTATCGTTATACAGCAGTAAAGTGTAGAATGAGTCTTTGTGGTTACACTTTGTCTTAGCATTGTATCACATAGTTTCTTTAGAAGCAAAATAAAAATAGGGAATGTTAGTCTTGTTTTGTTCTCCCAGGGTTTGACAGAAGTTGAGCTTCCTCTTTGGTGCTGGCTGCAGCCATTTGTCTGCAGAGGTGTATTTTCTTAAATATAACATTACGGCAGCCCACCAGAAAAGGGACATGTAAACTTAAAGGACTCACAGGTGACGTGAGTAAATGCTTCTTCTAAACCAGGGCTTGCTGAATTTCTTTGGTATTCAATTGTTATTGAGGTCAGTGATAGAGTTTATAAATTTCCTTATTGCAGTTTTTTGCTGACAGACATTCAAAAGGACTTTCTCTATAAGTTTTATGTGGTTTTGTTGTTTTTAATATCATGCTGCAGGAGTGTTTTAAAATTGCTTTTATTCAGTAATTTTTCTGTTTACTTGCTTATACACTCATATGAAATATTCTCTTTAGCTGGCAATAGTAGTTTTGGAACTAAATTTTATTAATCTTGTACAAGCACAGTATACAATGAACTGAGGGATGTTGTATGTCTTGCCAAAATGCTTTGGTATTGGAAATGGTAGAAAATGGTGAACACAAGTGTAGGTCTGCAAGGTAAATTTTTTGCCTTTCTTATATTTTTTTTTTTCTTCCCCTTCCCCCCGCTCCCCCACCTTGGACTCTTGATGTTCTTTAAACTGATTTAAGGAAAAGTCTAAGAAAACAGAAAACAACAGACTTAACTCTATAAGGCAAGACATCTGCTGGTTAAATGTACCTATCAGATACACTTTATAATCAGTAATGGCTATTTGCCTCCCTTTAGAATTTTGTAAATTTCTAAAAGCCTTTATTTAGGTGTTGCTTTTACTGAAGTTCAATAGTCTACTGTCTAAAATTCTTAAAGATGTGTTGATATGTAAGCAGAAATTATTTTGTAGTCCAACAGTGCTTCCTAAATTATCAATTATGAGTACATTAGTAATAGAATTGTATGCAGTTCATCACAAACCATCCTAGCAGTGAAATTGTTTCAACTGTAATATCTTAGAACTGAGAACTTCTGCCAAGGAAATAAATAATTTGGGGAAACTCCCACTATAAGTTTCTATGTGTATTTGGGGAAACTCCCTTTACAGCTGTCTGCAGGAATAGGACTTTGGCAATCATATTTGTACTTCTGCTCAGTTACGTGATTTTTTTCAACTATGGTCAAGTTCAAATTGTTCTACAAGCACTGATGAAAGATACCAGTCAATCATAACGATAGCTGCATTTACAGTCTTTTTTACAAGGACCTTGTGTATAGGTAACAGCTAAAAGGAAGAAAGAACCTTTCCATCTGGTTTGAACAGTAAATGAGAATGGAAGTCTTGCCTTGGTAATCTGTCTTCGAATTTATTTTGAAGAAACATTATAAACAGCAAAAATGTTTAAGAACTTGCCTTCTACCTTAAGTGTTACTTATACCGAGTGTTACTGATATGGTCTGACTGGTATAGACTTGACACCCAGTGAACTCACTGGGTGAAAGCTCCTGTACAGTTTTGAGGGGGCTTTTGGTTCAGTAGAAGTCCCTTAAATTTAACTTGAAAAGCTACTCATAATAAAATTGCTAACATAGAAAATTATACTAGGATAGCTGTACTGATTTTAATTCAATCCTTATTTACATCACTATGAAGTCTTAGGTTATTTTTCAAGGCTAGCTGATGTAAGAGAATTGGTTGGATTATAATGTTCTTTTATTGAGAGTTTGCAGAAAGTTCTTCTCTTCCAGCTGCACAGCCTAATTTGTTTTTTACATTCTATGCATATACTACAAATACTTTGTGGCTGTACTTTGGTCTACAAATTTTTGAGCAATATATGACACTAACTATATCCCAAAATCAAAGTCAATATATAATCTTCTAGGACTTGTGCCAAACTGTTTGGTGAAACAACTGAGAAAAGTTCCAACTTTGTTTTAAAAATTAATAGGCTACTTTTAAAAATATAGATGTAAATAAGTAAATATATTACTAAGGCTTCTTCAGCTCTTCCTAAGTAAGCCAAATGAGGCAATGATAGTTGAAGTTTCAAGAATAGGAATTCTTTTGGCATTGAAAGAGGATTTTTGGAAGTTCTGGCCTCATTTCTCTCCATTATTTTGCTGATACATATATCTATTTTTTTTAATTAGCATTACTATTCTGCAAGTCACCCAGCAATTGTAATTCTGATGTATGGTTATTCATGTTTTCACAGGACTGCCTTACCTGGCAGATGAAGGATTCAGGCGAGTAATTTACACTTGCTCTTTTACAGTCTGCAGTTGTGTATTACACAGGTGGCAGATACATCGTATCTCTGTATAGTGGATGTGTTGCTACTGTGATCTAGAAAATTGGAACTAAACTAGTTTGGTAGAATTATTAAAATAATAAAACTCATAATAACCTACTCTTGTTACAAGGACATCCAAGTCAATAAAACTTTAGCAGAATGTGGCCTTCTTTAATGCCCTACTGTAGGCTTTTAATGGAAATATATAATGTATAAACCCTTACATTATTCTGAGTATAACTTGACTACTGAGCTGACTACTTGCTGCAGCTGAAGGAGAGTGATTTTTAAGCTATTTTAATTTTTTTTGTTGCTTTGTTAATTTTGCTGCCTTGCTCATTGCTCTGCTCTTCACAGAATCACAGAATGTTAGGGATTGGAAGGGACCTTGAAAGATCATCTAGTCCAATCCCCCTGCCAGAGCAGGAACACCTAGGTGAGGTTACACAGGAAGGCGTCCAGGCGGGTTTTGAACGTCTCCAGAGAAGGAGAATCCACAACCTCCCTGGGCAGCCTGTTCCAGTGTTCCGTCACCCTCACTGAGAAGAAGTTTCTTCTCAAATTTAAGTGGAACCTCTTGTGTTCCAGCTTGAACCCATTACCCCTTGTCTTACTGTTGGTTGTCACCGAGAAGAGCCTGGCTCCATCCTCGTGACACCCACCCTTTATATATTTATAAACATTGATGAGGTCACCCCTCAGTCTCCTCTTCTCCAAGCTAAAGAGCCCCAGCTCCCTCAGCCTTTCCTCACACGGGAGATGCTCCACTCCCTTCATCATCTTTGTGGCCCTGCGCTGGACTCTCTCCAGCAGTTCCCTGTCCTTCTGGAACTGAGGGGCCCAGAACTGGACACAATATTCCAGATGAGGTCTCACCAGGGCAGAGTAGAGGGGAAGGAGAGCCTCTCTCGACCTACTAACCACCCCCCTTCTAATACACCCCAGGATGCCATTGGCCTTCTTGGCCACAAGGGCACAGTGCTGGCTCATGGTCACCCTGCTGTCCACCAGGACCCCCAGGTCCCTTTCCCCTACACTGCTGTCTAATAGGTCATTCCCCAACCTATACTGGAACCTGGGGTTGTTCCTGCCCAGATGCAAGACTCTACATTTTCCCTTGTTATATTTCATTAAATTTTTCCCCGCCCAACTCTCTAGCCTGTCCAGATCTCGCTGGATGGCAGCACAGCCCTCTGGCGTGTCAGCCACTCCTCCCAGCTTGGTGTCATCAGCAAACTTGCTGATAGTACACTCAATTCCTTCATCCAAGTCATTGATGAATATATTGAATAGTATTGGTCCCAGAACTGACCCTTGAGGCACTCCACTAGATACAGGCCTCCAACCAGACTCCGCCCCATTGACCACGACTCTCTGGCTTCTCTCCTTCAGCCAGTTTGCAGTCCACCTCACTACCCGATCATCCAGTCCACACTTCCTCAGTTTTGCTGTGAGGATGCTCTTCTTGTGCTGCTTTTATTTACAGCCCATTCTTGCAGTTTCCTGTGAACTGGTCAGCAAGAGGAAGCTGTCTTGCTGCAGAAACAACTCAACCTGTCAGCTAGACTCATGAATTTATACTGGCAAGGACAGCATAGTGCCAGATGTATATTTATTGCTCTTGCTGTCCATTAACTAATCATAAGTGGGATTGCTTTTGACTGGGAGCAAGAACTGTTCCCAACAGTGGCCAGACTTCCTCAGACAGTGACCCTGCTGGACTGAAATGCAAATGTTGGTTTCTGATGCTTCGGTTCTTAATGTTAAAGAAATTAAGTAACTCTTTTTGAGTGTAATTCTCTCCAGGCTAGCTTGGTGCAAGGCTGCTTCTTGCCACTCATTTTTGTGGGGACAAATGAAGGTCAGTGATCTGACAACCATATACCAGAGTTCTTTGCAAAACTGAACTTTGCATTGTGAACAATGATAAATTTAACTTTCACTTACCTGACAGACATGTTAATCAAATGCATAGTGACTTCATGTCTCTTCAGACTCTTTATTTGCAATTTTGAAACACAACCCTTCTGATTAATGTTTGGTCTAGAAAGTTAAGCTGAATTTTCATTCTTCCAAAACTGTGAAACATCTAAATTTTTTAAAATTTGTTCCTCAGTGGAACACCAGCTTGTGTGTGCGCGTGTGTGAAATGGCTTCTGTTCTAGCTCTGTGACCATCTTGACAGTGCGTGGGAATCACCAGAAAAATCAAAAGGGGATCTTGGCACTTGAAATAAAAAATTCTGTATTCCTGAGTGCTTAAGTGAAGAATGCGAGAGGACAACATCAGAAAGGTTAGAGTGCAAAAGCAGGGCTTCAGGAACATTTTTTGGATAAATGAGACATAATTAAAATGAGACTGAGTCCAAAGAGAATGGTACTATGGTTGTGCTGTTTGGAGGGGAAAACCAACACTTAGATGTGTCACAGCAGAAAAGAGAAAGAGGAACTGATTTTTTTATCCAGTGTTACGTATACTCAAGTGCTGTCATTTTGATTGTAGCGTTTTTACTGAGATAGAGATAAAAGTTGCAAAGATGGTAATGCAAAATTAGAAGAGTATGCTTAGATAGCAGAGAACTGGGGGAGGAAAGATTGATTTAAGGCAGTTTATAAATGCTTAAAGTCTAAACTGATAAACGATATTGTAGCAGATCAAAGCAAGTGAATTTCCTTCACAGTCTGCTGAGATGTAGTTCTCCTTACATTTCTTCTGTGTGAAAAATCTGTTAATCCAGAGACAACTGGATATTGTTTCTTGTTAAATAGCATCATGATTTTCTGTTGATATGTTGATCCTTTTAGCTAACAACAAGTGTGTGATATTTGTGGTTTGCTTTCCCTTCCTGTATAGCCTGGCAATGGGAGGAGTGCAAACGGGTGCCCTGTGGTGAAAACTGAGAATTGCTTTTCTAGCCAATACAGCCACGGCCAGTATCGGAAATGTTCTTCCGTGACTTGACTGTGGGGTAGTTTACAAAAAAAAAAAAAGATGTTATACAGAAACTTCTTCCTTCTATTTTGGAGTACTGATTCGTGTCCATTTCCCAAAAAATATGTGAAGTATGCTTTACTTGGTATATTCATGATGTAGGTTTTGTTCATCATTCTGAAACTTGCTAGGTGTTTTTGTCTTAGTTGAGTTGGTTGATTCCAGACAGTCAGTGAAACACTTGAATCCTTTTAAGAGGTCCAGATGAAAATAAGTGTAAATCAATGGCATTTTTTCATCATCAGTTGGTGATACTTGTCCTTAGAATTGTTGCCCTTCCATTGTGAGCCTCTTGGATTTGAATTTTGTCCTTTGTGGTTTGCATAGCATCAAGTGTACAGGCAAGACTTGCTGTAAAGCTTGTCTATGCTGCATAATCTTTCAAAAACACTGGTTTTAATTTCTCGGGTTGAAGGAGGAGGGACAAACTGCAGCTACAGGAGAGAAGAAATGAAATACCTATCCCAGTTCTGTGGTGCAGTGCCAGTACCCGAAGCACAAGCTCTTCAGAAGCACAGGCAGCATTTCTGAGCTGCACCTCTGCTGGTGTGAGAGCATGTGTACGCTGTCAGAAAAAAAGGACTATTACTTTCTTTTTCTCCCAGGGGAAAGCAGTTGATTGAAAGGTGAGTAGGAAGCAAGTGAGCGCTGGAAAATCCCCTCTGCTTTCTGGCTCGCCATCTGACAGAGGTTTGAGGTATGCAGGGTTTGATTTACAACCTCTCTGGGAAGTTGGGAAATCTGACAAAGATAGTGCTGCCCACAAACACTGGGGGAAACAGGAAGTATCAAAGGAAACAAGTCATTGCCTCGGCGTCCCTTTTGGCCACAGTGCAGTGCAGATGCACGAGAAGTTGGGGCAGGGGTTTTTTTTCCTTCTGTGTGTTGAGCGTACAGCAGCTATCGGAGTCACTTTCAACCGTATAACACACAAAACGGGGAGAAGTGCAGAGATGTTCCTGTCATGCCTGAGAGGGGTCATAAATTATTAATGGCTTTGTCATCACAAAGGAAACAATCATTTGGTGAAGCTGTCAGCAGAAAAACTATGTGTCGGTCAGGCATGTTCACCAGGTTAGTGCATATGTGTGGCTTGTATTTCTGTCATCTTTTCTCTTTTAGGTAGAGAGCAGACTAAAACTCAGAGCAGAATATTGTACCTGGGGTAAAATACTTTTAACTCATTCAGAAAATTCAAGGGTGAAGAATTGAAGGGGGAAGAGATGTGGAGTGCGTTGGTTGAAAACATTTGCCAGAAAAGAAAAACAAGTTGAAGCAAGTTAAACAGTGTTGTAAGAAAGTTTACTCAGTATCTCAGTCAGGCTTAGTTCTGTTCCCTTTGTCTTGTAAGATTTATTTGACTTCACAGTGTTTGTACGGTGCTTAATCCTTCTGAGAGACTATTGTGAAAGGGGCTGTTAGAAGGATTAAGAAATGGAATGTGTAACCAAAAAAGTAGGAGAGATATGGAAGAGTATTTCAGAAATACTGGAGAGTGGTTGGTAAATGGAAAAGAGACTTGAAAATTTTGCAGAAAGCAGTTTTAAGAACAGATGGTAAATGTTTAGATGGTTGATTTGGAGAACTAGTTTTTGTTCAGAAATGCTGAGAGCACATTGGTGAAGCTTTATTTTACAGTTTTGCTGTACGTAATGCTGCTTCATTTTCGGTTAAGCCTTTTGTGGAGACTAAAACTTAATTCTCCCTTTGCATTATATGAAGAATACATTTGTTTCCATAAGTTTTATGTTATATATGTAATGTTATATGTAAGCTATATCTTCAGGAGGGAACTAGCATCTTGCTTTGCTAGGTTTTACTTTCAAAGTAGAATTTAAAACTGGAAGTTATGAGATATTATGGAGTTTAAAAAGTCCTCAGACATAATTGGCATAGAGATTCTTATCACACATTCAGATCAGATTTTATTTTTATACTGCAAGTTCAGAGGCTGGTTTTTGTGTTCAGCATGAACAAACTGGGCTCCAGGACGGACCATAAATATTATTATAACAAGTGAGAACTTTTAATACAACTTTTGGCAACTGTAGTTTCAGAGATGAGAGTAATGTGTTTTTCTGCCTATATGCTGTGAGATGTGGTGATGATCACATCTGCCATATGTTCTGCTGAAATTAAGCAAGAACTGAGGATTCATGGCTCTTCCAGGATGTAATCCTTAGTTGAATCAGCATGTGTTTTTTTTTAATTGGGCAGAACTCCAGTAGCTCTTAAGGCCAAAAGGAGTAAGCGTTCTCCTGTAATGTAATCCAGATTTTTAACGTGGCAGAAATTTATTTTCACTTGTGAAAGGACTTTTAGTTGGTAAAGTTATGCCCTAGCCTCCAATCTAGCTATTCTATATACACTGGCTGAGTGGATAGGTTAAAATTACTTCACAGTTGTACACATTTGCATACTACATAATAACAGAAGTCTACTGTCCATTTGGAGTTTGAGTTTGGTAAGAGTATTGTTAGGATTCTGAAGAAGCCTCTACATCATACTGGTATTATCTAGGTTACACAATGAAGTGTGTGATTTCACATTTTTTCATGCTGTTCTGAGTTTCACGGTACTTTAAAATAACAAGCAGCTCATTGTGATAGTGTTTGAGAAAAGTATACTCATGTGATAGGCTTGGACTGACTTTATCGATACATTAATAATACGCTGCAAATCGGTTTGGTTTTTAGTCTGGCAGACCAGATTGTATGCATGAAGTAATTACAATAGTAGTTGTCTAAGTTCTGTATCACGCTCAAGAGTTCTGTCTTTCCGAAAGCACTGCTGAATGATGAAGCAAATCCTATAAACTGCTGTTCCACCATTTCTCCTACTACAGTCTAAGGCCTATTGTCTCCCTCACAGGCACAGAATTATGGGGATCATCTGGGAAACAAAGTGATGCAAGGCCTTTCACGGTCTGCTGCCATCCTCTTCTGGTCCAGAGGGTTCAGTTCAGTGCTGTTTAAGTGGGAGAGAAGGTTGATTCAATAGCCACTTATAATGGGTTTTGGGGCTTGGTGGAAAACTTAATTTAAAAATGTGCATCTAGTCCCTTGATGAGTGGGAAGAAGAATAGAGTATGTGGCTATTATTGGGAGCTTGCACAAAACAATGCATGAGGAATGTCACCTTCTGTTTTGTAAGGGAGGACCCGTGTCAGAAAGGGCATGGGCCGGTTCTGTGAACTTCATTGTCAGTTCCATGAAACAGGCCGTGCTTATGCACCTGGCCTAAAAATGTGTAGTGGGGTCTTTGGCTTGTAGTGCAAGAATGTAACTGCAGAAGAAACAACTGGGAAATATCTTTCTGTTCTTAATGATCAAGCAGCTATCAGGCCTTGCAGTGACTTCAGTGGTTGCTATCGATCTGTTCTTCATTTAATAGATTAAAAAAAAATAACAGGAATATCAAGAGTGGAAGGAACCACTTCAGTGAGCTGAAGGCAACCATATTGTGGATGCTAAGACTAGAAAAGTCTGTAAGAGCATCCATTTTTCCTTCCTCCCACCCCCGCAATAAAGATCCTGCAGTTACATTGTTTTGACAGCTTTCTCCCAGCAGCTTTGGTGCAAAATAGCATCTAGTGCCCTTTCGGAGTTGTTTTGTACTGTCAAGAAAAGAAGAAAAATCTGCTTGGAGCTACATTCAAAGTACTTAAATGGATTTTAGAAGCCTAACTCAAACATCTCAATTCAGAATACTGAAGTCCGCCCTATGTGTTTGCAATGTGTCTGCAAATGAAAGTGCTTGAGGAGTCTACAGATGTGATGAGCTGTGCTGTAAGCCATGATGAGATACAGAAAACACGCACAGCAGCTTCTCAATCTGTTGTCAAGCCCGGTATATTAGGTGGGCTCTTTAGCTCGTTCAATGTGTACTTGGTTCTATGGAGCTCAGCCATATCTCCTTTTATTTGCTTAGCTGGGATGGGGAAGTTCTGAGGTTTGGTCTCTGTTCTCAGGACTGTTTTATAATGAGCAGTCAAAAGTGAGAAATGATTGTGAATAGAGGAAGCAGAACCTGATACTCTGCCATTCTTCCTCCTCAGTTAAATCCTGAAGTCATCAAACTGTAAAACTGGTTTTGTTCTGTTTTGTTTGTTGTTTTCGTTTTATTTCTCCCCCTGCTTGCTCCTCTGCTCTGCTTCCATGTTTGTTTTTTTTTTTTTCCCCCCTCCTATCTGTCTGATACTTGGGTTTTTCAGGTGGAGGAGAAAGTGCCCCATCCAGGCATACTTTTAAGAGTAGTCTAACAAGTCTATTTCCACAGCGAAGGCCAACACGACCTTGTCAACTATTTCTGTTTTCTGTATTGACCTAGGGTGAGATACCTTTGTTCCCAGTGTTTGCCATAGGCTTCCTAGAAATGTCGCTCACTGGTTGTTTTGGATAACCCCTCTGAGGCATTTAACTCTGCCTCTTCTGACACGTTTTCAACCTAAGTACATAACACTGAAACAGTTTCACACCAAATGCTAGGTGCTTAAATCCTTTCCTGGTCTGTTCTTTGTAGCAAAAGCACACAGGATTTGAAGACCCATGGTGAATTTGAAACTGTTGCATGGATGGTATTGAGACTAATGTTAGGTTACATCTAGAAAACTGAGATCAGAGTATATTTGTCTGAATAAAAAGGTTCAATTTTTACTTTTTTTTTTTTTCTGAATGTAACAACAAATAGACTGAAATAACTTATTCAAACACTAGAAATTAATTTATGATTGTTGGTGTGCCTGTTCTTAAAAGAAAAAATTAGCCCAGGACTTGGCTTTGCATTCCTCATTTCAAGGAAATCACTCTTCGCTGTACTGCAGTGGGGTTTGATGTCAGCAGCCAGCTGGTTGACGCTCTCCATTTCTGCAAGATGCAGAGAAATAATTTAAAGGATTTTTTTCTTTTTTTTTAATGTGTGGGGAGGGTTAACTTTTGTTAGCATTTTTGTAATTCTTAAAAGCTTAAAATATGTGTGTGTAGCCCCCTTCTTGGACCTGTTAACACATTGCTGTTGCTAGGAATTTCATTGTGAGAGAGGAGGAGGAAGGAACAACTTAACTTGGAAAGATCTCGATTATAAAATAAGAACAGGGAGGAAATAGCAGAAGGAAGGATATAGCTGAATACAACAGAAGTAACTAAAAGTAACTTAACTTTTGGTGGGCAGGAAGGTCCCAGAGGAAAATTGGGAAACCATGGTGCTTTGCAGTGTCTTCAGTGGGAACCTTTCTACAGCCTTGGATCTTATCTTCTCTGCTTTGTGCCTGTTTTATAATACTAGGGACTAAAAGCTCATATTTGTGATTAAGTTTTCTAGCAAATTTAATTGAATTTAAACTCTCCTGGTAGAAATTGCGAGTAATTTCCACCTCTCTCCACACAGGCGTCATCAGCAAAGAGCGAGCACTTAGATCCAAATCCTAAACTGATCTACTGAAAGATCAATTGACCTGTGTGTCTGTTTTTCCTAACACATATGCAGTGGATATGTATTCAACTCAACAAAACTGTATCCCTTGCTTATTCTTTTCTCTACGGGTACTTCAGGTTGCCTTCTTAGGCTGGGGAGAGTCAGTGCTGGAGTAGGTGTGTTGTGCTGTAGGCTCCTGGATTCCTTCACTGAGCTGCACTAATGTCTTCTGTTACTGTCCCGTTGGGGAAGGGAGAAGCAAACAGGATCCGTTAGATTTCAGTCCTCCACTAAAAGCTTTTCGGTTCTAAACCATCACTCCTTTATCAGAAACGGAATAACTGAAACTTCATTAGCTTGTCTCCTACCAGCAAAGGTCTCTAGCCTTACACCTGAGGATAACAGACTGTTTTATGTCTATGTCAGACTTCCCATTCAGTTCATGCATGGTTTATTTTCTGTATTACACAGCAGAATTTTTAGCCTAATTCTGTTACCAGTTGAAGAAAGAAAGGTCTTGTAATGTTATATCAGACAGAAAAAACTACTACTTGGAAACTAATTTTCTTGGTAACCTGTTTAAGATGATAGCAGAAAGAGTGGTAACTGCAAAGCTGCTTGGTAGAGCATGGCGTTAATAATTGATATATAAATGAAATGGCAGTCTGCAGCAATCTGAGATAAACTTCATTTGCATAGGATGATGTCATATGTCATATGACATTCAGTATGAGATTACATACTGATGCTTTTATTCAGAATAAAACATAGAAATATAAGGAGTAAGTAGTATTGGATACTACTGTGATTACTAAAATATGACTGTTGATTCCCTTATTATACAGAAAATTATATTGTATAAATATGCATGGCATAGAACTTAGGAGAAGAAACTGATTTTTCTTTCTAGTCACCTGCCTGATTAAGTCTCACAGTGTTATCTGAGGCACTTTAAAAATATAAGTACTTAAAGAATGTTTAGTAAGCACTCTTCCATTGTTTCAACAGCTGTCAATCACTTTTGAGAGCTGTATAAAAATAAATCGGGACTTTTTGCACCATACATTACAAACTTCCTGGAATCTATGAACAGCCGTCTGTGCTACATACTTGACTGCTGAACCATGTTAGTTATTTGGAAAACTTGTTTAAGGAAACAAGCCTTGTTTCTTGGAACTCATTTCTTGAAGTAAAATCTAGTTTTTAAACTGTTTTTAATTATTCTACATTGCAGAACGATGGCCTCGCAGGAGCAGGTCTGGCCAGTCCCAATGAAGGCCATTGGAGCACAAAACCTTTTGACAATGCCTGGAGGAGTGACTAAATCAGGGTATCTTCATAAAAAAGGAGGCACCCAGCTGCAGATCTTGAAGTGTAAGTTGAATGAGGTTTTAACTAAATTAAATGTTTTGATTGCTTGCCTCTGGAGCCATTAACACATTTCATGTGAGCAGACTATTTAATGAAGCTGTTCTTCCACTTATTTTGTCTGTCATGGATTACAGTTTTACTGGAATATATGTATGAAAGACCCAAATTGAAAGAATTTATATTAATTGTTTTGGAACTGTAAATCTGAGGTAATAAATGTTGTGGTTGATTTTTCTTTTACTTGGTTAAATGTCTTGTCCTTCACAAGTAAGATTTTAAAGACAGAAATGGATTCCTAGGATATGTATCAATTTCAAATATTGTTTTCTAAAAGAAATTAGTACTCATCTTTTTTTCCAGTTGCTTATTCTGTGCTGGAAAAATATCCTCATCTCCTCCTGCTGTTGTGAAATGGAAATTTTCTCACTGCCAACATTAAGCTGTACTTAAAAACAGTAATTACTTTTGGAATCAGAATCTATTTACATGGAGAATACTGAAGATTTGGGATTTATTTATATGCTATTAATATGCTATCCCTGTTTATAACTATACTTACAAAGTTAAGGACAAAGATTACTGCCTTTGATAAAGGAAGGAATATTGGTCCCCTTAAAAAAGAAAATAAAACATCATTTTATTGGCAGCTTTACGTACTTGAGGTGAAAGAAGAGAGGGAGATACTGTCATGGTTTCAGGATGACCATGTATATGTAGCCTGTGGCTACCTTTCTCACATTTTATTCTAGGTTGCATTCTTACATTAGCTTATTTCTCTAGTAAAGGAGCACAGCTGGAGGTCAGACCTGCAGTCTCTTAGGCTTCTTTTGAAGTTATCAGATCCGCTGCCTCCCAAATGAGGGAAGCAAATGTTACCCTTAGTCCTGGAACTCTGTGAATGGACAACTTTACCATGTGGCTGATCATCAATAACCTGTCACTTAACTAGTCTATGCTCCTTTATGATGATTAATAAGATTACTAAAATCTTAAACAGTAATTCTACCCAACTTAAGGGGTTCTAGTTAATGTACTGCCTTTGGATTTATATTTCGCTCACTTTTTTCTTTATCTTTTCAGGGCCACTGAGGTTTGTGATTATCCATGAAGGATGTATTTACTATTTTAAGAGCAGCACATCTGCATCTCCACAAGGTGCCTTTTCTTTGAATGGTTACAACAGGTGAGTGCCAAAGAACTTATTTAACACCCAAGCTCCTTTCACTTAATACAGGGGGCTGTGGTTTTCATTTCCAACTAAGTTAAACTCAACATCATCTGCTGTTTGGGTTAAGCACTGATCTCAGATTGCAAGAAATGTATTCCTCTCAAATTGTACATATGATATTTCATGTGCTTTGCAATTACACAGCCTTCATATTTTGTAATTTAACCAGTAAAGCTGTTAAAATTGCAGTAGGCTTACTCTTGTTACTGACTTAATGCAGACTTTGCCCATGCAGATACACGTGGATTCTTTCAGACAAATGATCTTTGTTCTCTAATGATTTCAATGATTGTCACAAAAATAGAAAGTAATCAGAAAGGAATATTTATGGAGATACTCATTCAGTGACACTAATTAGCGTCAAATTTAAACTAACTACAAGAGTGATGAGAATGCATGTGAAAAATGTCTGACTCATTTTGCTACACGTTATAAATCTTAATATATGCTTTTTAAGTCAAAGACAAAAATAATGGCTTTCAAGGTAACCAGTACTATCAGAATCTGACTGAGAGCAGCATATGTACAAGGTCTGCTAAGAGAAGTCCAACATAACTTTAGGAAATTACTGTTGTAATTGATACTAAGAAAGGACTAATGAGAGGGAATGTAGAGAAATACCATATTATTGGTCCTAACCACTGCAATCTTGTCGTATTTGTAAATATGTATCTTATTCTTGTACTGCATAATGTTCTAGGACTTTTGGAATAAGGAAAGATTTATTATTAGGATGTGAGAGCTTTCTAACTGATCACAACAATGGCATATTTTATAGGAATGCAGTTGTAAACATTGCAGCTGATTAAAGATTCAAGATTAATTGGTATAAGCTGTAACTGTGCTTTAACTTGGCCATGACACTAGCTTCTGTAATCACATTAATGTAAAAAATACCATGGAATGAGTAAATGCTAGAGACTGTCTCATTGCGTTTTATATATCTGCATTCTAGCAGCCTTGTAGAGACCTTGATTGGAACTGGGACCAGGTCTTGGTTAGTATTATGCACACACATAAGCATTATTGAAAAATAATTTGAAAAGAAAGAATTCATTAGACTTGACAGTTGCATAAGGTTGTGTGAAAACAAGTCACTCTGAGGCTTCTCTGGACTTTCATTAGGCGGTTTTCAGTCAGTAGTCTTTGTGTCAAGAGTGGACAGGAGATGCGAAAAGTGTTGTGTTCACTGGTGATTTGTAATGTATAGTGATGCCTGCTGCTACTATCCCTCCCAGCTGTACCATGGGTATTTCCCACATTAACATCCTTATTAGCCTTACATTAGTGAAATACTTATAGTTCCTTTTGTGGCTTTGTTTTGGACTGGACAGATGCAGAGAACTACAATGGCAGATGCAGAAAATTACAACTTCCAGCTTAAAAGTAGGATTTGGGTTCTAAAAAAGATGCAGTCTCTAGTTTAAAAATAATTTTGCAGTTGACATTCTTCTTAATGGCAGCCTCAGGTTGTTGATACTTTTTTTTCATAGAACCATAGAATAGTTTGGGTTGGAAGGGACCATTAAAGCTCATCCAGTGCCACCTCTGCCATGAGCAGGGACATCTTCACCAGCTCAGGTTGCTCAGAGCCCTGTCTAGCCTGGCCTGGGATGTTTCCAGGGATGGGGCATCCACCACCTCTCTGGGCAACCTGGGCCAGTGTTTCACCACTCACAGTGTAAAAAATTTCATCCTTACATCTAGTCTGAATCCACCCTCTTTTGGTTTAAAACTATCACCCCTTGTCCTATTGTAACAGACCTTGCTAAAAAGTCTTATAAGCCTCATTTAAGTATTGAAAGGTCAAAAATGTTATCTTGATTAGGTACCTAATGGAATGTCAGATGTCTCTGATAATCTCTTTACGTACGTTTACGAACCACCTTCTATAAATATTAATAACTTAGGGAAATACCATATGACATGAGGAAATTGGTGAGTTTAAAAGTTTGGGAACAAGAAAGAAAGACCCAATAATGATTGTAAAAACTTCAATCGGATTTGTCTACGGCTTATGCTGAATAAATCTCAATGTTACTTTTTGATTACTCACAGTCGTAGGATTTTAGTCTCCTTATTTATTCCAAAGGCTTGTAGTGAACATTTACAACCAAATTTTTGTGTGTGTAAGGAATTTCCTTATTTGAGACTCCTCTGAGGGGAAAAAATAAAAAGAAACAAACTAATGCAGTTTGTGAAAGAGGTTGAGTTATGATTGCTTTAAAATAATAAAGTTCAAGAAAGTGTTTATAAGGGAAAAATGGAAAAAATAAGTTAACTTAATATTAGTTCTTATTTATTTTCAACTTTGTGTTTTGATTTCTTCTCTGTGCCTTTCTGAAATAAGGATCACAGGCACCCTAAATACTTCTGGCCATAGTGTGAAGCTTGTGAGTTAATGCAATTCATTAAAACTATTGAACAGGTGAAAACATCCATTTATAAGTCTGGCTAGTGGTTTAAGTAATGCTTTTTCTCTAATTGGTCCTCTTGCATTGTCCTTTCCAGCACTTTAATGGAGAAGTACAACAAATGCACATAACGGGGGTTTGGTGGCATTTTCCTGGGCTTGGGGGTTATTTTTGGTAAGGCAAAACTGGCTGGTAAAACTGCTTTCTGTCAGAGCTTTGTGACTTGCAGAGCAGAAGTAACTTTATAGATTCAGGTTTTTATGAATTGCTTGTTCTGTTTCTCAGGGTTATGCGGGCAGCTGAGGAGACAACATCAAGTAATGTGTTTCCTTTCAAGTTAGTTCACATTAGCAGGAAGCACAGGACGTGGTTTTTTTCAGCTTCTTCTGAAGATGAAAGAAAGGTAACTTTCTTCTTCTTCTGCAACGTAATTTTCCTTGAAGCAGAAAGCGAATCTTGGACTTCTCTAAAATCTAAATGAACTGGATGCACAGCTGTCACTTAAATTTGTATACCTCGTTCTTTGGGCTCCTCTGAACATCAAGTCTGAAGTTTTAACTATTAAATTAGTGTTAGTTCAAGTTGTAATTTAGGGAATGGCTATAAGTGACATACTAGATGTCATGGTTTTCTCCATATTGCTTGTTTTGTTTTTAGCTGAGGCATGAATATGTGCATGTTAAACCTTTGATAAAGTATGAGAACTGTTCAGTGAAATCTCTCACCCATAAACATGCTACGAACAAGTACCTGCTTTAGAAACAACAGCTTGAAATTTGCAAACTGAAAGTTTAATATTTTAATACATTTTTAGAGCATTTTAGATAGTCAAAACATTATGACTGATAAGTCTTCTCAATGTGTATATAAAGTCATGGATAAATACTATTTCAGTGTAGGTTCCTTGCACAGTTACTCTGTTCTTACAGAGGACAGATACTGTGCATCTTTGTTTAACGATTTAAAGATGTATATGTTGCATGTTGTATTTTTATTTAGAACTGGATGCTGTCCCTGAGGAGGGAAATTGATCACTATCATGAGAAGACAGAAACAATAACAGAATTCAGGTATCAATCCTTTAATCTTTATTTGCTTTTTATCCCTTTTGCACTAGCTCTAGACAATGCTGTTCTAAGGTCTTTGTGCCTACAAGTAATTTACTGTTAAATAAAAACAGGTACAGTAAGGCCCAAGACTAAAAGGCCTTCCTGACAGATAGATTAAAGAATACCAAGACAAAAGTCTTTTTAGTAAGAGATCTTTAAATGTCATCTTTGTGTAAAACAAATAAAAACTTTAAAATGAGAGCAGCAATATATCTGGCTGTTAATTGGTAAAGAGGAATAGATTGCTTCTGCTTTTCCAGCATTCTTTCCCAGAGCTGCAGTCCTGCGAACAGACACGTTTACTGTTCCACAACCCATAGCCCAGTGATGCAGAAGGTACTCTCTCTTGTCTCTTGCAGTGACTCTGGTTCTGATGCAGACAGTTTCTATGGCTCCGTAGAACGTCCCATTGATATCAAGTATTCTCATCATTCAGCAGATAACGAAGGTGACAAATCTAGACATTGATAAATAAGATTTTTTTATTTGCTCATCTATTCTGCATTCTGCATGAATTATTCCCATGCCTTAAGCAAACTGATGCAATTTGCAACTATATGTTCTTGTTTTTACAATGTGTGTAGTTGTTGTAATTTTAAATCAGAAGTAGGTATTTTGTGCCATAAAGCGTTAGTAAGAAGAAATGGTAACTAAAGAAATTTAGATCTTTCAAGGAGGTGTCTGACACTCTAATTTAAAATTTTTGTTAAGATTGCATGTTGGAGAGTTTGTAGATTCAGCAAAAGAGTAAAACTTTTGCATATGTCCATAGGTCATAGTGTGGAAATACAAAGTGGTCTTTATTATGATAATTGAATATTATTGACAGTAATTGAATATAATTGTAATAATAGGATACTAGTCACTTAAAAGTATGTTCTGAAAACATGCAGAGACAATGCAGTAAAACACTGACTTTCCTAGTCAAGAAATGTGTTAGTAAAATCCAACATGAAAAGCCTTGCTGCAAGGTTGAGCATAGTTCCTTTCCTAGGCGTTTTCTGATCTTCCTTTTGAGATTTCTAAGGCAGGGTTGATTGGAGCAAGTACTCTCATTTCCTGAAAGGAAATTCCTGGCTATTTTTCCTGACTGGGACAAAAAGGCAGGAGTGAGTCTTTTTAGGAAATCCGGTTCAATTGCTGCAAAGCAGAGGAAAACATTCATCAGTGTTTCATGTAGGATTGTAGTTTAGTACTTCTGTGTTTATGGAAGGGAAGGGTTGTATGCAATATGAATCATATTAAGAGGCCTAGCAGAAGTTAAAATTAGGAAAGTTATAAGAGCTAACTGATAATTTTATCAGATACTTTTACCTTTTTTTTTTTTTTTTTAAATGCATTTCCGTGGGACAATACTGCATATTGCCCTTGAGGCTCTTATCGTAGCCAATGACGAGAAATTACTGCCTAGAAGTAGCATATTTTTCATGTCTTGATTATTCTGACTTAAAGGCAACGTGGAAACCATTTAAGCCATTTGTTATGGTGTATTTTTTTTTTTTTTTTGTTGCCAGAGCAAGGCGAAAGAATTACTTGTTTTGTAGATCACTAGGCTTGCTTAGGCTTCCATATTGCAACATCATCAATGTTTTTGCATTAGAGTTAGGTTCTGGGGATTCTTTTTTTCCAACTGGTTTTGCCAGTGCATCCTTGTAGTTGTGTCTCTGCAACTGACTTGAATTTTTCTCAGGAAGGCTATAACATGAGAAGGTGTCACCAGAAAGTAAATTATAACTTGAAAGATGGAAAAAATTTAACGTGCAGCGTAGTTGATCTCTCTAGTTGTAAGTGATGACTTTCTTAATTGACATAAAAGCTTAAGGAAACGCCTATTCTAAATAGCACAGAGGTGGATGATTTTTTTCTTCACCTAGTTTAAAAAAAAAAAAATGAAAAAAAATTTGTTTATTAAAAAGCAGTAAGTACTTAATACTCTTTCTTGGTTCCAGGAGTACTTATCAGAGTCTGACACATTGATTTTTATCTGCAGATTATGACCAGGAGGAAGAGGATGAGTCTTACTTGCAGCCAGATACTTCCGACATAGTGAAAGATGGTATGTGATTTCTTTCTTTCCCTTCACAAAAGGGCCCATGAAAGGCCACCAATGAAGGCAATATTCCTATAGAATGCCAGATTATTATTTTGGCTTGGTCATATCTTAAGCATTGCAGATGGTAAAATAACTGGAGTAATGCACAGGTATCTATTCTTGAGAGGTATTTAGGGTCAAAATTTCCTAGTAATACCAGCAGCAATTCACAGAAAGTGTTACATACCTTTATGGGCATGTTTTCATGCAGGCCTCCAGCCATGGAACGACCTTTATCTGGTTAGCAGTCTGGAGAAGGGGTCATGCTTTTAATGCAGACTTTTTTTATTTATAGCAAAGGGAAAACTGTGGTGAAAATTGTGCTGACAGTTAAAATGCTTATCCAGTGTTTTGGGTACTGTCAGACCAGATGCCAGTAAAATATCTGAAATCACATAGAAAATAAATTTGAAGAGTCTCATTTTTCGACATGCTCTATTTCCCCTCAGTGTGTCATGTTTTTTGATGTTTTCTTTCTGTAGATATGGTCCTGCCCCCAGCCTACCCACCTCCACCAGTTCCTCATGTCAGAAAAGCTGCCTACTCAGAATCAAGGGCACATTCCTTTGCTGGTAAATCTACTGTGCCAGTACCACCACCGCCTCCTAAGAGAAGCTTACCCAATATCAAACTAGAGGATGACTTAAACGTGAGAGAACCCCAGTTACAGTGCCGAGCTGAACCTAACCTAAAGGTTCAATCTTCAAGCCGGAGACTAAGTGAACAGCTGCCCCCTGTACCCCCTCTGCCTCCTTTCAAAAAGCCTGTGTGTGTCAAAGATTCTGCCTCATTGCCTCCAGAGCCTCTGCCTCTAGCTCAAGTTCTTCCTACCCCAGAAGGATGTGAGAAGCTGAAAACCTTAAACCTTTCACCGCGAACTCCTCCTCCACTACCAAGCAGTAAACCCAAGCCGTCACAGTTTACTGACAAACCAGTAGAGCCCAAAATGCCAAGAGAACATGGTAAACCTGGGCTGTTTGTGCCACCAGTGCTTCCGAAGCCACCTGTGCCAAGCCACCAGCCCCCTGCAATCAAGCCTAGATCAGAGAAGTCTTCAGGTCCCCAGTTACAGTAAGTATGAAAATACAATGCACTATTAAGTTTTTCCTTTGTCTGTTAGTTAGCTCATTGACCGATATATTTCTCAATATTGTATTGACGCTTGTTTCTCTTCCCTGCACCATGTGTCTCTTCCTTGCAGGGTTGTGGTTTTTTGCCTCTGTATTTGTTATTGGAAAATTTTGCAATAAGTTTAGCTTCTGAAATAGTTCAGAAAGAAATAGTAGATAAACTAAACTTTTAAAAAAAGCGACGGCAAAATTTTGTAGTTCATTTGTTTTCAGGTCTGTCTTAAAGACTTTGATTGCAGTGAATGAGGAGTCTTTATGTCAGAACCTAAATGAACTGCAAAAACTATTTTAGGCTTCTGTGGAGATAGGAAATATGTTTCATTTTATATTAACATCAGCTTTAGTAAGGGATGTGGAACTAGTTATGGTGATGAGTCAGATGAAAATATTTTTGTCCGTTGGATCATTTAGCAGCTCTGAAGAACAAGTAAAAAACTCTTTAAAGACAGCACAAGAAAGACGGCGATGCACTGGAGTGAGTCCAGTGGAAAGGCACCAAGATGTTTGGGCTGCTGTAGCACATGATATGTGAGAAGAGGCTGAGAGAACTGGATTCGTTCAACCTTTAGGAAAGCTAATGGGAGATCATGGCTGTCTACTACTACTTACAGGGTGGGTATGGAGAAGGGCAGAGCAAGATCTCAGAGGTCTGCAGTGATCAGATAAGAGGCAACAGGCAGAAGTCACAACCTGGGAAATTACAGCTAGATATTAGGCAAAACATTTCACTGTGTGGATGGTGTAACAGCAGAACAAGTTGCTGTGGAGAGGCTGTGGAATCCCCATCCTTGCAGATACTCAAAACTTGACTGGACACAGCTACCTGAGCTGCCTGGTCTAGTTGGACCTGGTTTTTGCAGGAGCTTGGACTAAACGATCTCTAGAGGTCCCGTTCCAACCTAAACTAACATGTGATTCAGGGGCTAAAAAACTGAAACTTGCTCTTTAGTTCTAGTTTTATTATCCCTTCCGCATTTTGTCTGTATTTGTTTTGTTTTCCTGAGGAGATGCCCTTCAGTTTCTGTTCTGTTTCTGCCAGGAGATCACCACCAGATGGACAGAGTTTTAGAAGCTTCTCATTTGAAAAACCCGCACTACCCTCCAAGCCAAACCAACCTGATGATGATTCTGATGATGACTATGAAAAAGTAAGATCAAGCAGATGATGCGTTCTCAGAGAGTATTTTTTTGTTGATTATGTATAGTTTTGGGAACGTTTCAAATGCATATTGCAGGAAAAAAATATCTTTCTGAAAACACAGCTCTGTGTGGGTTGTGAGGTTTTTTTTTAAATTTTATGTTAGTTTAATTTTTTTTGAGCTTTAAGAAATGCCTTGATAAATTCTGGATATTAATAATGGATATAAAGGAAGAAGCAGCATAAAGTTCAAATCACCATTAATAACTTCAGATATTAGTGGCTGTAGCTTATTTACATAACAAGTTCCTGACATTATTAGTCGTCATTGACTTACACAGTGATTTATTTTCTTTGTATTTTTTACAGGTCGGGCTGCCGGCTTCAATATTTCTTAATACCTCTGAATCCTTCGAAGTTGAAAGGTAAACTGTTACTTTAAAATAGTTGTTTAGAAGTCCTACAAAAACCTTCACTGAATAGTACTCCAAAGCTCATTTTTATAGGTACAATTTGTGTTTAAAAACATAATAAAAGTATTTAAATTCCTTTAATGTGGAAATGACTTTTTAGGGGAGTTAGTTGAGTGCTCATGTATCAATTGAAAATGCATACTACTTGCAAAGTGATTTCACTCCATCTGGAGAAGGTTGTTCTGCCAGGGTGCTGGATGGGACAGAAAGCCAGATCTTCTGAGCTGTGTTGCTGGTTCAGATGCTAGAACAGTGAAATTCTTTCAGCTATGATGTACTATGAATTATTAGAACGGACACAGAGATTTGTAATAAGAATGTTAAGAATCTAAGCATTTTACTTACCTGATTCAGAAAATGCTAACATGCGTAATTACTGTATTTTTTTAGGACATTTAAAGCTAGTAGCCCTCGGGGACAACCACAAAACGGATTGTACTGTATTAGGAACTCATCTACTAAGCCTGGAAAGGTAACTTGCGATTGCTGAAGCTATCTCCCCAAACCCTTTTTGATTTAGAGATAAAGTACTGAAAAATTTAGATGTGCTCTTTCCTTAAAGCAAGAAAATCTGAGACAATCGCTATCAGAACTTCAGTGATTCCTCAATAATATATTGATTTAGAAGAGCTTATTAACATAGACTGAATATGTTGTATTTTTCTTCTTCAAGGTATTGGTTGTATGGGATGAACCAGCAGAAAAAGTGAGAAACTACAGAATCTTTGAAAAGGTTAGTAGCTGCACTGTGTGTGCGTGCATATATATGGGCATGTGTATATATATATGAATTTCATGTATATATATGTGTATAGGTATATATTGGAACTAACAAGTTAAAGTCTAAACAATTTTTCATTCCTAAAAGTAAAAATAAGCTGATTTACAAATATCTGGTCTAAGATGAGAGTTGGAGTACTCAGATCTGGGCTTTCTAGTCACTGTATTGTGCAAGGGATGAACTAGCTGTAAATGTCCACATCCAAATTTCAGCTCCAGTCAAATCCTAAAGGAAGGAATATTAAATTCCCAAGTTTAATTTGAACTTATTTGTTTAATTGACTAGTTGGCAAAGCAGTATCTTCTTTGAGAGAAATTCTTAGTTCTGATGATGATGTTTGTTGGGGTTTTTTTTGTTTTGTTTTGTTTTAAACATTGAGTTGGAAAAATTACTGTCAATGATTATATATGTTTTTGTTCTACAACAGGATTGCAAGTTTTACCTGGATTCAGACATCATGTTTTTGAACATGGGAAGTTTGGTTGAATACTACAGCACTCACGTCTTACCCAGTCATGACAGCCTGATTCTTCGGTATCCTTATGGTTACTCTAAACCAAGGTGACATGACTGACAGAATTCACTGACGCTTAAGACAAATGGTTTCTCTACTGCCCTTGAATTAAATGTGGGCTCCTGCCACTGTTGGACATCCCGTTGTTTGCACACAGAAACTGAGTCTATTTCAACCATTTATTCTCGTGTGAGTTGGATATAGACTCATTCTAAGGAACTCTTGGTAAAACCTTACAGTCCAGATCAGTGGATTTTATGGTCTTTTTTTTTTTAAAAAAAAAAGATCTGAACTGATTACGCTGTGAAAGCTGTCCATGACACCTACACCTTTTATAAAACTGCTGCTATTACTAATCTCCTTGGAATATGGAAGAAGCGGTCTGAATACAACCAATACAGAAGGGGTAACTTCTGAACGTATATCAGAATTTACTTGTGACAGGGAATACTAATACTCTGACTTGAAGGTATTGCTCCTTAAGTCAGCACTGGTGCTCAACTGAGAGTTTTTGTATTACTTGTATAGTTGACGTGTAAATAATGAAGACTTCTGTGCAAATAATTTGGTTTACTGTAGGTAAAGATAATCAGGAAGTGTGGTTTTTTTTTAAGCCACCTCATCTGCAAATGTATCTTCTGATTACAGTGTCTGCAGTAATCAATATCAGGGTACTATCCAACTGATACAGTTGTGGCATCCCCTGTGTCACTTAATGATGTGCACTTCAGGTAGGTGTGGAATAATTATTGGGAGCCCCATTCCTTAGTTCTGAACTGGAAGGGTAGATGCCACGAGTGTTTTTACTAGAAAGAGAAAGGACTACTTGAGATCAAAGGGGAGGGGAGGGAAGGAATCTTCTAAATCCCCCAAATTCTGAGTAGCAGTTTTCTCTCACATTGCCATCATCAAAGGTTCTTTAAAACGAAACAACAGAAAAACGAAACCATGAGTGTGATGCTATCACACCATAGATCTCTATGGTCGGTCTTTTAGGATCAAGTTGTCAGTCCGGCTCTAAGGCAAAACATACTGCCCTGGTCTACTTCTTGTAGATCACCATGAATCTTTCCATTATTAAAATCACTACTCAGTTTGTAGTTTCGTGCAAAAAAAAAAAAAAAAAAAATCTGTTTTTAATGTACTGTCAGCACTATCAGACTATTGGTGATGGGCATTAGCAGGGTGCTTGTAAGATTTGTTTCCTGATATTTTGGGGACAGGTATCCTAAAACCAAGGGCTTGATATTTATGTCAAAATTACCCTATTCCTAAGTTTTAATAAAAAAGATAAATTTGTTTTAATGACCTGTTAAGTAACTTTGATTCAAAAGTACTGTTATAATGGTCTTATATACCTAAAAATGTTTACAAACTTGTAATAATATTTTTTAAAAAATCCCGTCACTCCTGAAACAGGAGAGGGTATGTAGTTTCTGTCAATCTGAATCCGTATCCATAAACTTCATTTTTTCTGTCACCTTTTCAAAGTTTATACGTCTGTTTTAATCTTGTTACAGTTAGATGGTCACAACTTCAAAAAACATAAACAAAACCACTATAGAGTAAGAATTTTCTATTTATGAAAACAGTAGACCAGGATTTAATCCCTAGGGGATTCTCCTTAATTAAAAATATGGTGGTATTAGGACCATGCATAGGAATCGAGGCAAGAAACTCCGCCTTTGTCTTTTGCAAGACACAGACACAGTATCAGTCTTCTGATCTCTGTTCCCACTGTAATAGGTTTTATGTGTGTAAAGAATATGCAGTACTTAATTTCAGATTCTGTTGAATATTGGATATTTTTAAGATTCCAGTTCCTTTTATTTTAAATGAATATCCCTGTGGTTCACTGCCCTGATATGATCCACTCTGTAAAGAGCTCAGCCATTTTAAAAGATATTTTTGGCATATAGAGATATGTATATCAGAGCAAGTTCTAGGATCTTGCAGTATTTACACATACTGTTTACAGAGTAAATTCTTCTCTGTCTGGGAATAATTGACTTCATTGTGTTTCGACAGTCATACTTACAGTATGCTATCATTGTGGCCCTATTTAGATGTTGTAATTTTTTTTGCAACCATATACTCTTAAGATTTTTAAACCATAAAAATACTTCTGTAATCCAATACATATAAAACATCACACTGTCTTTACCTGTGTAGTAGAGTATTTGCAAATATGTAAGTTTTTGTGTTAATTTCCTTTTTTATATAAATGTATATATTTCTGAAGTGGATAAACTTTCAAGGCCAGTTCGCCTGATCTTGTGCAGTCGTCTTTAACGTCATGGGGGTGTGTGTTTTAATGCTTTTGTTTGTGGTTGTGTTAAATAGTGCTTGATTCTTCTAACTGTGAAGTAAGAAGAGTTTGTTTTCAGCCCCCTTAGGAAGCAAACCTTCATGTAAGCAATACTAAAAGAAATTTGGGATTCTGGTCATCAGTGTCGCTGGGGGTGGAAATTATCCATTTTTCATTTCAGAGTTTCTCAGGTGCAGGGTTGAGGACTGAAGCACTCAGTTTATCTATGGACACAAAAGTATGACCAAAATCAAAAGAGCGTCCCAGAGGAACGGAAATGTTTGAGCAGGTCTCCAAAGGTGTTCTTCAGGAGCTTGCTTGGGAAAAGAGGACCTTCCCATTTCCCAACACCTGGCAGCCCTGCTGCTCAGAAATATCACTGTGACCTGGTAGGTTTACAGCTGAGGGTTGGCACAAGCACGGTAGGCTTACAACCTCTAGTAGGCTTACATTTCTGACATCTCCAGAATTCAAAGTAGGAGATATAGATAAGGATGTACTAGGTAATCCCCTTGTCCCTCCAGAAACAGGTAGAAGGGTTCCAGATGAATCTGCAATCACTGAAGCTCTGTCTTCTGAGTCATCTTTCTCCTACACACTATTCTAGTCTTTTTAATGCAGAATTAGATGAAGTTAAGTTGTTCGTAGGGAGGAAAGGCACAGCTAGAGCGCATGGCTCATAGTCTGTCTCCTATATCTCTTACTAACCTGACTCCTCTTTCCTTCATCACAAATCAGCCTCTTGCATCTACGACCTACTGGAAGCTCCTTAGCTTTAAAATAGTTTGTGGGAAAGCATAAAAGCAGTGTTTGGTAGGCCAAAAAAATGCAATTTGAGAGTTTGGTAATGTCCAAGTCAAAATAATTGATACTAGTTTGGAAAAAGTCTTGCCTCGTGTATCTAAACTTCCAAGAAAAAGTGTTACAGGTGATGTTTGGGGGCGTTATCGCTCTTCTAGGGAAAAAAAATTAGAATGGTTTTGAAAATAAAAGTTTCAACAAGGGACTGTTAATCAATAAGTAGCGTGTCATAAAAAGTAAACGGATATCCAGACAATTTTTCTATGACAATAAATGTGCTTTGTGTCTGCAGCTTGTCAAGTATTCCCTAGTTCAGAACTCCAGTTTCTAGAAGAATGTAAATACGCAGTGAGAGTATTCATGGCCTCTGGTGCCTCATGCTTCAGAAAGTTCAAAAGGACACTAAGATTTCTGATGCATTAACATGATTATTTTGAATCTGGGGACATCTGCTGGTAGGCTGTTCTGTGCAGGGTTCCCACTGCCAGGAATCCAGTTGCTGAGCTCATGCACAGAAGTCATTTGAGAAGAAATCAATCTAAAGTGACTTTGGATAGAAGCTGGAAATTGAAGCTTAACTTCATTTGATAACTTCATGGGCCAGGTCTTTGAAACTTCAGACATTTTTGGCTTATCTTTTTCATCTAAGTAGCAATGTTATTTAGCAAAATTACTCATCTGAATGTCTTTTAACCTAGATGACAATGAAATTAATTGAGTTTTATATTCCTGTGTTTAAATTATTCTTAAGATAAACTGTGAGGTAGAATTTACATAATGGCCATCTGAGCACCACCTAAATTATCTCCATCATGAAGCATTAGAGAGTTATTCTGAACATTAAATACTTCACCTAGCACATGATGTTGCCATAGTTTCTCTCTTACTAAACAGTGAACTCCTTGAAGTCAAGGAGGTTTTTTTTCTAGCAAAGGGAGTTCTTGAGATGACCATGAGTACAGCCTCTTAAATAGGAGGGCTCATAGTTCTTTTACTATAAATACTCAAGGTACAAAAATACGAAATGACAAATGCTACTAAAACTTTCAGAGTAGATAGCATTTGAGCTCGCTTTAAAATGGGATAAACCAAAGTGATTCAGTTCGGTGGGCTTAGGGTACATAATAAGTCTTGTAGCACAGCCAGCCCCAAAATCTATTCCTTCAGGTCTTCCATTCCTGCCTCTTAATTACAGGATGGTCATTACTATCCCTCACCTGTATCTGCTCCCTCACAGCATCTATTTAGCAGAGAAGTGTGAAATCGAGCTAGTTGGGTTCATGATGTGGCCCTAATTGTCATGTAATCTTAGAGATATTGAATCATTTTTAATATAATGTTACTGGCACATAACTCTCCTGAAGCTGGTTTGCACAGCTATGACAGTAACAATAACTGTTTGCAGGATGAGATCTCTGGAATTGCAGCTGGGACAAAAATAAAATTTCTAATAGTACTTTTGGCATAACCTTACCTACATTGACTGACTTCAGCAATACTACATGGAAGCCATTAGATTTTATTAATGCTGCTATACACAGCTGAAGTTAAGAGAACCCATTACATCATTTTTAAAAAGGCATTTAAGTTCACTAATTTCAAAGAAAAATACCTCACAGGCTTTTCAGTAGTAATGCTACATGTGCGTAAACTCGCTTGTACCAGCACCAGCAGAGTCCCGGCTGTCAGTGAGATACACGGCACTTCTAGGGCTGCTCTTGGGGTATTTTGTATAGATAATTTGTGTTTATCCACGTGTTCCCTCCTGCCGCTCTGGGTCTGGTGTGACCGATCAGGAACTGGCTTTGACTCTGCTGGCACCTGACAAGGATGTTTCAATGCTAAGAATCCTGTTTTGAAGGCCCATGGGAAAACTAGCAGAGAATTCACATACTGGCATTGCTTTATTTAGAGGAACCAGAACTTTGCCTGAGAAATGGAGTAAAACATCTGCATGAGGTGAAAAGGAATGATGACGTGAGGGAAGCAAGTCCTGCCCAGTCAACAGATTGTCAGGATAGAACAGTTCTGGCAGGCCAGGAGGGAAAGATCTGTTTTGATACGATCATTGTGAGTTTACAGGTAAGAAAACTGACCTGGAACTGCTTATGTGGAAGGAGGGCACCCCATACAAAGCAGATTTGTGACATCAACCTAGTACTGTGCTTCTCACAGGTAGCTGTAAATAGTCTGATCATCAAGGATTGCTAATGCCAGGTAAAGAGGTCAGTTGCATAAAGATAATTGTACAGTCTTATTTTCCTGATCCCTAGTAAAGCCAAACTAAAGTAATTTGTAAATTGATACATTCGTATTGACTCTTTTATTTGAGACATTATGATGCACATTGAGTCTGCTGCATGTTGAGTGCTGCTGATGCTTGAGCCTGCTAAGGGAGACAACTTAGTGCGGATGAGTCAGCAAGTGGAATGTGTGTACCACCAAACTTGTGCTATCTGTAAATATGTGGTAGTATTTTTCTGTTTTTTGAAGGACCAGTAACCATTCTCCAGTCCACGTGCAGGTGTGCATACAGCAAGTGCAAGCCTTACTGGCAACAAGCTTGTCTCAGTCATTTTCCCAGACCCCTCACAAATAGCTCGAAGATCTTGAAGGAGTCAAGTACCATAGGCTGAAAAGTACCACGTGGTTCGTATTGTATCTTCTGTTGCAGCTGTAACCCAGCTGGTAAGAGTTGTCACGGACAAGTTCTCCATGTCTTAAGCAGTTTTTTTAGATTGTCTTTGGTGCCGTGTTTCTGCAGCACTGCATACTATGTTGGTATGTATGTGCCCTCCCTTATGTTTCCACTTGTGTAATCCTACCTTTGCCTTCACACCAGCAATGCCCTTCCTGCAGCTGGCTGGGAGGCAGCTCAGGAACCTGGTCATGCCAAAAACTGAACTGGCAAGATTAAGTGTCATGCATCAGCTTTCGCAGTCTTGGGCTGCAAAGCGAGTTAGTTGAGTCGGCTGATTCAGCAGAAAACTGGCCTCACCCCCTCCCTCACCTGCTATTTTTCCTTTGGATTAGCCAGGTGAAACAATATCTTCTCTGGCTTCATGATTATGGGATATGATACAGGTGGAGGGCGGGGAAGGGGACAGCAGGAACCGGTAACCTTAGGCAGGTCACAGGTTAGGACAGCAGAAGAGAGGAGAAAAGGAACAGCACTTTCCTGCAGCATTTACCCCATGGATCAAACAGGTGCGATGATAGAACACATCATTTGATCTGCTTAAGCTGCTTGTGACATTGCACCTGGTAGTTAACACAAATACTTTAAGTCTGCACTGCTAGTGGAAGAAATGACCCTGCTCCCCCCCCAGGCCCTGGGCACTGCTGCCATCCTCAACATCCCCCTCTTGGCTCTGCTTGTCTTACAGCCATGCGCTGAGCTGCATAGGAAAAACATTCATTTTAAACCAGTATTTTTTTACTTAGTTAGTTTTAACATGGATCCATTCTCCCATGTACTTCACCAGACAAGAAGAATAGAGTGCTTTGTGTGTTGGATGCTATGGTAATGAAAGAAAACAGAGGTAAATAGTGTGCCAAGGTGAAGGAGAGTTTTGACAGACAGTCATCTGCAGGCCAAGGGGAAGACAATGCATGAGGCACGTGGCTGGACCTTGCAGGTGCTGAGCACCTGCGGATTGCATTGAGGAGACTTTGAACCAGGACAAAAGTGGGTTATCTGGTGTGTAAACACATCCACTGGGTTTAACCAGGTTCAATACTAGACAGGGGAAGTGACTTTAATGTTTCGGGCTTATAGCAACAGTTCTTCCAAAGAAAAGTTAAGACATGATTTGCCAGTTATTAGGAATTACACTAACATGTGTCCTATTGTGGGATGTTTTTGATTAGGCAGATCTATGTCCAGCAGTGTCTTCATGTCAGATGTGCCATAATCGTTCTGTGTCATCACTTGACAACTGAACCACTATTTGCGGTGGTTGAGTCCACATACAGTTTTTCGTATATCTGTACGGCCTGCTTTTCCATTCTGAACAGTGAACAAATGAAGATTATTTGCCAGAAAGCATGAACTAGGTAAGTGGAGTGTGTTTCCTCAATGGAGGTGCTTGGAACAGGCTAGATTCCTCCCATATCCCAAGGGAGAGATGTTTACAGCTCCTGAAGCACCCATCAGGTTCTGCTAGCAGGAGTCTGCTTCTGAGCGTGTGGATAACTTGGGGGTGGGGTACGCGTAATGGAGAAGAGTTTAGTGTTTCTGAAAGCGTGTTCCCAGACCCCCAACTCTTCATTTGATTTCAGGCAGGGACTATACTATACTATACTATACAACAGTTTCCAAAAAGAAGTGCAAAGCAGCAGTGTTAAAGTGATACGGAAATGATAGTAAAAATTTACAGAAAACAAAAACAGCTACCAGAACAAGTTAACTTTACGGTGGGTGCTTTATTTGCAGTGACTAACAGACTGTGGGATTACACTAGCCATGCACAAAAGATCTAGAAGATCTACAGGGATGATTTATGAAGATCTAACCAGGCCTGCTATGTACAAGCTATACAGTGTACCTGCACGCTTCCCGAGCCCAGGATACAACTTCTCATCACACTGGAATTATTTAACCGGCTTAAATACCTTCAGTTTTGACAGATGTGTCTAACCCCCACCAACGCGGCTCTCAATTCCGACTCCCCTCACTGGATATCTGCGCTTCTGCATCCATCTCGACCTGCCTGGGGCTTCCAGCTCCCAGACACCGTCACCGCTGCGTGCGGAACAACCTTTATCGTGACGCGTCCTTGCCAATTACTCGATTGCTGCCCCTATCTCACAAGATAAGCTGCCCAGACGGCGCGCTGCTGCTTTCTGAAGGGATCCAGCTCCACAGAAACCCCTTCCCCGCGGCGGGGGAGCCTCTTTTGGGTCGTTCGCGAGTCCCCCGGCGCCCCCCGGACCCTCCCGACCGCCGGAGCGCGGCCCGGCCCGGGGAGACCCACTCCCCGCTCTCCCCCCGCTTCGCGCGCGTCCCGCCGGCCAATGGGAGAGCCGCTTAGTCGCCGAGCGCGCGCGCCCTCCAATGGGCGGCGCCGTTGTTGGCCTGCGGGCTCGGGAAGCCGCACCCTGTCAGGGTGGCTGTGGGGAGGAGGGAGCGGCGGGAGGCGGGGCGGAGGCCGGCGGCGGAGGCGGCATCGTCAGGGGAGCGTCTGCAGCGGCCCCTTCTTTCCCGCTCCCTCTTGCCGCCCTTTCTTATCTGTCCTCGGGTGAGCGCCGCGGCGGGGGGCGCACGGGGGGCGCCGCTGGTAACGGTCCGTGGGGAGGCGGGGGGGCGCAGCCGTTAACGCTTCTCGGCGGGGCGCGGGCGGTGAGGGGGAGGCGGGCGCTGCGGAGGGGCGCAGACGCTGCGGGGAGGGGAGGAGGGGGGCGGCGAGGCTGGGGCGCAGACGCTGGAACCAGCTTGTTTAGCCCGGGGCGGCGGGGAGGAGAGAAGAGGAGAAGGGGGCGGTTGTCTCTGCCTTGGAAACAGGCGGCGGGCGGGTGGGGGGTGTGCGTGGAAAAAAAAAAAACCACACAGAAAACACCACGAAAAACAAACGAGCTGCCTGCGGTGAGGGGCCGTTGCGGGGAGGGAGGGTTGCGGGTCTCTGGGGGTAGGGTGAGGTGGGTCTCCAGCCGCCGCATGGGATGGGGCGGTGCGGGGCCGATGCGGGTTGAGGGGGCAGGTTCCTGGCAGCGCTGTCTCAGCGAGGCGGGTCCCCCTGCCCGCCGCCAGCCAGGTGGGATGGGGATGGGGATGCTGATGCTGCTGCTGTTGCCGCCGCAGGAAGCGGCTGCTCAGCGTATAAATCTCCATTGCACCCAAACGGCGCGTCTGCTGCCTCTTCCCCCACCGCCCCGCTGCTTCACCTGCCCCTTCTTCTAGACTTGGAGATGACCTGCTGATTACGCTTGGCGAAATGCGTAGAGTGTCCAAATGCGTTAGAATGCGTTAGAGTGTCCAAATAGTCGTCCGCAGAGGACGCAGGAGCGAAGCGGAGATGTGATGCGTTTGTGCGGTGTTATTGATTGGCCGGGTACCAGCAGCGGCAGTTGTTTTGTTTCCTCTGCTGGAAGGGGTATCTGTAGTAGCATTTCTGGTATCTGCTTTTGATACAAAATGTCACGTCTCCCTGCATATAATTACTATGCAGTCTCTATGCAGCTTTTAAGGTTGATTCTCAAGCTACGTTTGCTTTAGGTAAAACTAGCAATTAGGGAGGGGGAAAATCCAGTCAAGCTGGAAAAATATCCATGGCTGTACTGAGATAGGGGGCTAGGAATAGCACTGGGTTTAAGTCTTTCATGAGATACAGCTGCAGCGCAGTGGTGTAAGCTTGTTGCTGGTTTTGATTTATTCTCTGCTTTTTGTAAAGTTGCTATGGATCATAACATTATCATATACCAAAAGTACTCTGTTTTCTTGCTTGGTGACTGAGGTCTTTATATGAAGCTTTACAAAACATGTCTAGCTTCAGCTTAGGAATTCTCAAACCACAGCTACTGCTAGATAATTTCTGTATTCTTTGCTGAAAGCTACAGGTACCTCCATGTATGCAGACTATTTATGGCTCTGGGTTCTTGCAACGTGACCGAATGTGCTAATAGAATACTCAGCACTTCTTAACTGCCGCAAATTCATTATTTTTTTTTTTTAATAAAGTGTTTACTTTTACAATAAACAAATACAAACTGTTTCTGAAATAGGCTTCCATTTTTCTTTATTAAATTAATTGATGTAACGATTCTGTGCATCAATAAGGAAATAATCTTTTTAGAGCTGTTGTATAATTGAGGAAAAAACGTGACTATTGACTGGCTCCTTAATTCGGAAGCAGGTGGCTTTGGCGATTCTTTATATTCACTAAGCAGATTTGATGTGATCATGTAAAAATAAGTCTTAAGTGAACATAATGTTCTGTGTAGTTTGCCTCAATTACAGAATTTAAACTTGGTGGTTTCCAGGAAGAGACAATTGCAAGTTACATCTTTGCTGTAGCAAGATAATATGTGCATTACTATGTTTGCATGTTTAAGTATCTTGTAGTTTTACTGGAGTTCTGTTTTTTGTATGAAGTGCCACACTGAGGAGAGTGCTTTTTAGCCAAAAGCTGTTGTATTGCCCAAATATTTTCTTTTTATGGTTGACTCTTATAAAACGATTTGAGAAATCTGAACATTTGTGCTTCATCTGAAACGATCATTTTTGCTAGTGTGTTGTGCCAGTGAATTCATTAGAGTATGGTTCACTAATGCTGTAGAGTGAAGAAGGTCACTTACTGAATCAGTATTTTTCTGTGACAGTTCTTTTTAGCTGTCTCCAACAGAAAATGACTCAGCTCAGTTCTCATTCTTTGCAATTCATCATCAATATTAAATGTATTTTGCATATACAGAATGGAATAGTTTGAGATTATATGGACAGACCCATTTGACCGCTGTGAGACTTTGACAGGCATGAAGATAAAGCTGCTTCCGCCCCATTCAACTCTCAGTTTTTGAAGGGCAGCTTCACAGCATGAAGTGCTTTTAACAAATCTCCTCACCCAACATTCTGTGACTTGCTATAGGAGGAAAAAGCTGACTTTTTAAGTAGCCGTTTTTGTTAATAAATAGAATGAAACCTCCAGTTGTAGCATTTTAAACTAGGAGAAGGATGCTTAGCGTGTTGGTTGCTAGTAAGCATACAGCTTCTATGTGACAAGTGTTTTCTAACTCTGGGGAGGCTGGACAGTAAATCTTGTACCCACTGCTTTTCCGAGTTGTAGAAATAGTTTCTTAATTATTTAAGAACTGTAGCAGCAGTGAATAGTGAGTAATTTGTAAATCCCAAACCGTTGATATGCAAACGAGCCAGTCCTGCTTTGAGGGAAAAATTTGCAGTAACAAAACTTTGCCCACTACTTCTGTGAAGGAGAGCATATCAAAGAGGTGCTGCTTCTGTTGTGTAGTGAGGACACCTGAAGCATGAGGACGTGAAGTAAAAAATAATGCTAAATTAGAATTTACTCTTGGGCCATGCTGTATGGCAGAATCTCAGATAACAATCTCTGAAACAGCACTGTTTTCATACTATATGTAATTCATACTATAACTAAATATTCTTAGACACTTTCAGGGTGGTAGACACTTTATATTTTAAAAGTGATTGTGAGCGGATATAATGTAAGTTTAAACTGCTGATTCTGTTGTGCAGGTCATTTAACATCTGCTGAGGAACCTGTCTAAAACTCTTCTGTTAAATTATAGATATTCTGTATTAACAGATTCAAAAGCAGGTATTTTTTAGCATAGTAGAAGTTCCTAGATTACCTGAGTTTTGCAATTTTCATTCATGTAATTTAATCAGCCTTCTCAGGGGAGAACATTACCTAGTCTTGCCACTTATTCAGCATTTCTTTTAAAAATATACTCCTTTTTGGTAGGGCTGAGAACAGTAGCTGTACAAACCAGTTGGTAAAGAAAGGTCTAAAGTGTGAATCATGTAAACCAGTTTATTTCCTGAGGAAAGCTTCTTGTCATTAGAGGTGGTAATGCTTTAAAATTACTTATTTTACAGATAATTTGATCTATGATGATTTTTACTTCAAAATTACCTTTTTATATAATTTTAAAGTATTGTGTGTATTATTATAGGGTTCTGTAGTAATTTAATGGAATGTTCGACATAACTTTATAACATCTGTTATCATCTTAGTAAGCATCTGTTGATTATTGAGAATAATCTTGATAATCTTTAGTCGAATTGAAGCAAATAACTGGTCTCTTTCCTTACCAGTCAGATGATGGTGTTTACTGTGGTTTTGTTCAGAAGCTGTAGTGGTTAGTAGCTGCAAAAGTTGTAAGGGGAGAGACTCCAAGAAACACTGATTTTAGGACTACCGCGTTTTCAAATCAGCTATAAGCCGCGGGCTCCAGTTTAACTTTCTAACCAATGGTCCTGGTCTTGAATAAAGTTTAAATATTACTGCTGCTTTGGGGAATTTTAAAGTCTAATTGTTCTTCATTTCAGGGCAATTTTTTAGTATAGAGATGGATTTGAATAACTACTACCAGTCAAGCTGGCTGACTGGCATGTATGTTTGCTGGCTTTGCTGGATTGACTCTTTGACAGTTAAGAAGCAGCTGAAAATGTTGTCCTTGAAGCTGTAGCCAAACAGGATTAACAACTTCTTCAGCACCTTCCAAACTTCCTCCTTTTAACCTTACTTCTTAGGTGGCATTTTGAGAAATTATCTCTGCCTGCTCTGTTAAATGCAGTTATTACTCAGGGAAAGATCAACCTTCTAACCTCAGATCAGTTGTGTTAGGAAGCGGGACATCAGAAAAGCTTTTCACTATCACTTATTTGAGTGATTTTCCCTACAGATTAATTATAAATCAGCATGCGTGAAAGCGCGTTTCAATTCAGTTTTAAAACTGGGATGTTAAGAGCTACTCTTTAAAACTGAGATTTGGAGTTTCTGTGCTTGTCTGACTAATGACATACTCCTTTGTGTTTTTAATTGACCAATGTATTGCGTTTTGTCTTTTAAAATTATTGATTTTTACACCATATGTTATGTATGGTTTTCAGTTTTTGACTTATGAAATCTGAAAAGATAGGGTGTAAAATATTTCAGAGTTTTGAGATTTTCTTCCATATACCTAATTCTAATTGAATTGCGGAGAAGGATCACGGAAACAGTGAGCAGTAAATGCAGTCAATCAGTAACAGTTTATGGTGTCTTTGATACTTTCACATCAAATGTGTAGATAAATATTGAGCTATGGTACATTTATGCACTGAAGATTAGGAGAAAATGAAATTACTGTACCTAAGATCATCTAGGTTTTTGCTTGGAGTCCGCAAACATCTAAAAGCAGCTTTGGACTAAAGACTGTAAATTGACTTGCAGTCATGGAAACTTATTTTAGTTTATTTTGGGTTTGTTTTTGTATGTATAAATTTCAAATTCTTGTTGTGATGATTTTGTCTCTATCTTGGTTTAGATCTTGAACCTCGAGAGGTCTGATATACTGTTTCAGCATTAGTATAGCTAATGCTGGATTAAACCAGCAAGCATCTGGGAAAACCTCAACCTGTGAAGATTGTTTTCTGTGGTTGTGTGTTGTTTTTGCTGTACACTACTGCGCATAAAGTTGCTGTTCCTGCATTATGACTGTGGAGATGAAAGATAAGGGCATACTTTGTGTTTAGTCTTCTATTAACAGATGAAACAATTTCTTTAGGTATTGTCGCTACAAAATATTGCTGAAAATCTATAAGGTATGTATGCATGTGAAACATCCATTCCATCTAAAATTTGGCAGAAGAAGCCATTGCTGCCGTTGTGCATTAACTGAGAGATGCAGTGTACTTGTTTTTTTTCCTCCAGAAAAATCTCACCTGACAAAGCTTTGCATAGTAATCTTGAATCAACACAACTTAAAGCATTCCAAAGTTAAAGGGACTTATTTTATTTTTCTCTTCAACTGCTGAACCTATTAGCTTACCTTCAGCTAAATTTAACAGGAAAATGGTGACTTCAGACATGCAAAGTTTTTGCCAGTAATGGGATAATCTGAAGGTGAAGGGAGGAGCAAGGATGGACTCACACAGATGTAAGGGGGAACATGGGGACTTGGGATAAAAAAGGATCAATAGGGAAACATAGGAGACCTCAACTGATAGGAAATCATATTTTGTTAGTTCTGCCATCTTTCTCTAGGTGCTTTCAGTTACTGAAAGTTTTAAGTGTTGCTTCATTTTTAAATGTCCCTTTAAGTTTCCATATGATTTGAATAACAGATTCAGTGTAAAGCATGAGATTCTCTTTTGATTCCAAACTAAAAAAAGTGTTGTGGTTTTTTGTGGTGGTGGTGGTATGGGGTGTTTTGTTTGTTTTTTCCTTCCCCCTTTCCCTCTTGGACTTAAACTAAAATTTTTAGATGGTAAGTTTTCGAAGATATTCTGGTAATTTCGGTTATAACTGATAACTTGGAAGCATTTCCAAACAATTTTGTGTATTTGTGAGTGAAATAAGGATGAAGATGTCAGGAAAGTGGTGTTCATTTTTGTAAGTTGTTTTTCGTAAGGTGTTGGTGGCCAGAAGTATAGCATAAAAATTTATTTGATTATGTAGAACATTTGTGGTACAGTATTAAATTATTTTGGAACCTATTAATAGGCAGGAATAATAAATTAATAATCTCTAGTTGTTTGCTTAGATCTCAACTGTGCATGCAAAATTAATCTGTTTTTTTGTTTGCTTATATAGGGATCTCGGTAAAAAATTAGTAAATTCTTTAAAGATTTCCCAAAACAAGTGAATCATACGTGGCTTTGATGGAGAGGGAGATAAAATATATATATGCTTAATCTAAGGGAAAGATAGTATGTCTTTTATGTGTCAAGGAAAGGTGGTGGGCTTCTGTGCCTTGGACTCAGAGAGGACCATCCCGTTGTTCTCTTTGACTGCTGCAAGTTGTAACTGAATGTCTGCCTCGATGTTTTTCCTGCTTTACTTCAATCTGCTTTAGATTGTGCTAATCTTGATGCTGCTGAGTTGTGTGGATCATCTTACACTGACCTGCTTGCCTCTCTCTTGGAAAGAGAGGATGTTTGTGATTGCAGCATCAGGTAAGGATTTTGACAGGTGGGACATTCACTTCTGCATCTGCCATAGTCTTTATTGTTGGTCTAGGACACTTTCTTTGACTCGGTTCCAGTCTGTTAATGGAGATGTTGGTTTAAGGACAAAGAAACTCCAGCTAAAATGCCTATACTCTTGCTTCACAGTTGTGGAATGATAGTTCTGCCAGTATCCTCCACTTTTCCCTCACTGCAGCAACTTGGGGAGGAGCCAGGAGCCGAGAACACAGTGAACGGTTTGCTGCACAAATTGGAGGGAGGTAGTCTCTCAAGCTGTCCTCCGGCCTGCATGGCCACCAGAAAATAAAGAGCATTTTGGCAGCTGGTCAACAAAAGCCAGAAGTGGTGAACAGAAGGCTGGGAAGCCTGGTTAAAACCTGAATGTCAGCCAGAAAAGCTGGATTTAGGCAGTCTTGCAAATTATGAGGGCAGCCTTATTAATTGAGCATTCTGGCTGGTGGAAAAGTTGCCTGAGGCTTAGAGTATTAATGGGTCAATTCTTATCACTAAAGTGGGGAGACACCCCTCTATGCCTTAAACAAAGCTCACAATGTCAAAAATAAACCTTTGTAGCTGCATTTGCCACTTCAGCCGCATGTTTAATGGGTTTGGGATCCAGTCTAATGTGAGTGGGCTAAAGTATTGAAATAGCTGGTCTCCCAAAAAGACTGAGATTTCTAGTTTTCTTGCTCTTTTTTTCAGTCATTAACATAACTATGATATTTATTGATGCTGGAGTAGTGTCCGTTATGCTAATTATTTTGAACATTAATTAAAACAACCTCAAAATACAAACAATGCTGAAGATGATAATGAAAAGAGATGTGAGTAGTTAGTTACTTGGGATATCCTGGGTTTGTATTTCATAATGTCACCTTATTAAAGAGTTTAAGCTTATTTCTGAATTCCTTGGTTTTCAGGGCAGTAAGTCATTACTGTGTTCGCGTATGTTGTTGAAATATGTTAGTTTTATAACTATATTTTCGTAAATTCATTACACCACCAAGACAAATAGGGGCACATTTTTGCACATTTTCAGTAGTGTAGTTACCGGAGTTACTTAATTAAGAATGAGGCAGAAATTGAATGCCTCATTTTTCTTTGCAGACCTTTAATCAGGACTAGACCCCTTCTGAAATAATACTCCATTGGCTTGAAGACCTGTTGTGATACCAAATATTTAATGGTAAAAGCAAAAGATGAAGTCATTCCGTGGGAAGTTTTGTATTTGCTACTTTACTTCTTGTACTACAGTATTTGCTAGTTTAATTTAATCCTTAATTTGATGTGTTAATGAATAGGATAAATTCAGCTCATTTGACTGAAACTCAAATGTAAATTTATTCTTTCAGGGATTTGATCTGAAAGAGTAATCTGGTAATTTTCCCTTCCCTCCTTTCTGTTGCTATAGTAATCCTAAATTTGAACCTTGTTTCTGTGGACTTTTTTTTTTTTCAAATAAGTTTTGTCATAGCTGTGCAGTGTGTTTTCAAACCAAAATATTGATAATGCGGGTTTTATTGTTGCCCTTTTTTATTTTTTTTTTTTATTTTGGTGTAACATCTGAGGTAAAGCTGAAATCAAGTAGCCTTAACTTGCCTTCTCTTTTTCTAGCTCTGGGGAGACTTCGTGGCATTAATATTTTTATTCGTGTTTTAGGCATACATCATTCAGGGGGAAAAACAAGCAAAGAAAGGCTCAACTGAAGCAAAAAAAGACCCAGACCTCTCTCTGAGTGTCATGAAAAGCTGTTGATGTTGATTGTAATTATAGAAGGAACATTCAAATTGCAAAGGCCATAACCTGGCATCCAAATGTTCTTGCAATTCCAGTTTTACAGTAATGTTCAGGGCTTATTTGATGAGGTTCTTTCAGCTACTTCTGGCGTGGCTGAACTTCTGATACAGCAATAAATGCAGATAATTCTGGCAACTGTATAAAATATTTGTGCTCTTACCAAACTTTGATTATTTTTTTCCATATACAAAAAAGTGGAGATGCAAGATCTGACCAAGTTAATAGCAAATTGAAGAGGAACATCAGGAATAAGCAGGAAACCTGAAAAAGACTGATAACCTGTCTTGTCAGGAAGCATGGGGACAATGAAATAAGGCTAAAAATAATTTAGATACAGGTGAAAGACTACATGAAACGTTTGCCTTAATTTTCAGTGATGACAGTTTTGAATACACGCAGACTGGCAAATAGGTCTTATTGCAGTAAGCTTATAAAAATGATTTTCATAAAGTCGAACTTCAGAGTGCAGATCAGTGGGACTATGTAATATTTACTCTGGAATTTTGAAGTAGGTCATCTGTGTAATTAGAGGCTCAGAATTGTTGTTAAACGTCAAGGCAGAAGGGTACTGGACGGATGGCGAGCAGCAATAGTAGTCACTATTTGTAGAGGAAGAGGTGGTTCAGGATAGTTATTGCATCATTAGTGTGACCTTAATAATCACGGATTTGTTTAGAAAGAGAAGCTATCCTATATGGAGGTGAGAGGAAAATTGGGTATGAAGGGATACAGCTGTTAAGAGGAAGACTTTGTCAGAGAAATCTAATGGCTCTTTCTATAAGATACCTGAATTCTTGGACAGGATACATGGTTAGAGCTGATATTTTTTGACTAAGAAGCCACATAATCTGCAATACGATTCCGTGTAAAAAGTGGTGATGTTTCTGTGAAAACTGATACAAAATGATGACAGTGTGTTAAGTGTGGATAGAACTGGAAGACCAGAAGATGTTGTATTGGAAGTATGTTAGTAGTAGAATTTGTCAAGGATCTGTTTCAAGATTTAGTATTTTCGTTAAAAGCACTGATATATTCCTACTTCTTATGCCAATCTCATGTTTTCTCATCAGATGTCAAGTATCATCAATAGGAAAGAAGATCTTGCACGGAACAAAGTTGAGACCTTAGGACATGACCAGTAGAAAAAAGAGTCATTCATGGCCAGTAGGAAAAGGAGTCATATATACGTATCTTCATTTTTTAATGCTATTAGATATAAAAAACACTTAACGATGACTAATCCGTCAAAGTTAGCAACTGTGAAAAGTATCAGGATAGCAAGTATGTAGTTGTTGCCCTACTAATATTTTCCTTTAAATAAGTAAAGTGGTATTGACTTTTTCTGATACTGGTGAAAGCTTATCTGGAATACCGTGTCTGATTCTTGTCACCTGCCACAAAGTAAAAAGGGCATTTGGAGTACGAGAAGGACAGGGACTGATGTCTGGAATGGCTAAGGGAATGGACAATTTGCTCTGTGAGGGGACCTCAAAGAGTATGTCCTGTTTGATCTGGGAAAACAAACATGAAAGAGGTTGCTCTTCATGAAAATGTGAATAACACAACACAGGTGGGTAAAAAGAGCTTCTTGAGCTTGAGGTATGAGAACAAATGGGTGTAAACTATCCAAGAATAAACCTAGTCTGGAAATTAGAAAAGATGGTTCCTAAGCAACGGAGGCATAGAAGTCTGCAACAGCCTTCCCTTAGGAGTAGTGGAATAAAACAGTCTTTAAGATGGAGCTGGTTAGCTTATATAAGAGGATGGGGGGCGGGATATAACATGTATTTTCCCACAGTACCTTGGGATGTGAAATCCTTGGCCCGGAATAGCTGCTTGTTCCCATGATTCCTGTCGTGTTAGTCAAATATGATGCAGTAACTTGACCAGATACTGTCCAGAGACCAGTAGATACATAGGTGCTCTGTTTCTGGGCAAATAGTCCAACTGCCTTCTGAGGTATGTAAGTGCTTATATCAAGGGATAATAAATGTTGGGCCAGTAGGATGTTTTAAATACTGTTTTATGTAATATGCTACATTGCATCTTATGTAGTTGTATATATATTATGTTTTAAGAAATCCCAAATCAACACAGTAATTCAACAGATTGAATAATGAGCCCTGTATTGTTTTCTTCACATGCTGTCCTTTGTGATTTAGCTGCCCACAACATGTGCACAGCTACGTCATTGTTTTCATATTTCTCTGAAAATTCTCCTTTGAGCTGTCTATAAAAAATGGTGCAAGCTGAATGGATGACATCGTGAAAACCCTGTATACCATAATGCTAGGTACTGCCCTGCTGCTGCTGTATATTACCCTAAGACTGTGTCCATCTAATAAGCTTGGAATGTAGGTTTTTGAGGAAGCATCGTGCTTGTGTTTGCACTAATGAGAGACTCCTGTATCTCTACATAATAGAGGATTGGTTGTTTTAAAGGAGACTTGACAAAGAAAAGAGTTCTACTGCTTTTCCCCTGACAGAAAGACACTAATTGGCAAATTGGGGAATTAATGTTACCTGAGGTTACAATATTTTTCTAATGTATTCAATTGTTATGACATGTCGAATCATGCTTTAATTCCTGCTGAGGTATTTCAGACCCAGGAGGAAACTTGTAAACGCTCATTTGTGCAATTGTTTCCTCTGTGTCAGTAGTGTATGTTACTGGATATGGTTTTTATACAAACAGAAACAGACACAAAAATACAGTGTCTGCTTTATATTTTTCTATTCTCTAACTCTGCCTACCTTATTCTTTCTAAATGTTCATCTAGAAAACTTTATTTCTGGAAGGAAGTTCAAGCATGGAAAGTAGTTTGGTTAGGACAGGATAGAAATTTAATGATGTTTGAAAGGTTCCTTTCTGACCGCTTAATGTGTATTATTGACTTCCCTTCAGCCGTTAGTTGAATTTCCTGTTGATTTTACGTACAACTAATTGTCAAAGTAGTGTCTAGCTCTGTGTGCTTTGAATGGGATGTGTTTTCTTTATTCACAATGTTAACAGTATTTTAATGTTTTCAGAACTAATGTAGAAGACTGAGAACTAGATCTTATTCCCTTGAATTGCTGTATTCACACATACTGATTAATATGAATGGTAAATGCACAGGTATAACATCAGTGACTTAAATGGCGCCTTGCACATGTTTAAGTGTTAATGTTAGCTAAGTTACATCCCGACGTGGAATTTTTGTGGAAAAGTGCTTAACAGTTATAATTTCAAAAGCTTATAAAGAATAGAGAATACTTTAGAGCTTGTGCAATTGTTCACTATTATATGAATGTTGACTAAATTGTATTTAATCTGCTTTTATGTAGACATTCTATCTTGCCACTTAATGTTAAATATGTGTGAACTAGAGACAGTCTCATGGACTAAAATGAAAAAAAAAATCCAAGTTAAGTCTCAAACTGTTTGGCAATGGTCTCCAAAAAGTGGATGACTTAGCAGATGTCATCTTCAAGCTCTTGCAATGAGGAGAATATATTTAGGAATACTGCTATTTTGAAAGAATGTATGGGCAGAAAAAAAATTGTAAAAGTTGATTATCTTGACTTCTTGTTCTTAAAGTCTATTTTTCAACTAGACTGTATAGGATTTGTCATGGTAACGGAGAAAGCGTCAGATTAAAGTAAATAGTGTTATTGCCTTGGAGTGATAGGAATAATAGAAATAATTACTGAAAAGCCAAGCATTTTTGTTTTTTCTAATTTGCCTTATGTCTATGACACTAGAAGCTTATCAGTTTCCTCCTTCTGGTGAACCAGGTAATTTATTCGTTAACTGAAAATATGCTATTAAACATTGGAGAAAAGAAAAAGATTTCTGGCTTTATATGTATTTTTAGATATATTATTTTAAATTCATTTATCTGTCAAAATTGAAGCTGAGTATTGCTCAGTTCTTTTAAATTGAAATAAGTCTTTTATTGCGTGGTCTGTGCCTCTTAAATTGCATGCTGGTAGTATGAAATCTGAACTGTCTTCTAAAGTGAGGATTCATGTTGACATGCAGTTGATGTTTGGAGGATAAATCAGAAAAAAATCTTACAACCACTCCCCTCTTCCCATAAGAAGAGAGTGTGTACATCCTTTCCAAGACTTGTTGGATTAGATTAGTTTCCCTTGAAGAATGTTAAGGCCTAGTTGATGGAGACGGTGGTATCTGCACAGAGCAAATTTGCAGCAAGGAGATACAGTATAATAACTGGATAGTGGGTTGTCTAGATTTTGTTATCATTAATTTTTTCCTGTATTATGAGAGATCTGGAAAACTGAAACAAATTTGAGGTAACAGTCTGGTATAGGTTGCTTGAGACTGAAGAAACACAAGGAACTTCACAATAATGGAGAGGAAGATCAGGGATAAGGTTGACAAGACTTGTAAATAAGAGTAATTTAAGCTAGTGAGATACATTGCTATTGTGTGTCATTGAACATCTTCATTAAACCATTTTTTTTTTAGTGATGTTCATAGAGGTTCATGAGATTGAAGGGGAAAAAAAGTCTTATTTCAAGTATTTCCTGTTCCATTGTTAGCCGATAGATCTCTGAAATTCTATAGTAAGGTCTGAAACTAATAGGAAAGAAAATAGTGGGTTGGTATGAGGCAGAAGAGGAAGTTGAAGTTGGTTTAGTTTAGAGGAGACAGGTGAGAAAAATAAATAGAAGTAGAATAGAAAAATAAATTGATACTGTAAGGTCAGAAACAGTTTTAGAAATCTGGATTACATTACACAGATGATTTCACTATGATTTTTTTTACACATAATATGTTTAGAACAGTTTTTACGAAGTTACATTCTGCATTAGCCCATGGGACATATAATTTCGTATTGTTATGGTCAAGAGTTCAGCACAGTGCAAAGTAAGATTAAGCATTCTATATCTGTTATACAAGGAATGTTGAAATGTATATAATTTTTTTATGGTGTAAAGCGTAAATCAGTAAATCACTGCAAATGAGTGTGTGTGTGGTGTACTGTTCTTAAAGCTGTACACTGTCCATGGTTAATCCAGATATTTGAAAAGTTAACCACTAGTTTGATGGAGTTTAGCAATTTTTCCCTTTTGACAAAGTTTTGGTGTTTTGCTTGTAAACCCCCAAATGTGTTTTACTGTGGCAGCTACAGAAACTCTTTGTATACAATGGGAGTCCTGCAAAATCTCTTCCTTATGAAATCAGGGCAGTTGACTAAAGCATCAGGCTTAATATTTGAGCATTAGAATTGCTAGACTTTTAGTTTAAAAAAAAAAAAAATAAAGTCTGCACCTACAAATTTCTTGCTGAAAGGGAGTTGAAGTTGAATGGCCTATACAGACTGCATATATCTTGTGTGGGGACTTCTGGGAGGGACCCAACAGAATATATTGGTGTCTGGATATGCATAGAAAGGTAATGTTTTTATGTTAATGAGATAGTAAGTAATTTATCATATGATCCTATAGGATTTCTGTTGGATTTCATAAGCTTAATTGGATGTTTCGTTACTGAACAACTCCAACAATGTGGAAATTGCCTGTGGCCTAATATGCTTTTAAGTATGTGGACATGTTAGATTCTATTGAAATCTCTTAAGGGCAAGAGGTTCTGTTGAAAAGATCTGATTGCGGGTTTGGATGGGGGGGGGCTTGTTTACAAATTACCTTCCCATGTTGGTTATCCAGCTCACAGCATGACCGCACGAACAGTTGTGTAGGCTCAGCAGTGTAGCAGGCACAATGTGGGAATAACTGTCCAGGGAGAGTTAGAACATGAAACTGTGCTGCTGAGAAAGCATGATATACTTACAAAATATGGAAACAAAGACTTAAAGAGTAAGTGTTTCTACACTTGAAATAATACTGTTGTAAAAACAAATACCACAATTCAGCTCAAATGCAAGTGATTCGTTTTCACTTCACACAGTTGTTTTGCCCATCTCCTTGGAGAGCTGCTTACCAACTTCTAAGGTTTTGTTGAGATCAGTTGGACTTCAGACGAGCAGAAACTGCTGGCATGTATCCGACAGCATGCTGGTTGGGAAAACACTGTAAAAGCTGGGTTAGAATTCTGGCTTTGAATACTGCGTGCATGTCATTGTATTTTGCAATTTCTGATGCCAGTAGCCTTTCAATGAACTTGAAAGAACTGTACATACATATTTCAGCAATAAAATAGTGACAGTAGGGTTTCTAGAAAGAGTTCATTTTGCAACTTGAGTCAGGAATAAAAGTACTTCAACAGTGCTGTGTGGATTATCCAGGATCCTGTCTGACTCCAACTGATTCAATGCAACTGTGTATCCTTGATGTTCATTATCTTAAATTTCTATTTTTGCGATTATAAACCAAATGTTGGCTAGATGTGATTTTTAGAATACTGTGGGGAAAGGTCTCTGGTCACTACAGGGGATCAGCAGACGCACTGTGTTTTAGTAAGTTTTCTAGCTATTGGTAGTGGTAATGTTGAAAGATGGAGGGTGTTTTGTCCACAGATAGAAGAGGGATTGCTTGGATAGGGGTCCGAGTTAAAATCTATAATGTAGACAAGTCATGGGAGTTGTTTTTAGACAACCAATAAGACAGGTGTGTAGAAACATTGGGGTTTTTACTGTTAATCTTCAAGTGTTTGTTAACTAAAATAATCCTTGTGTAAAGATGTTAATCTTTATCGATGGATAGTGTTCAGTTTAATCTGAAAGTATGTGGTTGTGTAGAACAGGAGCCTTTCATGTTTTACTTTGGGACTTGAATTCAGTAAGTGCAGAATGGCCAGAAGCATGATTTCAGTTTTGTTCATTTGGTTTTAGTAATGGTTTAGTTTAGTTTTGTGAAACGCTGTAACCATACAAAGCTATTGGGACCTTCGGATACTTCTGTTTAAGGCAGATGTGCTCCTCTGTCTTTACCTAATGGTTGGGGCCGAACCTTGCAAGAGGACCTGTGTGTTTGGGATTGGTTCTTTCAAAGCTGGATGTATGGAAGAGCATGGGGGAGAGCTGATGTCTGTATCCCTTGGGTCCCAGTCTGGATGGCTGGAACCAGACCCATGATACAAATGCAGTTGGCTCAGCCTCTTCAATGAAGGTAGCCTTTGGGAACGGGCCTGCTTTGTAACAGCAGAGCAAAGCACGGCTTGTTCTGTCAGTTAACTAGTGGTGGTGTGCGAGGCCCTACAGCCATTCTAGTAATTGAGCAAGTATCAGGCTTAGCTTAGTCCTTATCCTCCTGTGATGCAAATAGAATCTACCATGGTTTGTGCACGTCCTTCTGTGTTTGTGCATTCCCCTTTATTCTGTTGAATCTTCAGTTGAATAATGTAACAGTCTGGAGGCTAGAATGGTCCTAGCTAAGAAACAGGCCTACTATAAAGTCTGAAAGTGGCCGTGATTCCTGAAATGTTGAAGTCTGGGCTGCTGTAGGCAACTGCATTTGTGGTTCTGAAAGTAACTTCACTAAAATGGCCATTAAACACTGTGTGTGATTTACAGTGACTGGAGAAACTGGACTACTGTATTTCTCCCCAAATGTAATTCTGAAACCCCGCAGGGCAAAGTAAATAACATCTTTTTGCCACCGTCAGGTGGAAACAATGAGAATCTCAACTGGAAAATAAGTCCTGGGTTTGCATGATGTTAATTTATGCAGCCATAGTCAGTTGTGCAATAGTTGCCTGACAAGGGAGACAGCATGATGAGGAAGATGGTTTTCTCATGGTGTTTCATCTGTTGCAGTGTGGGTGTGCTTGACCCTTGAAGTTAACCCAGAAGTAGGAAACATGGCTGCATAATTTGGGGTGGGGAGCACATTCACACTTGCCTGGGAAAAAAAGAAAACAGAAGCGAGTTGCTCCTAAAATAGAGTTTGTGGGGGTTTCTTGACATACTATTTCCTAAGACAGAACAAACAACAATCTGATACAGGAAAATAAGTTTCGGTAAGACTTTTATCCATAGTTTATATATCTTTAATCTGTAGATTAAGGTTGCCAAGAACATTCTGAGATGGAAAAGAGAATGCTCTTGGATTTGGGAACTGGGTAATGGGATGAACTTTGTTTTACTGTCACTTCTAAGACTTCTATAAAGATGGTGTTAACACCCTTTATATAGGGTATATATTTTTAAACGCTGTTCGGAAATTTTCAGTGTAGGGGGCATGAAGGATGGTGTAAACCACTTTGTCTTTCTAAAATTTTTCCATGTACCTAAAGGACTTACAAATGCCCGATTAACCACCATGTAAAGGAGTTTTTTGAATCTGAATAAGCCTGGCTGTTAGCTGTCCCATTTGGAAATAGGATAATATATCTATATGTGAGGCTGACATTTCAAAGCTGTTTTCATGTGCAATATAAAATATCACATGGAAAGTTTACATGAAAATTAATACTTAGGCTTGCATTCTCCAAAGATACTTGTTTCCTCCTGCATACAGACGTTTGAAATTCTGTCCAATTCTACTGTGTCAAGAGACTAAACTGGTCTCATAATTTATCTGGATTTCCATCCTTCCCTCCCTCCCACATCAAAACTGGGAAGTGCTATAAAAGAACTCGGGGTGCTACCTAGAAAAGCCTCAGCTGAATGTGGATCAGAACTTCATGAAAAATTAAACATCTCTACTGCCTTCATCTGCCTGATTCAAGCCTACTTGAAATCTCCAGTCTTCATATTAGCCTCTACCTCATTTATGTGCTTCGATTCACTCTCTCCTATTTCAAACTGGTAGCACATCCATCAACAGCATTTGTGCTGCTTGCATATCAAACTTGGTGGTTCCAGCATGATGCCTGCACACTCTAATCACTGCAGCAATTTCCAAGTTACTTGGATTATCTGCCAGAAAATAGTGGCTGAATCCATACACCTAGTCATGAATATTCCAGTTAATTCCATCTCAAAAAATCGGGACCAACCAGTCTCATAATAGTGCAGGAATTTTTCTTCTGGGGCATTTGCTGTAGGATCTCTGAAGTTATAGGCATATTAGTCATGAATTTATCAAGGAACAGTAAGTTCACCTTGTGGCTCTGTTGCCAGGCGGTGGCACACTGTTACTTAGCCTCTTCATCTTTCTTTTTATGATTTCATAATCTTTTGGAGCAGCTACACCAATTGCTTGTAACTTTCTTAACATTTCCTGAAAAGCATAAAGAAATTAACCTAATTCCTGAATTCTGTTATTGGAATTTATTACATAATTATGCCAGAGCATACTTAAGATTTATGTCATTGCCTAACAAATCCATCAACATAAATGGGATATTGTATTAAAAAAAGACAGTTTTAGTGTATCTCTGGTTTGGATAAAAAATGCATAATGGAATATAAGCTCTTAAAAAAAAAGGGCAGAGGGTATGTCAAATCCTCTGAAAACTAATTATCACTGTTCAGATTTTTTTTTTATTTCTTCCCCAAGGCCATCTACCTCAGAGCAGGAGCTCAGAACAACATGAGAAGAGTTAATAAGAAAATAGATAATAAGAAAGTTAATAAGAAAAATAGATATCATTTAGTACAATCTAACATTAGTGACACTGTTCCTTACTGTAAGGAACATACAAATACTTTATTTCAACCTGGAAAGCAAAACTGATATGCTTATGCACTTTTAGTTTGCCCTTGCTTTGGTAAGAATGTCTTGTTTCCAAATCAGGATGTGTAAGAGCTGTTATTAAGGTTTAATAATTTCTGGTGAATGAAGAAGTTGAACTAGGTATTTAGATTTTGCACGCCTTTCTTCAGAACTCTTATCAATCCCTAAGCTCTGTTTACACAGACAGAATAAACTGTCAAGCAGAATGTGATAATTCCTGTGCTTGATTTTTAGAATGTCAGTTTCTTAGTAGACTTCTTTGATTAAAAAAAAAAAAAAAGCTGATTACTTATTTTACTCCAATAAGTCTAGTCTCCACATTTAGATGCCTTGTGGTTAAAAACCCTACAGATCCTTTTCCTGCTTTACTCTTTAAACATTCCAGCTTCAGCATCTTAATGAACAGTAATAGTAAATAGAAAATTTTTCTTGAGGTATGGTCTTTTCTGTACTAGAGGCGAGACTGAGAAGCGGTGCCTCGGTGTCTTTGTTCATACATGTCCATAGGCAATTTGGAGAGATTGTGGGCATCCCACCTTCACTGCTACTGCTCTGTGGGGTTCATATACTCAGACTGTGAAGCGTGGAGTTGTCCTTTACAGAGTTTCATAATTTCTGTGGCTGACTTGAATCCTTGGAATACAGTGCATTTAAATTTGCTCTACCATTGTCAGTGCAATTATGTTTAAAACTAAAATGACCTGATCTTTGTGGTGTCTAATCAGTTTAAGGGTTTATCCCAGGAAGTCTTCTGTTCCAGAGGGTGGTGCCCAAATGAGTACATCAACAGATTCTTCATTCTAGGATGAGAGATATTTTCAGAGTTTAACTTGAAATAACTTTAAAAGAACCCCAAACAACAACTACCAAACCCATAAAATAGCTCTCCTGCTTGCTTAAAGTGAAATCCTAGCTGTAACAAGTCTAGGGCAGGGTTTTCGGGGTCTGTATAATTGAGGGACGAAGTCTCTCCAAGTACTTTTCTCTCCCCCATAAATAAGTAAAGACACAAAATGTCAGCCAACTCTTCTGGAAGAAGTTATTTCTGCAGAATAGTTCCAAGGGTTAAATGACATCGTTCTGCTCGTTGCCAACACATTTCAGAAATCTCATCCCTTGCTATTCAGTCTCCATAAAAATAACTGGATCCTGGCCAAAATGGGGCCGCTTTGCCTATGCACTGCTGCATTTCAGTTGATCCTTTATGCGTCATAACACTAATACTTTAGATGTGAATACCTAAAGTTACTGAAAATTCTTGCATTTTTTTAAAGTATCAATGTTGCTGTTTAAAAATGAGTTTTATTTTCTTTTCTCATTTGTAGGAGCTTTTGTTACGCTCAGCACTTTTTGAAAGCATAGGTTTTGAGTGGCTTCAACAGTGGTGAATTGTAAAGATAATTTAAATTTTAAACATAAGCTTTTAGGTTTGGGTTTTTTTTTTAATATGTGTGATAGCATTGGATATGAGTGGGGTCTTTTTTGCCTTTTTTTTTTTCCTCAGGCACTGATCTGGTATATAGCCTTTTTGAAAACCCTAAAAAACATTTTAAGAAAGGTAGATTTTAATGTCTAATTTCAGATTGTCCCCTGTCCTTTATTTTAAAAAAAAAAAAAAGTAGCACTGGATAGGTAGTGCCATCAGAAAATGTTAATTATAAAACCTTACAGGAAAAGTGAAACCATGCTATTGTGGTCATATTGCATAGTGGAAGGGCCTTGTTCATTTTGCATAGTTTACTGAACCTTGATGTCAAAAGAAAATCTTTGCACCCAGAGCATGTGTGTGACTTTCCTTTAGACACCTTGGAATTTGTACTGTGTCCTGCATTCAAATGAGCCCTGGAGTCTTCTGCCTTCTGGTAAAGCCGCTTGTGAACCCCACAGTTCTCACACAGCGCTGCAGCCTCCGCACGGCTGTGGGAAGAGCCTGCGCTGAGCACTCTTCTCCTGACCTGCTGTGTCAGAAGCAATCCCAAGTTTATGATGGACAGTAGTAAAACCTTGTCCTTGATCTTGGGTCCTGCCCTGGGTTTCGTTTTTGTCTAAAGCCACTGGTGCAGCACCGTGCATCTCCCTGAACTTGCTGTTCTGTGAAGCAGCATTAGACTCTTCTTGGGTAAGTGCCGCCTCTATGTAAGCAGATGGCTTTCCTTGCAGGGGACTGTGTGGAGTATTCTGCTAAGCAATTCGGAGACTTTCATGACTTAAAGTGTACTGTTTCCTAGGAAAAATCTGATTTCGTATACATGTATGTGAAAACTATGGAATTCTTTTTTCCTGATTTATTACAGTGGCAAATTAAACATCTGATTTTGCTTTGGCCGACTCTGACTCCTTGTTTGAGAAACTGTTGGGTGTACTTGTGTGTTCCACAAATCTGTTGTTGGAATTAAAAGTGTAGCAGCTTTTATAATTTCAGCTTGAGGCCAGTTTTCATTTTTGGGTCAGACATGCTGATCAGTTTGTCTCAAGCTTTCTAAATACTTGTTGGATAAAGCTGGGGCCCTGCCCTTGGAAAGCTGGTGTTCCGATTTGACCTGTGTTCCAAAATCTGAGGGCACTGGCTTATTTGCATGTTTGGCATGAGGCTTGGGAAGTGCATGTGGGTTCACAGAAAACTAAAAATAAGCAGTATTTGGGTTAAACCTCTTTCTTTGTATGTAGTCGTGACCCTGATGGCAAAAATAACTGTACATTTGTTATCTGGTACTGGTACCATCCAAGAGTGTTAGTAGTGGAAAAGTATTTGGATCTTACACTACCTTAACCTCAGATGCCTTCTGCACAATTAGAAGATGAAAATGAAACTTGACTCATTCTTGTGTAGTACTGACTGGTGTGTGTAACCGATTCTTTGTGGCATCAGTGATGAAATTTAATGTAGCAATAAAGCAGGCTGGAAAAAATTCTTGTAACCGATGTTTTCTGTTTAACAAATTTTATAGTTTTGTCAATAAGGCATATAGAGACCAGCTCTCCAGTGCAACCCTTTTTATTCTACAGGCTGTCGAATGTCACTAAAAAAACCCAAAACAAACAAACAAAAACAAAAAAACCACCAAACCAACCAACCAACCAACCAAAAATACTAACCACAAAAATAACAATACAAACTTGAGCAATTCTGTTTCAAGTACACTAAACTGCTGAATGCATCAAAGAAGCTTGTGAAACAAGCTGAGGTATTTGGGGACATGTAGTTTTTGTCACTGAAATTTGCCAGGTACGATATGCCTGAATGATTCGTGTAGGAGATTTGCACTTAATGCTGTAGAAGATCATTGAAAAATAGTAAGAGAGACCCTACCTGATCTGAGGGAAAATTTTGTCCTGATTGCAAGTCTGATCAGTTTGACCTGAGTGTAGGAGAAGGAGTAAGAGGATTTTTGGTACTGTCTCTGAGTACTTGTGCCTTCTGTCTGACATTCAGTCTCCAGCTGTCACCAACCTACCAGCAGAGGAAGGTGCTATTTAAAAAAAAAAAAAAAAAGGCACTAGAAAGTGCTAGAATACTACAAGTGCTTTCGAAGCTGCAAATAACATGAGCATATTGTGCGTGTGGGAATTTATTTTTCCCAAAGCCTAAGAAGGAAGGGCAGCTTCATAGATTTCAGAAGCAGACAGGACTGATCTCAGTGCAGACTCAGTAGAAAGTATTCTGGAAGTTGGATTAAAACTTGTGATTTATAAAGATTTTCACAGCAGAGTTATTGACTCAGTATTGTGTATATATAGTTAGGAAACTGCCATCTCTATTCAAGGGCTAATGTGTCTGATACTCACTCCCAAGTGCTAAATGTGTCCATACTTTTGTTAGCAGGACTGAAAGGCCCTGTCACCTCTATGACCAGTTAACCTTTCTGGTTAACTGAATAGGTCAAGCTACTAATCCCTACACGTTTGTCTTCTACTCTCTGGATCATTATTGGAGCCCTGATATTTCATGTCTTTTTTTGAAGTGTGTATATTAGAACCAGAAATAATATCCCAGTAGTGGTGGTGTTGCGGTTTTGTTTGTTTGGGGGTTTTGTGCTTGTTTTCAAAGTTAGGGAAGATAATTTTGCTACTTAATGGTCTTTATTTTATTTTATCCTTATAGAAGACCACTTCACCACAGCATAATCTTTGCAATTCCTCCATAGTGATCTGTGATGGCTCCTGAATTCAGTTCTAATCTTGCCTTCCCAGCACTGAGTAATTCTGGCTTAATTTTTATCTCCAGTTTTATGCCTTTGTATTAGCTGTGTTAAATGGAGTTTTGTGATATTACCCTATTAATTACATCATGCTCTGTGGTTTTTACTTGAGAAGCTTCTTTGAATTGGAATTCAAGGTTCTGAAATAAAATTGCAGACAAATCAACTTCTGTGGTATTTGGCAGATTTTTACTTGGCAGCGTATTATGAAGACTCATTTGGGGGGCTCTTTAAGTCCAGGTTCAATGTGCAGCAAATTCATTTTCAGTCTCATTGCTGGAGCAAGTTCATAAAATAAATTAATCTCAAAGTCATGATACTGCTCAGAACCATGACACTGAAGCCCATGTTTTTCACTGAAGTGTATGGAGTTATTGGGGCTAATAGACACGAAAGTAGTGAAAAGTGGCTCCCCTGCCACTGGTGCTCCTCTGGTAAGGCACAGTGGAAAAATATATTATAGTTTGCAGAATTCATACTTTCACAGTGTGCCTGGAGAAGTGCAAAAGACATTGGTGAAACTCCTGTTTTCTCATTTTCTGAAAATTTTCTGATAGATTTGTGGAGCTCTTAGGGTCTCAGAAGAAAAGCTTAAGGTGTGTGTGGTTTAAGATACTTATGCAGAGAGTTTCTTTGTGTTATATGCACAGTGTGACTGTTGGCTTTGGTAAATCTATTAATGGATATTTATGTTGTTTTACAACCTCACATAGTTACCCCTGTGCTTTACCAAAAGTACTTTTTGAACTTTTGTTTCTTAAGATACATACTTTGCAAGCTCTTTGTTTGTATGTGGAGTTGGTTTATTGGGGTTTGTGGTTTTGGTGAAAGGCCTACAGCAACTGCTGTTTTGACAGTTGTGTTACATAGACTCCTGCCCTTCATAAGTAGTTAGGATTTCATGTCTAATTTGAAGCAAGTTTCTAGCTTTATTTTTTGTTTCTAACCATTTAAAGACATTTCAAAAATGTAAGTATTAGAAATAATATAAGAAATGTTGATGACCTTCAGTATACCAGTAATACTGTGTCTTAAAAACTGATACAAATGTTCATTGTTTTGTATGGTTTGAGGCCTCAATTTTGCCCAGATGAATTTTTGCCAGTTCTGTAATGCAACCTTGTGATGACTCACAGCCCACTGGCCTAGGCTTCTGATTTTGGTGGTTTGGAGGAGGTGAGAATAGGAAATAATTGCTGACAAATTAGATGCATTTCAAGGAAATTTTTGTGACTTGGCCTAATTGTTTTTTTGGTTCGTTGGCTGGTTTTTCTTCTTGTTCTCTAGCATGGTTTGTTTCTTGAACTGCTGCCCTAGATACTAAGGCATAGATAGAGGATGCAATACTTTTAGTCCAACAAACTTTTTGTTTAATTTCTCTAAATTTTTAGAGTTCTGTATTTAGCTTGCAGCATCTCTGTTAATAAATAAGATGATGGTGCCTGCATTCAGTACAAGATAAATAACTGTTCTTGTTTGTGGAATAGTCTCTTCCTGTTTGAAAACAAAGAGCAAAGGAAATTTTGAAGATGCATGAGCTAGGAACATTCGCTGAAAAATAATATAATTGTTCGTGATGTTAAGCATGTTGTCTAGTAAGTAGTGCAGTCATTATTTACCTTCTTTGTTGTTAGACTTCCTAAGATAGTGCCAGTTTTTCCATTTAAAAGTTCAGTAGGAAACATTTGAAATGGCAAGAACAAATCCAGTGTCATTGGTGCCAAAATGTTCTTACTGAAAATGATGGAAACTGTAGTGCAAATCATAAATAATTTCCCTATTACAAAGTTATATTAATTTTTAAAGGGTAAGTTTGGTAAAGGTTATTCTAAAATAAAGGAAAATTGAAAAAATACAGAAGGTACCAGAATACTGAGTGAAGTGATAGCAGTGCAAATTTATAAACAGTTGTGTTTGTTTTCAGATACCAAGTGATAATGTAACTCTATTTTCTGTAGGTGGATGTTTTGCTTCCTCGTCATCTCCCCACCAACTCAGTTTTCAGGTGACCTCTGTCTATTGGCAGCTCCTCCCTCTCACCTCATGACCGCCCTGTGCAGGAATTGCAGCTCTGCAGGTTTCCACAGTCCCTCTGATTCCTTTTCCTGGCTCATAAAACTACTGTCTTCTCTCTGTTCTTTCCCTGTCCTTCTTTTGTTTGCATTCAAACTAGAGCTCCCTTCCCTCCCTCTGCCAGCACACTGATTTGCCCCTTACACAAACCTTTTAGGTAACTTTTACTCCTTGAAGACGCTCGGTTGCACAACAGTAAATAAAACGAGTTATTTTATTTTGTTTGACTACGCCCTTGTCCTTTCCCCAGTAACTTCCTGTCAAACCTGTTTTCACCTCTGTTAGACTTAGTGGCATAGTTCTGGTGTGAGAGGAGAGAACTTGTTGAAAGAGCTGTCAGAATAAAACGGATACAAAGCACATTACTATATCATTGTCAAAATAGGTTTCAGAAGCTATACATTCTGGAAATGGGTGGCCTCAGTCTTTGTTGCTAGTGACTGCGATTCTATCAACAGTTGAGAAGTCTGCTGCTTATTTATTTAGACATATTTGACACTAAGTCTCATAAAGATGTTCTGCGTATGTGTTATTTTGTACAGAGTGTAAGCTACCAGGAAGAGGGCAGGCTTTTTTGTTTTGTGTTTTTTCTTCTCTGAAATTACTTGGTTTCGTAAGGTTTTGACCAGATAAATCTCCTAAACTTAAACAAACAACAACAACAACAACAAAATGTAGTTTTGTTGGGGTTTTTTGTTTGTTTGGGGGTTTTGGTTTTTTTTTTTTTTTCTTGAGGGGGGCGTGTTTTTTGCATCTGCTGCCTTTGGCCATGTATTTTGAATTTTTTAGAAGTCTTTTAGGTTCTCTTGTCTTCTTGTCACAACCTTCTTCCTGCTTCTCAGGGTGTACTGTTATTCTGAATTGACCTCAGCAGATTTAAAGCTGGATTGGGGTGAAGGGGTGTGCTCAGTCCTCTGGTGACAGCGAGGCTTTAGATTAGATCAAATCCCATTGACTGCAGCCTTAGTCAAAACAATTTCCTCTGAGTGTGGAGGAGCAAAAAATATCCCATTGCAAGTTATTACAAAACAAAGCCAACCTTTAAGTGACAGCAAAAATTCATTTCCTCCAAGAAATGTAGTTAGCTGGTCCCTGCTAGTTTATATGTTGTGAGACATTTTGTCTTCTCAAGGTTCCCGTAATATTTATGATGATGATTCAGGGGAGGGACTGAACCTATAATCTAACAGATCTTTCCCAAATTCTTGGTATTGAATTTAGTTTAATATTAAAGTTTTAACTATGTTTAATAATTACAATGAGATCCCAGCCCAAATCCAATGTTGGGTTTCTTTTAAATTATTTTATATAATTTTTTAGATTTAAGGTTTTTTTTTTTACTGTGCCCATAAGTTACTGTAGATTCTTATTGGGTGTTATTCACTGTCTTACCTGTTTAACTATATTTGCATTATCTAACTCTACATATTGAATACTGAGGAATACAAGCTGTTTAGAAATGGACTTTTTTTTTCTGGATGTTAACACGAACAATTTTATGGTATTCCTGTTCTAAAACTTTTTAATTTTGTTTAAACTGAACTCTGTAACACCACTTCCTCTTAGGTGAATCCTGTGACGAAACTTGCTTGCGTTAGCAAAGGATGGGGAAGAAGAGGATTTTGAAAGACAAAAGTAACCCAAAATATTAATACAAATTTCAGAATTTTTTTTTAAACAGTGCTTAGTATCTCTAAATGTGCTATGAATTCCATAAAGCTGGTTTCCTGACCAAAAATGTGTTTCGTGCGCAACCTGTTTATAGTACTTGTGCACATATACGTGTGCCCTGTGATAAATACTATATGCTGTGACTTGGCTTGGTGGCTCTCCTCCGACGTGGTGGTTTATCGAAATTTCTAGGTTTTATATGTGCATATCTATTAGAAGAATGGATCTAATTGCTTCAGTTACTGTAAGGTGTGATTTGGATTTTATTATTCCGCCTTCCCACTGATAGATGCTGTTCCCTCTGACTGTGTCTCTGTATTTCAACATAGCTGCTTTGGAGCAAAGGGCTTTTTCTGCACTTGGTTTTCCAGGCACGGCTTTTTCAGTTAAGGGTGTGGCTCCTTCTGACACAGTTGTGTTAGAACAGTCTCTCACATAAAACCACTTATCATGGCAAAAAGTCCTTTGACATTAGTTTATCTTACTTGGGGGCTGTAGTACACTACACTGTAAAGAAGCTGGCTGTACTGAGGAGTTGCAAGTCTGAAGATGGTCTTTTCTTCTTTTTTTTTTTTTTTTTTTTACTGTCTGAGCAGCCTATTGTGATCTTTCCAATGTGACTTTCCAGTTTTTAGCACTATTGCCATTCCCCAGAGTGTGTTCAGCTTAACTGTTCAGATTCCTTTTATTTATTCATATCCATATTACTGAAACTCTTACTGGAGAGTTCATCTTGCCTTTACTCCCAAAGGGTCTTCTGAAGAAAGTAATAAATGAATTCCAATGGCTTGTGCAAAATGTTCTCAAACACATCTGTTTCTAATTCAAAAATCAATACCTTTACTATCAGTAGCTGACAGCCATTAAAATAAACAATTACTATTACAGTTATCGTAAAACAGTTAATTACTAGACCTTGGGGAGGAGATGCCATTAATTTTGGGTACCTACAAAATGAACTATGACACTGACATTTAACCTTAGATTTTAAACGATCACTTAATGTTAAACATTGAATTTCCTGTTAAATTATTGCAACTACATAGTGGTGAATCAGTAATATCTTCCCAGGACCTTCTTGACTGCCATCTTATACTGGAGTGAAGGAGTAATACAACTTCAGCAAAACACTGTGATCTCATTTTGATGTTGCCTGTGCAGGCTGTTGGGGACCAGCTTCCTTCTGGTTTGAGTAAGAAACAGTGAAGGTAACTCATGATGTATGTAATTCATTTGGAGATAGCTTTTGTGACTCCGAAAGTGAGAGTAAATAATTAAGTGCAAAATTATGTTTGCAGATCTGTCTACACTCTTAGAATCATAGAATTGTTTCAGCTGGAAGAGACGCTGAGGATTGTTGAGTCCAACCATAACCTAATTCTAGCCCTAAACTATGTCCCTAAGAATGTCGTCTAAACGCCTTTTAAACCCCTCCAGGGTTTGTGATACCACCACTTCCCTGGGCAGCCTGTTCCAAAGCCTGACACCCCTTTCCATGAAGAATTTTTGCCTCGTATCCAATCTAAAGCTCCCCTGGCGCAACTTGAGGCCATTTCCTCTTGTCCTGTCACCTGTTGCCTGGGAGAAGAGACCAACACCCTCCATGTTACAACCTCCTTTCAGGTAGTTGTAGACAGCGATAAGGTCTCTCTTCTTTAAATAAGACTGCATGGGCACACACAAGCTGCAAAATTACCCTGTATTTCTTCCGGGGCGGAGGAAAGCTAGTAATTAAAATAAATTATAGTAATAAAGATGTGTGTATGTGCTGACTTTAAAGAAAAAAAATCCGACTATGACTTTTAAAGCCTAAACTGATTGGTTTAAAATGAAATCCTTTAAACAGTGCAGAGGTGTCTGTGTGTGTTTATTTAGCAACTCAGTGGGTGGAAATCACTGAGCATCCAGAACTCGTGTGTCTTAAGTGCTGACATAGATCCTCATATAGTATCCTCTTCTGCAAAGTCAAGGAAAATACTTTTCTTTTGCTTGTTGTGTTTAACTGTCTCAGTTCAGTGATTTTTTTTTTTTTCCTTCTGAAATAAGAAACCATTTGAGTTTTGAAACTTGTTTTCTAATCTAAGAATTAAAGAGGATGAGATCTTCTAATTCTGAAGTCTTAAAGTGGATAATTTTCTTCACTGCAATGATTTTAACATAATCTTCATTTCAAAATAATTTATGTAAACGTACCTTTTCTGTGTGCATCCACATCTGAGGTGGTTGTAGGTAATAAATACACAAGCAAATTCCTAATCAGATTAAGATCCACAAGCAAGTACAGTTCAAGACGAGTCACTAGAAAAATATAAAAATGGTAAAAGAATAGAGAGATATATCAGAATTTACTAGTTATAACATGTAAAAGATTAATCATTACTTAAATGAAAATACATACAACCTTTCCTACAACATAGTAAAAAGAATTGCAATGACTTAATAATATCAGCAGATTTTAATGGTACTAATCCTTGCAAAAGTGAAGATGCATGATCTAAACGAGTATTATTAAAATTAGTCTGGTTTGCATTACTCGGCTAGCATTACTAGATTCTGCTGCTTTGTTCTCTTTATCTATTCTTCTACCTCGAGGAAAAGACCTACTACATTTTCTTGGCTCATTTTCTTAGTAAAGTTGCTAAATGTCATGATGGCAAGCGATTTCAACCTTGTGTATTTTGTGTATAATCTAAATAATTTCAGTTTCCTGAACTAGCAAGCCATTCAGAGTTAAATATTATTGCAGTTCAGTGAAGTACAGTTTGTGTTAGTGACATTTTGTTTAATCATGTACAACATGCAAAGAAAATAAATCTTTTCTGAAAAAGCTTAATATGGTATGTCAGATGATCAAGAATCAGAGTTTGAGTCTCAAGATGCTGCCAGTGTGGCTTTATTGAACTGTTGGCTTGTCAGTGGAAGGCTTCAAAAAATCTCATGAAAAGGATGTTGGAATGAAGGTTATAATATTGGGCCCAGAAAACTGGGATAATGTTACACAAAGGGATTCTTGTGAGTGAAAGAAGAATGTGTGTATGAGCAATACCAGCTGAGTTTTCAGCCTTTCTAGTAGATAGATGCAATTGCTGATTACAATATGTAAAACTGAAATGAACCCTGGCCAGTGGGTGGGGGCTGTGTTTGTGTGTGTGCTTCCCAGTTCCAAAACTGGCATGCTAGTGTAGTGATGTGCATGTTGTTGAATGAACCAAAAATAAATATATTTGTGGAAACCATCCCTCGGGTTGTAGAGTCAGTATTTCTGAGTTTGTCTCCAGAAATATGTTTGCAATCTGGGCATGTTTTGGTGGGGTCGATTCTTTATACTAATGAATGTGTGTAATATACTGATTTAAATTCTGATTTATGCAATATTCTGCCTGCTTTAACTTAAGTAAAAGAAACAAAACCAAACCAGTGAGTTTAGACTTCACGTGTCTTGAACTTCTCCGTCATTGTCTCTGAGAAGGTCTGAAGGACGTTCATGCTTCTGAAAATCAAGCTATGTAGAGACCTGAAAGAACAGGAGGTAGCTTAAATAGGAACTCTTGCATGAGTTTGGTGTAGCATATACGTATGTGGCGTATTTGGCTTGGCATATATGTTAGCCTGTTTCTAATGTTTTAAAATCTTTTCCTCCTCTAGAATATTGCTAGACAATTGCATAGACGTGGTTTCTGTGTTTGGGAAGCCATGCTGCTTTTAGGTGGATTTGAACTATTAAACAAGAAACATGTCTGGAGTTCTTGTTATTTCCTTGCTTGATTTATTTATTCCTGGTTTTTGCCTTCTCTTCATAGGTTCCTTAAAACTGTGCTATGAATGGTGATTCTGGTGTGGGGGTGGTGACTTCACCACCTCCAACAACAGCCCCTCATAAAGAGAGGTATTTTGATCGAGTCGATGAAAATAATCCAGATTACTTGAGAGAGAGGAATATGGCACCTGACCTTCGCCAGGATTTTAACATGATGGAACAGAAAAAGAGAGTCTCCATGATTCTTCAAAGCCCAGTAAGAAAAGAAAATGCACCATCTTTAAAGTGATAAGTTTATTATCTCTATTCTTAGTATCTCTATGGAATTGGAGAATTTTGTGGTATCTTAGACCCATTTGATCTTTTTTCTGGTTGGCCTTTTTTCTAAAGTATCCTAGTTGTAATCTAAATTTTCCTCACATTACCTGATTTAATTTTTATTGTCTACCCATGAAGCAGCTCCTTAGTCTTGCTTTCAGAATTTTCTGTGTAATTGTCAACATTTTTTCATGTTGTCCATCTAGTCTTGGTCAGACATTTTTTTTCTCTTGTTTCATATATTTAGTATTCATTTAAACATTTAGATTAAGTAACTCTTCTCAGAGTAGATGGTACAAGGCAGGTCTGTCCTGTGCTGAGTGTTTCATGCATGTTTCTGCCATATGAAATATTTTTATACATCTTTCTGGAAGGTTGCACAATAATAACTATCAATGATTGAAATTTAATATTGAAGATGTTTCCCTCAGGGAGAAAGTGCACAAACCAAAATTTCTCTCATAACATTTGTTCCTTTTGTAATAACTGATGGGTGACTTGAGATACAAAATGCTTCAGGACATGACTTTGTTAAGTAATAGGGATGTAGTGCTGTATATTTACAGTTTTTCCATGTGAAATCAACCCATTTCATTTAGATTCACTTAATGATTGGAATGCATCTCTTTCAGTACAAATTTCTGTGTTCTTGTCAAAAGCAGCAGCTACCAGCATTAGTAGAAAAATCTTGTTTTCTTCCTTTCAAAGTCAAAACAAAAACAAAAGAAAAAAACCAAAAAGATCCAGGAAAAAAAATAAACCACCCTTTTTGAAAAAAACCTGTTTTAAAAACTTAATGCCTATTCCTTCCTGTGTTCCTGGATGCCTCTTGGCTCTCAGTTCCCTGTCAGCCACACTGATAATTTTCCTTCTTTTTTCTGGTTCTGCTACTTTTCCTTTCATGTTTTGTGTTAAAGTCAGTTGTACATCCTGCTTCTTCTTCAGAAATCCATATGAGGAGATTCAATCAGTTTTGGTGTTACTTGAAAAGAGAACGCTGGAATTTCCATTCATTAAAGAAAATGACTCATATTATTGGAGCACCAGAGAGCAATATTTTCAAGTAACAGTGTGCACCCAGTAATTCTGCCCTGGGCTGTTTTTCAGAAGAGTTATAGAACCATCTAAGTGCTAAAAAGAAGCTGTGTATGAAAGGTTGAAGTTCATTTTAATATGCTTTACAATATGCAATGTCCTTTTGCTAGGCTTTTTGTGAAGAACTGGAATCTATGATCCAGGAGCAATTTAAGAAGGGGAAGAACCCAACAGGTTTATTGGCTTTACAGCAGATTGCGGATTTCATGACAACGAACGTACCAAATGTCTACCCTGCAGCACCACAGGGCGGAATGGCTGCATTGAACATGAGTGAGTGCACCTTAACTTATGACTGTGGAATTCTTTTTTTTTTTTCTTTTTTTTTTTTTTTGAAAGCCTTAAAGTGAAGACAGTGAATAAAACAAAAAGTGCTGTGAAGTTCAAATGATATCCTGTTCTGCTCACAGGAACACTGCAAACATGAATTGATTAGTTTGTAAATGGCACAGTGGTATGCAATGTGATTCATGTCAATAATTTATATCAAAAGCTATTTCAAGTATAGTATCTTAATTGAAAAGTCAGCCTGATAAGTCAGCACTAGTAAAAAATTTAAAGATTTAACTATTGCTAGTGTTTACCACATGCAGGAAAATTAAATGCTCATTAGTAGTCTAGTAACAGTGAAGGTCTTTAGAAACTAATTATTTTTGCCATTGAAATGCCGTTTGCAGCTTTCTTCTGTGAAACTATGCAAAGCAAAGAAGAAAAACAAAATGTGCAAATGCATATACACAGAGCTTTTTTGTTAATATAAATCCTTGCCTGTACTCCAAAATCTGTAGTTTAGTTGGTAGCATGGCCTGGTTCTGCTTTATCACACTTTTAACCACATTTCTAATTGCACTGTAACTAGAACTACAGTATTTGTAATTATTTACCATAATCTTCCTCTCTCTAGCTTGTGCATCTTTTTAGATGTATAATTCTCCTTGTCAGGAATACCAAATCAAATTCACTTGAGAAAAGTGACATTTTTGCTGTTACATTTTTCTGTTAACAATGAAGTTGTATTTTACAGACAATTATTAGTTTGAGAGAGAAAAGAGAATATTTTGCTAAGGAAGACACTATCACCTTAGCACTAATGAATATTAAGGAAGGAAACAAATGCCGAGTCTACTGAAGATAAATGACCTTGTCCGAGACTGTCATTATATTTGTGTGATACATAGTAATTAAAGTTTGTTATCCATTTCTTAGGTTAATATCTTGATATAAACTAGTAAGAACAACCGCTAAAACAGTGAGTTGTGTCGTTGGGTTTTAACTGACATTGAACACAAGCCCCCATGTGCTTTTTTACCCCTTTTCAGGTCTTGGGATGGTGACACCAGTGAATGATCTGAGAGGATCAGATTCCATTGCTTATGAAAAAGGGGAGAAGTTGTTACGATGTAAATTGGCGGCTTTCTACAGATTAGCAGATCTCTTTGGCTGGTCTCAGCTTATTTACAATCATATAACAGTGAGTATTGAATCAACAGATAACTGAGCCAATTGTTTTAACATACAAGAGAATTGTTTCCCTCCCCCATGTGTCACTTTCTCTTTGTGTGGAAGAGGAGCAAAGTGGTGTTGAAAGCAGTATAATAGTGAAGAGATTTGTCACTGCATCTCAAGAATAAGAACTGGAACAGCTTGGATGTCAGCTACCATAGCCTGAATAGAGTCTTAAGAGAGTGTACATGCAAGTTCTTATGATGAAATTAAGATTGCTCAAAGACTCAATCTTTTAGTATCTTAAGCGCTTTGAATAATTTTATGTATTATTCTGCAAGCTTCCTTCCTAAGTACTCAGATATCTTATTAGTCATTAAGTTGAATTTTATAATTCAAGGTACCAACTTTCTGAAACAGAATCCATAGTATTTCTGAACATGAGTGATTTACTCAGCTTAATGCAGTGTGTCAACAATTTTCCTTGTGACTGAGTAATTGCTGGCACCCATAAAAGTAGTAACGAGGTCAAATCAAGGAGGTTTTATATGCCAGAAGAATGATCAACATGAATCTCATGAGTGAAGTCACAGCTGTGGTGTGCAACCCGGTCAATTGTTTTCCTAACAGAGCTGAATTGTTTTTTTCTACATAGCAGAGGTTGTCCTTTATGTATTTTCAGTTCTTCTAGTTGCAGTCTGAATGAGATATGGTAATGTTGTTATTACTGCTTTTTGAGATTTCAAGGTATATTATTTGTGAACCGATGAAGATGAAAATGGTATGGATAGGCACAGCATCAAGGAAATTTTGGTTACATTGTGTGGTTCCTTTAGTAAGGGAACATATCCAACATATTGGGTTTTGTAAACAACTCTGTACTGCCCCCTGACTTTTTATAAATGACAGGAGAATTGATTTTGTAAAAGGGACACAAATGCAGTAAGAAGATAACTAGGGAAGCAGGTTTGGAGATGGCTTTCTAGTATAATGTTCAGACCTGGAAATGTTTATATGTTTAGATAAAAAGGTAAATGTAATGAAGAGTGGCATGCCTAGGGAAGTGTTAAGGCAAGGGCATGTGATTGGGGTGGAGTGCCTCAAGTTTGCTTTCTTTTGGTGGGGGAAAGCACAAGAAGATTAGGTAATGGTGATGTAAAGTCAGGTGGAAGACAGTCAAAGCACTTGGACTATGAGATTCTGAAAGTATTTCAGACAATTTTGAGTGGCAAAGTGGTACTGGAAAGCTCTTGGTTAACTGTTTGTCACTGGCAATCACGAGTCATAGTTCACCTGTCTTCTACAAATTCTCCAGTGAGCAGCATTCTGAAAGGTGACTAATAGATGTAATTTACCTTCAGAAGCTGATCTAGAGCAAGGTGGTTATATTTACAAAATACTCTTTTTTGTTCCATATACCCATACATCGAGTAGTAGTGTGGTAGTAAGGAACTCCTTTGGAATGTGGTGAGTGCCTACCCCTTCATGCAGAGCTGGAGTTTAGGTTTTCAGGTTGTTTTTTTTTTGTGAGTGGATGCTCTCATTACTGGATGATTGCCTTCGAATTAAATGCTACCAGCGCACTTCTTAAGTAAGAGAGAAGATGCAGCAGCCTTTAGTGAAGGGCATAGGGTTGTGTCTTGGAGGAGACAGGAATTGTGAGGATATGAAAGGATATGCCAGTTCAAGTGTATTGGGGAGCTGGGTGGAGTATCTTAGCATTTCTGGATCCTTATCAATCACTGGCAGCTGCCATGTGTGGAATTGTTCAGACTGGTGTAGTCCTGACACAGAAGCAGAGTTACAGAGCATCAAGAGCTTTCATGTCAGATTCAGTAATGTAGAGTAACTTGAGTGCCTCCAGGGTGAGGCACAATGTGAGATTACAGGTTTACAGAAGAAATGCATCATTCACCAAGTTTTGGGTTGCTTTGAGGGCATGTTTATTGGATCTAATCCTAAAGTGAGGTGTTTCGTGTCTTGTTGATTGTTTATCCTCCTTTTGAGCTTTCTTATTAGCTTTTGGGGCATTTTGAATAATACCTGTTCTTTGTCTTGCATAAATAAGTAGAATATTTTCTAGATCATTTACACTTCTGTAATGGAAAACTATTTTGGTGATTCATAAAAGTATAGGTTAACGTGAACTAACTGGTGCAGTTTAAGGCTCCTATGCTGTAGCATGTTACCAGCTGGTTGTAAAGGAAGCTGAATTTCTACTAGAACCTTTTGGATGACTGATCAACTACTTATTTTAGAAATTTTTTCCCTGTGGTAGAACTATATCAAAACATATATGTATTTGAATGTTGCAAGTAGTAGAAGACATGAGGGAGCATAAAGTAGCCGCGTCTTGGGGGAAATGGAAAACTCGTAAATAAATTAATAAATGGAATTTTTAAAAAAAAATTAAAGGAAAAAACCTGATACAAAAACACCAAACAACACAAAAACTTGGTATACTAATAGCGAGATAGGGAGTTGTCTCACGTGTCCAGTGAAATATATGAAGCCTTTTAATTTTCCATTGAGAGGCACCTAAACTACCTAGCTGTCTTGTACTTTTCATTGTACAGACTTTAAACAGATGCATCCCAAGATGTGAATGGTTTGAAGGCAGAATTATTTTTGTTATAAACTCCTGGTTGTGTGCTGTGCTGCTCACAGATGTCTCACATGGCACAAGCATCAGTGGTGAAACTCAGCATCAAGATATTTTAGATCTGTGTGCCAAATTCTTGCATTGTCTCACTTCTATTATATTTCATACCTTCTGTTTTACTAGAGTAGAAATAAAGTTCAAAATATAAACTCATTCTTCTAAAAAAAAAAAAAAGTAACTTTTTTCCTCATTTCTCTCAGTATCATTCCTTTTATACACAGTAGTCTAGTTGTCATTACCACAGGATCCACTGATTTACTACCTTCCACCAATCTGAAGGACTCTGGCATGTACCTGCCATCTGTTTTTGTTCAACAGGAGTTAATTAACTGTGCTGTACATTGATTGTTGCAGCATACATGAAAGTCATATTGCACGTCACAGGCATGCTTGCCTATTCCATACTCAGGAAGTACAAGTAACTTCCACGGTTTTGGACTTTCTCGTATGCTTTAATAAAATAGTCTTACTAAGTTTTACTCTTATTTTATCCTTAGGCCAGAGTGAATTCTGAGCAGGAGCACTTCCTCATTGTACCTTTTGGACTCCTCTATAGTGAAGTTACTGCATCTAGTCTGGTGAGTAGTTACTATTTTTCACAGCTGTAAAATATGAATAGCTGAATCTGCTCTATCCTAGAGAATATTTTACTCTGTGTTACATTTTAGAGTACTTTTATTGAACATGATTGGTTTTGGTACAGCTGAGGTATCCCTGAGAGAGATTTCTTTGCACGTGTTCGCACCAGGTCTCCAGTTGATCTGGCTGTGAGGAGGAGCCATGTCATTTGGAGAGCCAACCACATCATGCCCTTGGAAGCTGTTGGCTGTCATGTCAGGCTTGTCGAGGGAAACAGTATGTGTTTCAGACATAAGCGATGGAAATCAATTACAATTTTGAGATATTGTGTCAGATTCCTGATTTAAGTTGCCATCTTTTAATGATGTAAGTAGCTGAGGATGTAGGTAAATTATGTTTTTGAGATGTAATGGTTGTAGTTGAAGACACAACTCCCTTAACTGTTAGCTAGTCAGAAGCATTTTGTGAGTGTTTATCTTCAGTGTAGTCTACGCTGCTGCTGAAGGCAACTTGAGTAGATGTGTTTGACTCTATGTTGAAACAAAATAGAAACTTTCACACTCTTCTTTTCACTTGGCTACTGTAAGGTAAGTAACCTTTAGCAGAGAGGTGAGGTAAGTATGTGCAGAGTAGTGACGTTTCAAACTTGTGTTGCTCTTGACCCCTTATGGTCCCAATACTCCCCCCTCAGCTATCTATAAAGCTGGCTTTTTCTTACATAGCTCCACCTTAACCACCTGTAAAACTTTAGTTGAAAAAGCTATAGGAAAGGGAATGGAGAAAACACACCGGCTCTTTCTTGTTACTGCAAGATTTTTAGAAGTGGGTAAGGGCCATGCTGTGGGAGTATTTTGTGTGTTTTGGTGTTTGGTTTTTGTTTGTTTTTTTTAAAGGTGTTCTGATTTTATCTCTGTATCAGGAGTGTAAGTCCCTTGAGAATGAAGGTTGCATGAAGGTAGCAAAATGAAAATGGCTATACACAGAGTAGAGAACATGTTCAGCTGACAAATAGCTAGCAGAATGATTTAATAAGAAGATAAAACTACACCGATGAGGCACATAGCTTAGCCAGAGGAGCGTACTGACCAGCAGCCTGCTTACATGATTGGCCCTTTATGGCCCCTTTCCTTCTATTTCTCCCATGCTTGTTCTTCCCTTCTCCAGTTTGAAACTCCTTTTTCTCTGATCTTCTTCTCTCCCAAGTAAACAACCCATGCATAGTTACTTTTTGCCTTTTATTCCAGTTTGGTTACATCCATATCCAAATTTGGTATTTATATTATCACCTGGGCAATCTCAGCCTTACATGATACCAGTGGTATGCTTACCTAGGTGCTGGCCTTTCAAGAACCTACTCCCCAAAAGGTCCCAATATTCCCCTTCAGGTATCTATAGAGCTTGCGCGTTTCTTCTATAAATCCACTGTAATTTTCTGTGAAATGCAGCCATTTGTCACAGAGTTGTCTGAAACTTCTGTCAGCTTCTTGCACCATCGCCTGTTACACGCAGCGATTTCTTGTGCCGTATCCAGTAGTTCCTGATGTCCCCTTCAATTAGTTTAATCTGAAGCTGGAGCCCTGGTCACCTACCTACAGCCTTATTGTGCATATTTTGACACTTGTTAAAATAAAATACTGAACGAAGTACGGTTTTAGAGCTTCAGTGGTAGATGCTGAATTAAATCAGATTTTTGGCAGTCTTGATTGATCTATGGAACTAATTCTTTCCCTTCCCAGGTTAAAGTCAATCTTCAGGGAGATGTAGTTGATCGTGGAAGCACCAACTTGGGAGTAAACCAAGCTGGTTTTACTTTGCACTCTGCAATTTATGCCGCTCGACCTGATGTTAAATGCATTGTTCACATTCATACGCCAGCAGGGGCAGCGGTAAGCACACTTTTTAGTTTGTCATCCGTCCTGTTCCCCCCACTCCACACAGCTGGAAAATAGCTGGGTCCTCCTTAATCATAGATTTGCTTCCATTTTGAAGGGCACAAAGCCTTTCAGTCTGCCTTCTGTTTGAATCAGTCAGACCCTCCTGTGGTCAGACAGGAAATTGAGCTCTATAATTGGAAAATACAGTTTTAGTATTTGTGTCCTTTACCACAAAAGACCATATCTTTTGACAGTGAGTCATAAGAGCTTTATCATATTTTATTGGCATTGTAAAGCACAATTTATCAAGGTTTTCTTAAATGTTTGAAACTTTTCCAATATCTCTCATTAGTACAACTGGTTGGTTACAAGTCAGTTTTACCTCTTTGGAATTTTTTGAGAGTCATCCGGTGACTCTGTTTCAAAGTTCATGTTCTGATTTTTAAATTTTTTTTAGCTGGTTAACAGCAGTGATACAACCATTTTAAAGATAAATTATTAGATTCCTAAAATCATGAATTATAGAGTAGTCTTTAAAAATGTTCCTTAACTTTACCCTCAGAGCTGCGGAATTAACCTATGTCAAAGTTTGTCACTAAGTGTCTTCTTTTTGGAGGGGGGGGAAAAATAAATCAAAATAAATAAAAGTGGGGTGGAAGGAATGAAGGATGCAGTTGATTTGGGGGTTTGGGTTTTTGTGTGTTTTGGTTTTGTGGGTATGGGGTTTTTATTCTGATTCTTTTCATGTTGGCGTTGATGTCATGTAAAAGCAGCCATACTGAGTCAGACCCAAGATCAATGTGACTTTTGTCTCTAGTCCAAAAGTTGTGAAAAATAGAGGCTTCAGGGATGCAGTATAAGACCACTATTTATGTGCCTGTACAGTCATGTGCATATATAATAAATGGGTTTTATTATAGTTCTTATCACTATTATATTTTCTTTTTTCCCCCTTTTTTCTGTTGCAAGAAGTTAATTGTTTTAATATTTCCCAGGTTTCTGCAATGAAGTGTGGTCTCTTGCCTATTTCACCTGAAGCTCTTTCTCTGGGGGAAGTAGCTTATCATGACTACCATGGGATTTTAGTGGATGATGAAGAAAAGGTGGTTATTCAGAAGAATTTGGGGCCTAAAAGCAAGGTCAGTATTTACATCTAGAATTAAAGAAAAGTATGTGTGTGAGGGTGGGCGAGGTATGTTCTTTAGTCAAGAGCAAGAAAATCGTCGCCATACTGCTGTTGACTTCCTTTGCAATGTCTCTCTAGGTCCTTATTCTCAGAAACCATGGCTTGGTGTCAGTTGGAGAGACTGTTGAGGAGGCTTTCTACTATATTCATAATCTAGTGCTTGCCTGTGAAATTCAAGTAAGAATTTTAGCATGTTATCTAATAATACAGTCTGCTATATTAACCTTCAAACAGATTAATAGTTGTGTGCTTTAATGGTTAAACTCTTGATCTAAATTAATGCGGTGATCTGTGAAATCATTATATTGTGCGGGGACATCCAAAACATTGATTTAATCAGCAATATTCAAATACTGCATTAGAACCATCGATTTGATAGATACTGCCTGTTAAAATAGAGATATTTTCAAAGCCTTAAGACAGCATTTATACAAATTTGTTAATTTATGGAGCTTATTTCTTCTGGTTTGCTGAGGTCACTTCCCACTCTCCCCCTCGAGAAACTAAAAGTTGACTTTATTGTGTTTTAAGGTGCGTACCTTGGCCAGTGCAGGTGGACCTGACAACTTAGTGCTTTTAGATCCTGGAAAGTATAAAGCCAAGTCTCGTTCCCCTGAGTCTCCAGCAGGTGAGGGTACTGTATCGCATCCAAAATGGCAGATTGGCGAACAGGAATTTGAAGCTCTTATGCGAATGCTGGATAATCTGGTAAGGCAGGCCTTTTTGTCTAATTGTTTCATATAATAATGTATAAAATCCTTTAAAAGCTGCAATAAGGGACATTAGTAAAGAATGGGCTGCATGTAGTTAGGATAGTTTATGCAGCTTGCAGCCTGAGGAGGAGACGACATGAAAAGTGTCACAGAATGCTTCAGGTGTCTTTTGTGCAGATGCCAGATTTACCTCTGTATTCATAATCTAGTAGTTATCAGTGAGATGAGAGGGGGATCCTTGCGTGACTTGACACTTCCAAATGAAAGTGCTGTGGTGCTTGCTGCTCCTTAGTCTATGTTCGCTCTGTTCCCATCCCCTCCCAAAATGTGGAAAACAGCAGGGTCCAGCATGATTTGACTTTGTAAGACTCTACTAGAAGAGCTCAAAAGACAGACTTCAAATAAATTAGTCTTCAGATAAAATGGTTTCGGTACCATCCGAGCTGTAATGAATGACCAGCTACCAACACTTGCTGTCCAGCTTTAACGGGAAAGATGATACATTTCCTGTCAGAAGGCTCCAAGTGGTGACTGTAGACAGTAGTAATGAACATGTGAAAAAATATGGTCACTGTAATAATCAGAGATAGTATTCTGATTTGTGATTTAATTGTTCTTTTTCCTTTGTAGACTTAACTGTGGTTTTCATGGTCACGTGATGCACGTGCCCCTCACAGGATCCACACTGATGATGTCTTAAAACACTGTTCACCACATCTACTATGTAGTAAATAACTAGGTTTCTTCCCCTTAGATCAGTGTCCTATCTGTAGCAGGGAAAAAAAAAATTGGTCTGCATTTTTAGTAATTTGACTATCTAATGTTTTCATATCAGACAAAATGATCAGTTATAACCTGAAGTCTACAGAAAAATTCTCATTTATTTTAGTAAGCAATAATTAGACTATTAATGTAGTTTACTATGGCTAACAGGCTCACTGTATCACTGATTGATACGTTCAGCAGTTTCAGTTGGATTTCCCTTTCTCTAGGGAATACCAGTTTATGTTTCTTACTGCAAAGAGGAAGCAGAATTACAAAGAAAATAGCATTGTACACGCTAGGAACGTAGCAATAGAAAGCAGCTTTCTGTCATCCATTACATAGCCACGTGTTTTATTGGATGGTTAATTACATTAGGCGTTAGATAATTACTCAAGATGTGCTTTGATCATTAAAACATAGAGCAGCAGCCAAGATA